>NC_053490.1:227892353-228229609 GCF_905171775.1 Rana temporaria | reverse complement strand
AATGTCTAGTAAACAATGGCAGAGTACAACTCACTCTGTTTTTTTATGTGCTGGTATTGAGAAAAGACTCCACAAATCATTTTTTGCAATCTCATGTTGCATTGTAAACATGCCTTCAGTAAGAACACATATTGTCCAAAAAATAACAGACACTTTAGACTAGCCATATACAACTCAAATTTCCCACTGAAACAGACTAAATTTAAGTAGTGGGTAGCCTTCACTCCCGCAGCCCAGTGTGAACCGGGGCTAAAGAATATTTAAACTCGTACCTTGTAAAACAACCCATTCAGTTTAAAAAATCAATGAAAGGCAAAACATTTTTGTATACATGTAAAAAAAAGATAAATACCTCCCTTTTTTTTTTTAATAAGTGATCACATAATCTCTCAGCTGCATAAGGAACTTAGGGAGAAGACAAAGCAGCACACTGGTCTTCCCAGTGAAAGGCTGAGTGAGGGGGGGGGGGTGTCAGGACAATTTGATCATTGGAGCAGAGCAGGCTGAGTTCCCAGCTAGAAAACTGACCATGGGACCATGGTGTGCTCTCCTGCTTAGTGTGGTTATTTTTCAATAGGAAATTGTGTATAAAATATAGAGACATAACCCATATATTGTGGCACCACATCCATATGAAATATGAAAAGACAAAAAAAAATAAGAACTTTTAAGGTTGCCACCTCTAATGCCAAGTATGAAAAAGAGAAGTACTAATGTGTATACAAAAAACAAAGTTTATTAATTTACATGATTTAAAATTCTCATAAAAACATATCACAAAATTGCGTGCAAATTTATAAGTAAGAACATCAATATGATGGAATAGTTAAAGTGCGTATATATAAAGAGAGACCTATCTGAGTGGCCCACTATAAAAAAAATCTAGTGGTATGGATGAGGAAGAGAGTCAATCCTCCATATGTTGGGCCAAGAAAGCAGAGGAACTGGCAGGAACACCAGTCATTTTACATAAAGGAAGCAATACAAAGAAAACCAGATACATGTTCATACAAGTGCATGGTACAGCAGGCACATATCAGATTTTGGTCTCATGTTTAAATGATAACGAGTATTGGAAGAGCTCCCTCTGATTTTCCAGTAAGCTGAAGATTTTTCACCTCCAATCACTATGAGTGAAAGATCTGATTCTGTGGGGTTGGTTTAGTAAAACTAAAGAGTGCAAAATGTGCTACAGTTCTACAGAGAAACCAATCAGCTTCCAGGTTTTTTTCAAAGCGCAATTGAACAAGCGAAAATTAGAAGATGATTGGTTACCATGCTGCACCAGATTCTGAATGCTCCATTTTTAGTAAATCTTCCCCTGTGAAACCAATACAGTGAAAGAGCTGATTATGTATGCTGCAATGTGTATTGCACTGCATATTATAATAGCACCAAATATAAATAATAATAAAAAAAGCTAAATAAATAAATAACTACATAAATAATAAATACATTTAAAAAAGAATATATAGTGAGCAACTAAAGGCAAATCCACTCTGCACTACAAGTGCAATGCAAGTACACTTGAAAGTGCACTTGTAAGTGCAGTCGCTGTAGATTGCTGTAGATCTGAGGGGAAGCTCTGAAACGAGGTGAAGCTCTGCTGATTTTATCATCCAATCATGTGCAAGCTAAAATGCTGTTTTTTATTTTCCTTGCATGTCCCCCTCAGATCTACAGTGACTGCACTTCCAAGTGCACTTGTAGTGCAAAGTGCATTTGCCTTTAGTAAATAACCCCCTCTATTTTACATATCTATCTTAATAGTGTGGGAACGAATAGTAGTTCCAGTAGGCAGCTCATAACTAAGCAGAGAAAATAGGAGGTAGCACTTGAGTATATATAATTATATTTTACTTTATTGTATGACCATCATCATTGTCTTCACTACATGGTCACCATTGCAGGAGAAAATGATCATTCACATGCATTACATAATTACAAAGGTTGCCTAACATGCCTTGCCTGTTTATATATTTTTCTTTATTGTATTATCATTATTATCATCGGTACATGGGCACCATTGCAAGAGAAAATAAGTATTCACGTGCGTTACACAGTTACAAAGTTTGCCTAACGTGCCTTGCCTGTTACTTTATTGTATTGCCATCATCATCATCATCAGTACATGGGCACCATTGCAAGACAAAATGAGCATTCATGTGTGTTACATTATTACAAAGGTTGTTCAACATGCTTTGCCTGTTTATGTGCCAGGTTTTGGTGCCCATACAGGCAATTTGGGTTAAAAAGAAGTGTATGGTTCAGCAAGGCTGCAATGAAAAACAAGAAATGGTAAATCTCCTTTCACCTATCATTACTGTTGGGAGATCTGCTCATCACAGGTTTACTGTAAATCTCTGAATAATCAGGACTGGTGGTACTAACAGGTAAAATAAATGAATAGAGTTAACTATTTAAGAGAAAATTATAAATTTCATTTTAGCACAAGCTGAACATAATATATCCACCCTATTGTAGACCTTAACCCAACCAACATATATTGTAATTCATGTGAGAGGGTGTTTTAATAATACATTTTCGATTATTCATGCAACAATAAGACATCTGTTAGTAGTAAAGAAAAGCATTCCACCGTATTTTGTAATGATACTGATTTTGTCAGTGGGTTTAGACCTTGGAATATTTGTTTTTATTGTAGTGAACAATACATTGGTTAGAGTATCTTTATTTGGCAAGTCTAAATATTTAGCTGTTTATAATTTTTTTGTTAAGTACATTCAATTTTGTCACCAAAAAACACACTTTCAATTTTTGTAAAACAAAGCTTAAGTTGACTCTGAGCTTTCTAAATACCTGACCTGGAACAAATACAGAAATAAGAAATTCTGACAGTCTGGGTCTATGACTCAAATGTATCAAGCTTAGGCACAAAAAGGCAATTAGCTTTGTTATAAGGGGGCCATCAATGTTAAAGTTCTATACATGTCTTCACTTCTTCCAAACTGTCAATATGAGCTAGAGTAGGCAGGTCAGAAAAAGACTTTGAGAGTTACTAGGGGAAGCAGGGGGCAGTTACAGGTAACCATAGCACTGTTGTGGCCTAAAAATTAAGATGGAAACTTGTACTCTAATTGGCATGTGGTGCGCCTGACACCAATAAATAAACTGATGACCCTATACTTAATGGTCTTTCCATTGAACAGTACTCTGCCACTCAGTGTGCGGTTCAAATGAAAAGCATTGATATCTTTTTGCAGCTGACTGCAAGGTACATGTTCTTAGGCTGGCTGTAATACAGTAAGCTAGCGATAATAATGCAAGGTCACTGCTCAAACCATCAAACTGATGTAAACCAGTTGTCCTCCTCCTCACACTCCTCAACAAGGTGACAGAAGACAGCAGCACACTGTCCAAAATACATATTTATTTATAAATTTACCATGCAGCCTGCAATGCCAGATAATATGTTTTGGACTTAAAGTGTTACTAAACCCACAACAGTAAAATCAGCCTGTGTATGCAGTAAAGCATGCTTGTTATACTCCCTGTGGAAACTAAGGGGTTAATCCTAGACTATTGTTTTTTTTTGGGGGGGGTGCATGTGATCAGCACAGGGCCAATCAGAACTGTCCAGACAGAAATTTAGGGGTCATGCAGCCTCATAGGACAGTCAGATGAGAATGAAAACTCCTCCTACAAGCTTTAACCAGTGCTCGGCCAGACACTGATGTAAGTCCCCAGACTGCAATATACTGCTGATGAGAAATGGTATTTAACAGTTCATGATAACTGTATAAAAGAAAAGGAGTCGGATTGTTTCCAGAAACAGATGACGGTGTCTCACAATCCCATTGTTTGATAAAATAAAAGAGGAGAACAATTGAGAGGGACAATAGCTCTCCCAGAGTGAGGGATTTTAAAGTGAGGAACGTCAGTACTGTTTGAAGGTAAGCACACTAGACACAAATTGTACAAAAAATGTATCAAAATGTAATAATAATCATTAAAAACAAATATTCAAATATTAGCATGGACCACAATAGTTACAAAAGCGGGATAAATAACAGTGTGCAGCTGGCCAACAAGTTTCGCACATGGGTGCTTCGTCAGGGCCTTGCAACTTTTCTTTTGAATTGTGTGGTCTGTGTAGGACATAAAAATACGTCATTAATACACAATTTATAACACAACGTGTTACATAATAATAACAAACAAGGTAACAAAGAGATTACTGTGTGCTCACCAACTCTGCTAAAAACTGAATTATATATACACCAAAACACAGCCCACAGGTCCCAAGAGCTGAGAGAAGCAACCGGCCACGAAAAACATTTTGTCCCTCTTTCTTTTCTGATATCTATCTTTGTCTATATCTATACGTGGGTGGCAATTTTGGGGCATTCATCATATCAGTTGAATCTAATTTAACTTAATTTAATATGTTTATGTTCATTTGCATATTATATATGCATAAAGCTGGTTTAACTGTTGCTATTACTAGTATACTATTATGTTATCATAATTTACAGACTTCTGATCTGTTGATGGGGTCTCCTAACGTTCTAATATCCACACATCTTGACTTAGTGGATCTAACTACCACTGGTCACTGCCGTGGCCGGTTGCTCCTCTCAGCTCTTGGGACCTGTGGGCTGCGTTTTGGTGTATATATAATTCAGTTTTTAGCATAGTTGGTGAGCACTCAGTAATCTCTTTGTTACCTTGTTTGTTATTATTATGTAACAAGTTGTGTTATAAATTGTGTATTAATGACATATTTGTATGTCCTACACAGACCACACAATTCAAAAGAAAAGTTGCAAGGCCCTGACGAAGCACCCATGTGCGAAACTTGTTGGCCAGCTGCACACTGTTATTTAACCAGCTTTTGTAACTATTGTGGTCCATGCTAATATTTGAATATTTGTTTTTAATGAGTATTACATTTTGATACATTTTTTGTACAATTTGTGTCTAGTGTGCTTACCTTCAAACAGTACTGACGTTCCTCACTTTAAAATCCCTCACTCTGGGAGAGCTATTGTCCCTCTCAATTGTTCTTCTCTTTTATTTTAGTTCATGATTACTAAAATAATTGCATTTCCATGTTCTGTGTACTGTGAGGGACTAGATATAGTGAATGCAGGGCCCTGGGTTTAGAAACACTTTAATACCTTTAGTAATACCTTTAGTTGCTGCAAAAAGAGTTGCTTTGAGCACTGACTTTTGAGAAAGAGCACCCATTTTCTTATGCATAACCTGACCCGAAATGTTGAGAGAGCTGAAACACTGACACAAACTCCAAATCTCAATAAATCTATTTGCTTTTTTTGTTTGTTTTTTACATTCTGCAATCTGATTGCTAAATAGCAGAACATTTCTCACAGTAACAGATGGCTATTTTTGTTCCTATCCACTTAAGATGATTTCTTCAAAAAAAATTGCAGATGTCACCCTTAAACCCAGAGTACATTGCTACGTACAGTATAATGTAGGACCATACTTATTTAGATAATGTATGACAGTTGGGTTTATACACATCCTTTTCAGTCTTACCTAATATCAGGCTTTGTTTTCTTTTCCCATCCTCTGCAAAATCTCTAGCTAATCTGCTTTTGAGTCAAATAAAATGAAATGAAACGTTTACTAAACATTATACATATGTAGTACATGTCTCAGTAACCTCTAAAAAATGCCAGTGTGGTGGGATACCTGCACTGATGAAAAAAACATAGATGCTCATGAACACATGGACACTTGCTGCTTTATCTTCAGTAATGTTACCCTTCATATGGGTATTTTTTCACTGGCTGCTGAGACAAGTACTCATACTGTAAGTATAGTAAAAGTGTGGTTATTATATAAATATAATTTGTTAGTGTTTAAAACCTAATAAGAAATAGTAATCATAACAAATTCATAATTTACCAAGTAATGAAACAGGGCTGACAATTTGTATACTCTTTTACAGAAACATCCTATATAAATAAAGAATGAACTGGATGCCAATGAAAAGTAAAATGCTTGGATCAGCACTCCTTAGTTTCAAGGGTAAAACACAACTTCCAAACAAAGTAATTTAATGTTTACTCACCAAGGCTATGTTTTCTGAGTGGAAAATATTTTTTGCAGAAATATATTTTACTGTTTTCATTTTTGTAAAAGAAAAATATACTACATTTGTAGACAACACTGTATAAAATGCCCTAGGGCTAAAAAGTCAATGTCCCTTTAAATTGCCTTTCAGAGGAATCTTAAGCACCGTTGTGTTCAATAAAATGCATCTGCTATAAAAAATGTCTCTTTATTCTTGAGTGATTGATGGAAATCCTTACAACTGTAAAAATCTCAAAATAAAAAAAAGAGGAGACTGTATAGTGTAGTATGTTCCACTCCACATTTTCAATGCTTAAAATCCTATAATGTGCTCACATTAAATTGGACTTATGTGTTCCTTTATACACATCCTTACCCTCCAATCAATATTGTAAGAATTCTCTTCTCCATTTGCTATGTATTATCCTTCTTGGGAGAAATCCTCGCCTCACACTTCCAAATACATAGTAGGAGCTCCCAAAAAGGAAAATTATACACATTGGGGGTTATTTACGAAAGGCAAATGCACTTTGCACTACAAGTGCAATTGAAAGTGCACTGAAAGTAAACTTGGAAGTTCAGTCACTGTAGATCTGAGGGGGACATGCATCAGCAGAGCTTTCCCTTATTTCAGAGCTTCCCCTCAGATCTACGTGTACTTTTTTTTTCCATCAATAGATTTTATTGAGATTTTACACATATACACGTATCATATACAAACATAAAGTGGTGTAAAGGATACAGAAGAAAATGAATGAACAGTTCTTCCTTGGACATAAGGCGGTAGAACAGCGCCATGTGCGGTTACAATAAAGGTAACAATACAAATTTAACTGTGAGCGTCATTACCACCCAAAAAGATTACCTTATGCAGTAGGTTATTGGAGGTAAGGGTTGTCCTCCCTCCCAGGCACCCCTTCTCGGGTTCACGACTGTGCCCAGGACTAAAGCCAACCCTCCCTCCTGTATAAGCTCTTTCGCTCATGTTGAGAACATCGTAGTAATAATACTAACCATAATACGAAAGTCAGAATACAGACATTAGTAACATGGGGCTTGGGGAAAAGAGTTATGCCTTAACATCTAACCTAAGTGATTATGAAAGAAGTATTTGTTAGGAAAGTCATAGATTTATTTCTATACCATACCAACCATGGATACCACATTCAGGAAATGTGGTCTCTGTTTTGGTCTCTAAGTACCAGAGTCAGCTCATATGTGAAGTGCAGGTGGGTCGTTTGCACTTCTTCCCAGAGAGAGGGTGGGTCAGGGTTTTTCCACCTTCTACATTCAGTCTAGCTGAGAGGAGTATATTCGATAGTGTGTGTCTTAACTGATTCGGGTATTGGTCTAGTTCTAGAGAAAGAAGCGCTAGACTAGGATGTGGAGATATCGTTCTTTGTGAAATCTCAGACATTAACTGGAAAATTTACTCCCAATAGCGTATCAATTTGGGGCAGTTCCAAAATGTATGGAGCATATCCCCTTTCTGTCTACAATTCCTCCAACATTTACTGTCCAGGTCTTTGTGAAATCTTGACACTCTATCAGGGGTCAGGTACCAGCATTGCATAATTTTTATTGTTAGTTCCCAGAGTGTGGAACAGCTGGTGGCTTTGTATGTGGAGTTGCAAGCTTTAGCCCACTGCTCTACTGTATATGTGTGTCCCATATCTGCTTCTCATTGTAAAATGGAATTTGTTTTAATGAAGACATTTTTTTGTTGAAGGAGGTTATAAAAGAGAGATTCCTTTTCAATGGGCTAAAGGAGCGTTGAGAAAAATCCAAGCTGGTTGGAGAATGCTGCCCTATGTCCATAATGGGGAGGAGTGTAGGTAATGTTTTGTGCGTATGTAGAAATAAAGGTCTGAGTTGGGTAACGTGTATTCCTTTTGTAAATGGGGAAAGGATTTGAGCTTGTCATTCGTGAACAGGTCGTTGACGTGTTTGATTCCCTGCGCTTGCCACTTCGTAAGGGATATTAGATCCATTTTGTTTTGCAAAACTTGTAGTGGAATTTTTAAGACCGACTTATTGGGATAATTATGGCTAAGTTGTACGAACGCATTGCAAACTTTAACTGAAGCAGCCATTGTAGGGGGGATATGAGGGTGGGTGTTTTAGTTTTAGGTGGCATGGACAGTAGCCAGGTGAATAGTGTCCCTCCCGGAGTGAAGGACATTTTCATTTGACCCCATATCGTGAGCGGAGTGGGGAGGAACCATTCCTTGAGCTGTGTTAGTACTGACGCCATGTAATAATCTTTAATCCACATATCCGGCGCCCCCGGCTCGGCGATGCTTAATCAGTTTTGTGTGCACACTCCTGAGTTTTTTGCCTTGCCACATGAAGGAGAGTATGGATTGTAAGGAATGGAAGTAAGTAGCAGGGATAGTAATTGGGAGTGTCCGAAAGAGGTAGAGAATTTGGAGAAGGTGAATCATTTTAGACGCTGCTAAACGTCCCATCCGTGACACTTCCAAAGACGCCAGCCTGTGGAGATCTTCTTGGAGCTTGTTACGAAATGGTATATAGTTGTGATGAAAAAGCATTTTAGTGGATTTAGTCAACTGAACTCCAAGATAGGTTATGCTGTGTTCTGCCCAGGTATATGGGAATTGCTGTTGGAGTAGTAAACTAGTTGTGGCATCTATTCCCAAGTTCAGGATAAAGGACTTGGATTCGTTGACTTTATAGAAAGAAATTTTGCTGAACCAGGCTAGCGTCTGTTGAAGTGCCCGAAGGTAGGAAGTAGGATCAGTTATCATGAGTATCACATCATCCGCGAATACGTTTATTTTGTGCTCTTGACCTGCTATGGAAATGCCTGCTATCTGTTTATTAGTGCGAATGTACTGTGCAAGTGGTTCCATCATAAGGTTGAAGATTAGGGGGGAGAGAGGGCATCCCAGCCTAGTCCCGTTCGAAATTTGGAATGGGGATGATAGGGCGTCTGCCAAGTATACTTGGGCAGAGGGGGCGGAATAAAAGGCTATGTCAGCTTGGTGATCATTGGAAGTGTTTGGGCCTGGTAGTTACCTACTAGGGTTGTCTGTCTGTAATTAGCATTACTTTACCAGAAATTCAAACAGCACCTATACTATAAATACATAATCACCACTACCATAAAAAAAAAAAATGGGTAAAGCCTGGTACACGCCACAATTTTTTTTTTCGTTCAACCCAAAAACCATTCAGACAGCTCTGATTGGAGCCGCTGTACTAACAATCTGATGTTAGTACACTGATCTCCCCTGCTGGGCTATTGTGTTCTGACAAGGGAACGGCCCCCACCAGAACACTCCAGTTAGAGCTCTCAATCATTGGTTGAGAGCGCTGATCAGGGGCCGGTCAGCAGACCTTTTTTGGTCATGAGCCCTCGACAGAAGTGTACAATCTTTTGCAAATGTGGAACGAATGTGAGTAGTAATCAGATCAAGTGTGGAGTGTTTTTCACAAGGATCAATGGTAAATTGTTAATTGATTTAAACTAGTTAATGTTGAAGGTTGGCAGTTATAACCTATACCACAGTATAAGCAGAGAAAATTGGAAACAAAATGAGCATGCAGGCAGTCATTTCAATAAATGTATGCTTTATAACTATGTAGAATATGTGACAGGTATCTGGCAGCAAATAAGCGGTGAGTGATTAGACAACCAATCATTTGCTCCTGATAAATATACCCCATGAAATAGAATGATCTGTGATAAAACAAGATGCATAGAAATTATGGTAAAAGATATGCTCATTTTTGAAAATTCAGTCTGCACTGGATAACTAGTTGACCAGGGGGGGATCCATAGAGAATATACTGTATGTTCATAACATGTGTTCTGGCTATACCTAGCAAGTACCTTTATACTTTAATAAGTTTACACAAGATCCATAAACACAGAGAAAAACACAGTCCCTAGCTGAGCTGCATATTTAAGCTATTATAGACATAATACAGGGAACACTGTAAGAATAAACAATAAATATCTGAAATGCCTTCTTCTCATATATATAAGTTTAGTAAATGTCTCCATTATCATTGCAATGGGAAATAGAATAGGAATAAGCAGACCTGCAGGTTTATGAACAGATATATTAGTTGCTACAAATCATACAGCACAATGTCGAACTCCTGTAATAACTTGACATAAAGCATTTCCAACAAAATAAAATTAGTCTTAGTAACAGTAATAAATAACCGCAGTCTTTATGAGTGGCTGTCTAGCCGAGATGTCCTCAGCATTTTACAGTTTGCGTTAATACCAAAATAGCTCTCTTTCCCCAACACATTTACCTACAAACTGTAGTTATTGATTTCATTCCAAAAAAATTAAATCAAATTGTTCTGTTGCTTGTTTTAGCAGTCTGTTGGGTTGTGTGTTGAGTTGCAAAATCATTTCAAATGACATTTAGTGACATTGATCAAATGTTTCCAACAGTTGGTAGCTATTGTTTAATTATATTGATAAAATAAAAATATGATTTGTATTAAAATATGGAGCCCAATAGAGAGCTCTACCAAGTGCTTTATTAGTGTCTATTTTTATTTATTTATTTTTATTTTAAATAACTTGGAAAAAAAACAGGTAGGGTTGGACCAGATATTGGACCATCTAAAACAGGGGTGCCCAACCTTTTGAAAAACGGGGGCCACTTAAGCGACTTGGTAACTGGTCGCGGGCCACAAGAAACAGAGCAGGCAGATGACAGGTCCATGTCCACTCTGCATATGCAGAGCAGACAGGGGCACAGCCCACACTACTCTATTGGCCCTTTAATCTGATCTGCCCAGATGGAAGGGGACGGAACCCACCATTTTTTATTTTTTTTAGTGGATCGAATTGGAGGTAGGTGTGTCTAAAGGACCACAAGTCCGTTTACATCTGTGGCTCAATAGAGGTGAACGAAGGGTCCAATTGGGTTGGACTGATCGTGTCAAAAGGGCCTAAGGCTGCTTTCACACTGATGCGCTGCGGTATACCCACACCGAGGGTGCAGCGCAGTGCACCTGTGGCTTTCCTGCGGGTTAGCTGCACTTAGGCCGCGTACATACGGTCAGACAAAACCAATGAGAATGGACCGAGGTTCAGTTTCATCGGTCCAAACCGACCGTGTGTATAGCCCATCGGTCTGTTGTCCTTCGGTCCAAAATTGTAAAACATGCTTTAAAATCGAACCGATGGCACGCTGCCCGATCAGTCCAAACCGATGTACAGAAAGCATTGGTTCAAAACCCGCGCATGCTCAGAATCAAGTCGATGCATGCTTGGAAGCATTGAACTTCGTTTTATTCAGCACGTCGTGTGTTTGACGTCACCGCGTTCTGACCCGATTGCTTTTTGGAACGATGGTGTGTACGCACATCAGACCATCAGGCCACTTCAGCAGTGAACCGATGGAAATGGCCCGTCGGACCATTCTCATCGGTTTGGAACAACCGTGTGTACGCGGCCTGAGACTTCTATTATATCCTACAGGTGTGGTGAACTTTCTGAAGTGCACCAACCCACAGGTAATAACAGCAGAAGTCTATGGCTCAGTGCAGGTAACCTGCAGGTGTTCTGCACTGCACCAGTGGATCAGTTTGAAAGCAGACCAGTAACCACTTCAGAACAGATATGCCCATATATACACTGTGGGCCAGATCCACAAAAACCCGGCGCAACGTAACTTTTTTAATTTAAATTACACGGCCGGAAAATTTCTACCTAAGTGCCTGATCCACAAAGCACTTACCTAGAAATTTTCGGCTGTGTAACTTAAATCCGGCGTTCCTATTCAAATGGGGCGAGTCCCATTTAAATTAGGCGCGCTCCCGCGCCAGCCGTACTGCGCATGCTCACGACACCATTTTCCCGACGTGCTTAGCGCGGTTTTACGTTGCGCCCGGTTTTGAGAATCGCAACGGGCATAAAAAAAAAATACGAGTTGCGGCCGGAAAAAAAAAAATTGAAAAAAAAAAGACGGCGACGCGGGATAGAAGGGTCTACTTTTACAAGGCCTAAACAGTTTAGGCCTTGTAAAAGCAGCCCTAATTTTACGATTGCAAACTAATACTTACGGAGAAAAAACGAAGCGTAAAAGCTTCATGGATCTCTGTAAGTGCTAATTTGCATACCCAAAGCGGCATTTCGACTCGAAATGCCCCTAGCGGCGGCCGAGGTACTGCATCCTAAGATCCGACAGTGTAAGTCCCTTACACATGTCGGATATTCTCCCTATCTTTTGGAAACTGATTCTGTGGATCAGTTCCAAAGATAGAAACAGGGATACGACGGCGTATCAGTAGATACGCCGTCGTATCCCTTTTGTGGATCTGGCCCTGTGACTTTAGTATTAAACGTACCTTTAATTACAGTCTTCCACTCAGGTATCACCAGCTGTTGCAGTCCTAGGCAGAGAGAATTTGGTATCACTCCACCTGTGACAGGAGTTGGCGCTATACATGAAGCATCGGCTTATGCCAATCTGCCATCCCAGAGCAGGAGGACGTGGGGCACATCAGAGGGCTCCGCGGGCCACATGCGGCCCCCGGACCACTGGTTGGGCACCCCTGATCTAAAATAATTATTTCATCACTTCATTAGTAGCTAACATGCATTAACCTCAAAAATAAATGCATGGCTTCAAAATTATCACAAGAGACTTTCTTGCAGCTAAGACTTTTTCTGTAGTTTGAGGAAACTATGGATGCAGAGATGAATTCTCAGCAGGAAATTGTCATGGGACAAATTCTTTCATTAGTCTTATGATGCTGTAGTCTGTATTCCTATGCAACTATTTGGCACAATGTTTGTTCTTAGGAATAAGTTAAACATATTGCAGTGATCTCCAATGCGTTCAAAGCTGTTACAATATTTCTTCAGAACTCCATAGAGTCTTAAAGAGACAAAAGAAAATCAAGAAAACTCTGTTTTTTTTTCAATTCGATTTTAGAACTTTATCCTTTCATGCCACGTGTACATGAAGAGGCTAAAAATATGTTGGAATGCTGCTTTCCTTATATGTAACTCAGTCTAAGGTATGTGGCTACAAAAAAACAAACACAAGAGGGTGAAAACTCCTTCTGCATTACCACCGTACAATTTATTAGATCCTCAAAGACAAATGGATACTCAAACGGTTAAAAACAACAAGCATATAACATAGACACTTCAGTCTTGGGTGATATGTCCCATCCTAGAACCATCTGGTTGGAAAGCTAATGCATTTCAGGAGTCAAGCCCCCTTCCTCAGAGCTCTATTTGCATTTGAGGATCTAATATTAATATCTAATATTAATATTATTAATCTAATAATTGTATGGTGGTAATACACAAGGAGTTTTTGCCCCCTTGTGCATGTTTTTTTTGCAGTTGACTTGAGATTTCTTGATCTGTGGAGGGCTGCAACTGAGCAAGCATTACGCACCTTAGTATCCTGTGGAATACCTTCAGATTGAGTGCTGGAGTGTTTTTTAAGTTAAAGTATGTGGCTGCCAATAGATTATATGTTTGAGGCTTATCAGTCAGTAGAAAGTCCTATTCCCAGCAAATGTACACCACAATAACCAATGAAATATTTACTTTAATATCACACATTCTATCACAGACACTTATTCATCTTCCAATTCTTAGCACATACATATAAAATACATAAATGTGCCTTCCATTGGCAGCCACTTGTACATACTATTTCAGCAAATTTAATAATTTTGTCTTTTTTCAGCCTGTCCCCAAAAATCTTTTTTCTAACTTTTTTTATGCTGTACTCAAACCCAACCAGTGTTGCTCTCCACCGATTCTTAGCACCTTCATATGCGTTTACCAGTATATAGCTCTGAAATTAATCATGTTGCTCAGCTGCAAAAGCATCAGAAATGTATTTGCTACATTACTTCAGCTGTGAATAAGCTCAATGTGAATAACGGTTGAGAAGTAACAATAACATGCTAACAAAACATGTAGAAGTTTATCACAAGGGGATTACAGTGTGCCAATTTGAGACACAGATATTTCCCAGGTGAAGCTACCTGTAAAATATTGTATTTCTCAAACTGACATTTTACAAATCAGAATGCTATATATATCATATTTATTTTAAAAGAAAGATATTTGGTGCAACTTCACATGGCAAATGTTGGGGTCAAATTCAGTTAACAGGTTACTTTTAGAACTGATACAATTGAGAAGACTGAAACTCAAGCTTCAAATTATTTAGATAGGAAAAAACGTTGACAAATTCATTGTGCCATGGTTTCCAAATTATCATTTTATCTCAAATGCTTTCTAAATTATGGTTATTTGCAGTAAAATGTTTCAGCAGACATCGCCATCATAAAACTGCAGCACTGAATGTATAATATGTCAATAAAAAGATAGGAAGGTTTGCAAGTAAAATTGTTTTTTTTTTCTATAATAATTTAATTATCTTGACTGTTTTTTGTTCACATAAATGGTCATTCACTGAGGTCTATTTTATCAACTCAACAAAGAAAAAATTCAGACATATTATCTTTCAAAGGTAATTTGGCCTGCTTCGAGAACTGTCCTGTATGCCACCAGCTATCTTAAATTGACAAAATAATTGACAATACACAAGACCATAACATGTTACTATTTATTTATTTATTTTTTACAAAAAACTTTTTTTTATCCATTTAATATAATGCTGCGTGGATGAGCTTAGGTTTTTTTGCTTTCGCTTTACATGTTAGTTTATATATTTGTTTTAGATTTTTAGGCTGACATGCTAAAGGAGTTGAGAATGTTGAAACGATTAATTATGTGACTATTAACTTCCATCTTTCGGTCTTGTGCAGGTGAAATAAGTAAGCAGGAATTTGCTTTTTACATCATTGGAAAGTTGAAGTGAATATACATGCAATTGCAAATCAGCCTTATGGCATATGTTAAAATCAAGTTGCGAAGATCATCACACAGGCAAAACCTCCTTACAACAAAACTAGATTCAGCTTGGTGATAACTGTGAGTATCAAAAGGAGCCATGTAAGGGAGCAGGAAAACGAGATGCTTGAGGCGGTGATAAAATAGCACTATCTGGGATAAACAGGTGTTAATTGAAACCTGTAATGTAATGAAAAATAGGAAAGCTGCCAATACAAGTCGCCTCACTGTCTGTGTCACAGAACCCGCACAACTATGGAGCAAGCAAATAAAAAAAAGTCTTAACAGCCTAGCCCTAGACCAATGTGAAAACAAGAGAACTATCATTTAAAATATATATGTAAGCATTGGCATCTGAAACATTCTTCCCAGTACAGGTTTTCTTTAAATGCCAATTCTATGCAATAGGTACACACCAACGAAATATGTATGTTGTGTATTGAACATTTGCATCACTGAGAAACAAAAAACAGAGCTAAAGTGAAATAGTTCATCTTTCTTACTGAATTGATCCTATTAGGATCAGGTGGTTAAGAGCCTAAGTGAGTGTCATGGTCCTCAGAAAATATTGTGGGGCTTAGATGCAGAATGTTCAGCCACCGATCAATAGCAACATTGGACATTATTTAATAATCATCTAGGTAGTTTACAAACATTTCACTTTCTTGTTTCCAGTATTATGAATGTCTAATTTTAAATGATACTACAACATACTGAACAAACATAAAATGTTAAGGTATGCCTTAATCTTATCTTGTAAATTTGAACTTTTATTATGCTATCTGGTTCAATCAGCAATCACACACATCCAAGAATAGTAACAAGTGTACTTGGCTTGCTTGAATTTGTACATTAGTCAACCATTTTTTTTCTCTGCCAGATTTTCTAGCCATGCCAAAGCAAAACAGATTTAATTTCTGCTACATTTCTAAAATATAAAATAAGTACATCAGTTATTTGAAAGAATGAGGTCCCTGTATAATGGATATGGATTTGGATGGAGCTCAAAACTAAAGTCCAAAGATCTTGCCATTAGAGTTCATATACAAAGCTAATTTGGTAAGCTGTTTCCTTGGTTAGTTTAAATCTAACAGCTGGATATTACCTTTCTCTCAAAAAGAGGTTGATTTACTAATGGCAATTTGACTATTCACTTTGCAAATAAATAGGCAGCTTGCAAGGGAATTTTCCCCAGAGCTTAATGAGTGACATGAAGGTCTACTGACTTTCACTGCTCAATCCCGTGCAAGAAAAAATGCTTTTTTTTATTTTCCTTTATTGCGGAAAATTGCCTTGCAAATTGCAACATTTCTTAGAAAGCGATCATCCTGTTTGTGTTTAGAAAACCAACCCCAAATAATTTGGAAATTACTTTGTTATTAGCTATACCTTTCTCTCATGATGAAAATGGAAGGGTAAATATTATTTGTGCTTTGTTTTATTGCTGGCTGCGCTATGCTTTTGTAGTATGTACATTGTTTGCTAAAATTAAGCAAAAAATGTAGTATATACATCGT
Organism: Rana temporaria; assembly: GCF_905171775.1. Taxonomy (NCBI): domain Eukaryota; kingdom Metazoa; phylum Chordata; class Amphibia; order Anura; family Ranidae; genus Rana; species Rana temporaria. The sequence goes on along the minus strand of NC_053490.1, from coordinate 228,213,148 downwards.
TCATGGTTAGCAAACGGGTAACTCCTTATTATGTCTTGTTCTTTTCATCTAAAGGCATTACTCTCTATTTTAAAGCTAGTGTAAGCTAGAATCTGATTGGTTGTTTTGAAGAACATAAATGTTCTTCAAAACAATGTATTGTTCTTTGATTTCATAAGGCAATATAATAGTATGTATCTTTTAAATGAGTTTCAACATAAAATATGTATTATAATAATCGATTGTTTTGGGGTTTCATTTGTGAAAAAGTTCATAAATGTTACCTACATACCCCATGCTGTAGGAAAAAAAATACTGTTTCTATTTTCCACTTAATATTAGGCTATATATTTTAAATAAAAGAGACTAAATGAAATAAAGCTCATGTGTTCCCATTTACAAACACCCCACAGTGTTCACCTTCTGTACACCAGGGAGGATTGGATTTAACTTGGCTAGCAATTATCCGTAATGTGGGAAAAAATCTTTACTCCAACAGCAGAATGTAAGTGACTGGTCCCTATCATTGAATATCCTTCTACAGCTGCATTAACCCACTAAAGTCAGAAGAAAGTAAAATTAACATAAATGGTAGCTGGCTAACTACATACATAGTGTTGATTATTTAGAAAAAAAATAATCAAGTCACATTGACTTTCAAACAATGCCATATCAACACAAAAATAAAATAAAAATAAAGAAAAGAAAACTTGTATTCGTGGTAAGATAATAATGAACCATCACACCAGCTACTCTGCATTGAATTAGTCCTAACTATTAACTCTGCTTCATGTATATTGTGTCTGTTGTTTGTGGTTCAGTGTTCTAGGCATATACATCTTTTGATATTCTTTCAGTATAAAAAGCATTTTATTCACAAAAATTCATCACCAACATTCCAAGGTCATTCTTTCTACACAATTTCAGTACACTATTTTTATAAAATTCTTGATTTATTTTATACTAATGTAAGCTCTTCCAGATGAATTTACCCACGTAATACCTATTCCACCATGCTTTTATACAAAATTAAAGATGAGAATTACTTTTTTTTTCTTGCTTTTTTTTAAAAGAAAAATCATATTTACATATGGTAATGGTGTAACCATTTAAACAATATTTCCATGAGCATTTAATGACTTAATCATTGCACTTACTGGCACATAAAGTGTTCTGCATTCTCCTCTTCTCCACAATGTGTGTCCCACAAAGAATGATCAATATATTGACATCCGTCTCCTTCAAAGTCTTTCTCCATCATGGACAATAAGTATTCTTATAAGCTTGTGTTGAATTTTCCAAATGTATTCCTGTATCTGGAGAGGGAAAACAAATTGTTCTTCCAAATATCACAAGTGAGATACCGAAGAAGCATGCATGAAGATGGGATTTACAATGGAGGACACTTGATTTGGACACTGAGATAACAAGAAACAAGATATGCTTTTAGTGTCACGTGATTTGACAGAATTAGAGATACTGCAGTTGTAATGTGATCTCACATTTACCTCTGCACAAATAGGTTTTGCATTCATGGCTAGTCAGCCATTTTACATGAGGTGTGATTTCTTAAACTTGTATATGTGAGGACACCCTCTATATTATTTTTAGGTAAATTATTATTCCAAATTCATATAATTACAGATTAGATTTATGCGAATACATACCGTTAACAGAGTGATGTATTTGTAAGGGTTATATTTTAATTTTACTGGGCTTTGTCACAAAATTATTAATGGGTCCCCCGAAAGACACAGATATGTGGAATTGTTTTGAAAGGAGTTTTTGCTATTCCTTACTCAACCCAAAACTTATAAAAAAAGAAATGGCTAGAGATACAATTTACTGTAATATTGTCCCTGCAAGTGTCTTTTTTTTTTTTGTTTGCACACATGCTAAAATGCTCATTGTTTATGCATTATTTTATTAAATTAAAATAGACCTAAAACCCCAAAACAATGAATATTTTCTGAGTACAGAGAACCCTCAGAATAAAAACATGGTACTTGCAATTTTTGTATTATCACACAATATTAGTACATTATTTATTAAATCCATTCTTTCAATAGAAAATACATTCAAATTAAAGTAGAACTAAAGGCAAAACATTTTTTTTTTAATTTTGGATAGAGTAAGAGAGGATTAAAACCCCTGTTAGTCACCACAACTAGTGTCCCCATTAGAAGATTTCCCTACTGTTCATGTTCTGGTGTCAACTCAAAATGAGGGATTTTCTTTTATTTTCATGTTCGATGATAGCGGTAGACAGCGCAAATAGAAAGGGTGATTCGTCCTAATGGAGGCACTGACAGCAACAACAAAAAAAAAAACTGACAGATGATCTGATAACTTTTCACTCTATCCAAAACGTAAAAAAACTTTTTGCCTTTAGTTATACTTTCATTTTAGTAAGTACAAACATGATAAAATCCCCAAAGTTTCACTAAATAATCAAAGATTACAAAGTCAAGTAAATAGATACCAAATATGTAAAGACTGTATTAAAGCTTTGTTTTTTTTTAGATAACAAACATGTTATTTTTACCTGCTCTGTGGAGTGATACTCCTGGCTCATAGCCCTCAATCAGTACCCCCCAGAGAAAGCATCTTGCACTGGGGGCACTGCTGCATGTTCGTTCCCCACCTGCTGCTCTATGCATCCATAAGTCACATAGAGCCATGGTTTGGCCCAGCCCCCGCTCTCTCCTCATTGGCTCACTGGCTGTGATTGACAGCAGAGGGAGCCAATGGGCTCAGCCTGCTGTCTCAGCCAATGAGGAGGGAGAGTTCTGGGACAGCTGAGGCTATCATGAACATCGCTGGATCGGAGGGTGCTCAGGTAAGGATTGGGGGAGGGGGGCTGCACACAGAAGGTTTTTTAACTGCATGCATCTATGCATGAAGGTAAAAAAACCTTCAGCCTTTAGAACCACTTTAAAATTGCTTGCAGCTGCGGATCAATAAAAAACGACAAAACCCAACATATTCCATAGGCATGTTTTAAAACTATTTACAGTTATACAGCTAAACAGTTAAGAGTTCACTGTAAATAATGACCCTAAAATTATTTATTTGACTATGGTGTGCATTTTGATACCTAATATGTGTTGGAAAATCATGCTTTATGCACCTGTGTGCACTCTATGTGTGTATTTGCACTCATACATGTATGTGTGTGTGCATGGGCAGGAGAGCTTTACATTTGAAAGAAATTATTTTAATATATTTAAAAAAATAAAACACTTTCTTTCATGTAACTTTATTGCTATCACATGGAGACTAACAAGACCCATATGTGATAGTATATAAAGAGTGACAAGTACTCTTTAAGAAGTCATCTGGGTCTCTTGAACCCCTAATGCTCCCCCAGGACACCCCAAAACCAGATCAAGTACAGACTGATCTGACAGCTCCTAACTGGAGTGCTTCTGGGTTCATTGATCACAGGGAAGACTCGACATCCCAAGCTCCCGGAGGACAGAGATGAGCAAGGGACACATGTGGGAGGGTCGAAATGGGGGGGAGCACTTTTACTGGTTGATAAAAACAAAAAAAAATTTAGGAGGTGTGGTGCATTTCATATGAATCCATATAACACAGATTATACAAACATAATATGTATTTTATTAATTCACATAGAAAATGATAAAAACATTTTATACAATACATCCGCATCCATTTATGTGAAAAGGACACGACTTTCAATGTCATATTGCTGTTTCTTCTCTTTTAATTGTACATGTTTCACCTTGATGCTTCTTCAGGAAAAGACGTGGTATCACAACTACTAAATAATGTATGCCAAAAATCAAGGGAAAAAAAAACTATCATTCGATGGAACATAACATGCACCTTCATACCTAATTAAAGAACAAACGTTTGTCATGTTTTGATTCTTGCTTACCTGTATGAGATTTCTATATAAGAAGCCAGATGGCATCAAAGGTCTAGTTGATCGACTGCTAACTCTAGAGATTGAATAGGGACAATCAAGATCTCTATTTATCAATAAAACACACCAATCTAAGTTGAAGATGATATGTGATTGTTTAAAAACTAAGTCTCAGCTGTACCTGCTTTATTGGGAGATTGTCAACAATCTACGGGTCTGTGTACTCAAAAGAGGGGGTGAAACACATCCAATAATACCAGGCCCAAACAGACCTGCAATTACAAAACATGACATATACCAAAGGTCAAATCTAAGCCGAAATCACTCTAGCTGCCCGCCAAAACACAGTCCACTTTTAACACACACCTGCTCACTGTCAAGGGTGAGGTAAGGCTCCCAGGGACAACCACAAAATGGCGCCTGCCACGTAGGTCCCTATATACCCCTCCTCATCGTGTCATGATGATGCGGACACAAATAGAGGGCCAAGCATGCTCGGCAGCCCCAAGGCTCCAGCCGCATCTGTGTGTCAGCCCTCAGCTCCAGCAAAGGGGCGGAGACAATCCCCACAAGCGAACACGCCCCAGGGCAGTGCTACCAAATGTAGTATACCCAACCCCATTTGGACTGGGGTTCACAGGCGAGACACAGCATCTACCTGGAACTGCCGGAACAGGCATGGCGACCAACACACAGACAGTCCAATATGGCCCATAAAATGCAAAAACATACTTGGGGGCACACCCTCAAAATGCTATACATCTAAGATGGTGCTGCTATAAGACCAAAGACAGTACAAACCAGATTATAGCGCACACATGCAAAAATTACATTTATCCTGCAAGGCTAGTTAAAAACACCTGAACATATTCAAAAATATGGGGATTTGGTCACACTATATGGTCATATAGTGCTAAGCCCACTTACTGCGACAAAGTACCCCGAATTAGTGGGTCCTACCCTGTTAATAGAATGAAAGAACCTGTGTCTCGACCATGGGAGATAAACTCCTCTATGTGGGAGAACTGAAGGGATTCCTCCTATGCACTGGTGGCCACTAATAATAGGTAATGCAGAGGAGGAGGGGTGCTCCAGCCCAAGAGACCTGGTCAGGGTCTATACAACATACAAAAACATATTTGGGGGGCACACCCTAAAAATGCTATACATCTAAGATGTCCAATATGGCCCTTCTGCGCTTATGTGCATCCCCACGGATGCCCTCAGGCATCCGTACGGGGATCCAAAGGGTGAATGGGCGATCACGTCGGGAGAGCACCAACTGCCATCAGAAAACATTCCAAAAATCAAAAAAACAAAAAACATCAATTAATAATAGAAGTTGTATGCCCAATACATGAATAAATTACCAAAAGAATTACATTTTTCATTACACTACACCATAAACAATAAAGATTATACAAACAACTTGCATATACTTAATTCCCCTCTGCACAGGAAGAGACAAAACTAACGTAAACTAATAACAAATGCATGTTAAGAGTGTCCACATCGAATCCCACACTGGGAGCGTGAAGGGCGAAGGATAGCGGCATGAGGGGTCCTTTCCCAAGCAAAAGACCTGGGGGATTGAAAAAAGTCTGTTTACTAAAACGGATTGTAAGTGATCCCCTTATATAGTCCGGGGTATCTGGTGGCCTGGTTTATAGAAGTGATTAGATGGTGTTATAGATTCACTTCTTTATGACAGTCAAAAGCTAATGCAGCTGTGAGTTTGGTTACACCCCAATATTGCCATGCCTTAATGCTTATGGCAGCAGTAAAAGGGGTTTAAATATAGTCATTGGCTTTACGTAAAAAATAATTAAACATTTGTCAGAAGGGTGGCACATGGGTGATTTATCAGCTAAAGTTTTTAGCTCTGTTAATAAGCCAAACCTTCCTGCATCATACAATTAATGTATATCAAAACCCAATCTCTAAGCTTTCATATAAGCTCTAGCATGTCAACATCATTTCAAAAGTTGTTTTCAACCTTTTTAAATCTGCAGCCTTCATTAAAACAACACCTAGTGATCCTGCCATCGAGGCCCTTGTTCAGTCAATTGTTTATGATACACCCGTGTTTTTGCAAATTAAATGTCATTCATATAGAGTTTACATTTACTTTCATATTTTATGAGAGGTGACACATAAACTATAACAGCTACATAAACATCTTAGCATAATTTTAGACTAGTGGAGAAAGAGCCCTGAAAATAGCTGCTACTTTAAAACAAGCTATATTTTTTTTCTCCTAATCACATTTGTAGCTCAGAGAAGACAAATGAAACCAGCAAACAATCAGCTTGATAAATTACACTGAGTAAATAAAACACTGGCTGAAATACAACATGTGTGCCAGCACCTTAAATATCAGCTGCCTGGGCGAATATGATTCTTAATAATTCACTAATGCCCCTTATCTTGTTCATGAGACCCAGAATGTCAAGTTAGAATTTAAATAGTATAACTGGAGGAACATGTTCAATGTCCCGACAAAAGATTACACTGATTTGTAGGACATCTATCATGGACTGGTTGCCCAAGATCTGAGCATTATATAGTAACAAAACTATGGTTCCCAGAACCAAATTTATGAAAGAAACCTTGGGCCAGATTCATGTACCTGCGCTGCGGCGTAACGTAACTCATTTACGTTACACCACTGCAACTTTTCAGCGCAAGTGTTTGATTCACAAAACACTTGCCTGTAAACTTGCGGCGGCGTAACGTAAATCTGTCCGGCGCAAGCCCGCCTAATTCAAATGGGGCGTGTGTCATTTAAATTAGGCACGCTCCCGCGCCGAACGTTCTGCGCATGCTCCGTGTGAAAATTTCCCGCCGTGCTTTGCGCAAAATTACGGCGCCCCAACGTATTTTTTGAACGGCAACGTGCGTTACGTCGTTTTGTATTCCCGGATGTCTTATGCAAAAAAAAAAACATTTGAAATGCGACGCGGGAACGACGGCCATACTTTAACATGGCTGGTCTAAATGTAAGCCATGAAAAAGCAGGCTTATGTTTGCGACGGGAAAAACCGACTAGTGACGACGTAAGAGAATGCTACGAACGCGCGTACCTTCGTGGATCGCCGTAAACAGCTAATTTGCATACCCGACGCTGCAAAACGACGCAAACTCCCAGCGGCTGCCAGAAAATTACACCTACGATCCGAAGGCATAAGGAAGCCGTACGCTTGTCGGATCTATGCCAAAAGCCGCCGTATCTTGATTTGAAAATACGCCGGCGTATCAGTAAATACGCCGGCGTATTACTGCTGTGAATCTGGCCCCTTGTTACTACAGAACTATAATGTAATAGTGATTCAAGTGGCTGTAGAGCTGCCTGATCACATTTATAGTGCAGTTGGTGTGCCCCCTTCCCACCTACGTGTCTAAAAGCTAATAGATTAATAGTCGTTAGACCCCTTGCAATAACAAAATAGCAATAAATTAGGGTAAATAAAAAAGGTTAGAAGTTATATTTGAATCTGAGGCAGGGCTCCCTTCCGGGTCCAGATGCATTACAGGCCCACATAGCAATGATCCCTAAAACTAAGGATGACTCCCTAGACCCCCAAGCTTTTAGACCAATCTCTTTGTTGAATGAGGACATAAAACTCTTGAGAAAGATTCTAAGTACCATATTAACCACTTCAGCCCCTGACCATTTTGCTGGTCAATGACCGGGCCACTTTTTGCGATTCGGCACTGCGTCGCTTTAACTGAAAACTGCACGGTCGTGCGACGTGGCTCCCAAAGAAAATTGGCGTCGTTTTTTTCCCACAAATAGAGCTTTCTTTTAGTAGTATTTGATCACCTTTGCGGTTTTTATTTTTTGCGCTATAAACAAAAATAGAGCGCAAATTTTGAAAAAAAATGAATATTTTTACTTTTTGCTGTAAAAAATATCCCCTAAAAATATATAAAATTAAAAAACAATTCCTCAGTTTAGGCTGATACGTGTTCTTCTACATATTTTTCGTAAAAAAAATGCAATAAGCGTTTATTGATCAGTTTGCACAAAAATTATAGCGTTTACAAAATAGGGGATAGTTTTATGGCATTTTTGTTAATATTTTTATTTTTACTAGTAATGGCGGCGATCAGCGATTTCTATCGGTACTGCGACCTTATGGCGGACACTTTGGACACTTTTGACAGATTTTTGGGACCATTGGCATTTTATAGCGATCAGTGCTATAAAAATGCATTAATTACAGTAAAAATGCCACTGGCGGGAAAGGGGTTAACACTAGGGGGCGAGGAAGGGGTTAATTATGTTCTCCAGGTGTGTTCTAACTGAAGGGGGGGTTGGACTGACTAGGGGAAATGACAGATCGCTGTTCATAAATTGTATAAACATGCCATGAGTCATTTCTCCCCCTGACAGGACCAAAGCTGTGTGTTTACACACACAGCTCCCGGTTCTCGCTCTGTAACGAGCGATCGCGGGTGCCCGGCGGGAATCGCGCCCACTGGGCACGCGGGTTGGCACCAGAGGCTGGAATGCGAAATGACTTATAGCTACGTGATTTCGCGCAGCCGAGCCGACCTGCTGCCGTATAACTGCGGCGGCTGGTCGGCTAGTGGTTAACAAATATCTACATTGATCCACAGAGATCAAGAGGCAGAGACAGAGGTGGGCTTTGTTCCCAGCCGTCAAGCAGGGGACAATGTCCGCAAAGTGACCCATCTGATACATCTCCTTCAGCACCACAAGATCCCAGGCTTTTTTATTTCAGTTGATATTTTTAAGGCGTTCGACTCGCTTTCCTGGGACTACTTTAGGGGGTCAATCCTCTAGTGGATCTCTGCCCTTTATTCCTCCCTCTCCACAAAGGTTACTTATGCTGGCTAACTCTCTGACTCCTTTTTGATTTACCAAGAGACTAGGCAGGGATGCCCCCAGCTGTCGTCCTTATTTATTCTAGCCCTCAAGCCTCTGGCCATTGCCCTTAGAGATGACCCCAAGGTCTCTGGTATTCCATATGCTGGCATCCACCACAAAATCAGCCTCTTTGCTGACAATGTCCTCTTGACCCTCACCAATCCACTGACCCCCCTCCCTAAACTCCAATCCCTCCTCTGCCATTTCTCAGCTTTCTCTGGGCTTTGAGTCAACCCCCACAAGACCACTGCCTTGAACATTACCTTACCACCCGCTTTGATGACACAGCTGCAAACCTTTTTCCTATATCACTGGAACTCCTCCTCCCCGGATTACCTTGGCGTCAAGCTGACTCCCCATTACTCATCCCTTTTTGCCACCAATTACTATCCCCTGCTGCGATCACTTACTAATGCAGTCCTGGTGATTTCTATCTCTGTCCTGGAAAGGCTTTATCAATGCGGTCAAGATGAACATCCTTCCTAAAATCCTTTATTATTTTAATACCCTCCCAGTTCACGTTCCTTCCTTTTTTATACGTTTATTGCAGAATAAGATTCTTTCCTTCATCTGGGCTTTTCAGCATCCTCAAGTGGCACAACTGCGAGGTGGCCTAGGAGTCCCCAATTTAGCCAGATACTATCAGGCGGCCCAGATCTCCCAACTAACCTTACTTCATGCAACTTCTGACATCCCATTGGTCTTCCTTCCAAGATACTCATAAGGCACCCTCGGCTGAATTCTACCATTACGTCCAAATATGCTATTGGGTTTCCTCACTGAGGCGCACCTCCTCTTACCCCTTTAAAAATACATTTTTTGAACACCAATGCCTCCACTCCCCTGGACCCCTATTGAACCAGAGGACTGGAACAAGGCTTGGTCTTCTGTGGGCCTTCAACACAGCTACGCTGGAGGCTGTATACAAAGTCTTTCTATGATGGTATTGGGTTTTTGAACCTGTCCTATAGTGACTGATCCTTTAGAGGGTGCGGTCAATGGGGCGATGTAGTGCACATTTGGTGGGCTTGTCCTCGCCTCATAGGGTTTTGGTCCAGGGTGTTTGGACTTCTACATTCCCTATTCCACATATTCATATGTAGGGAAGCCCTGCTGCACTGTCCGATTCAGGGCTTGTTCTCATGCTAACAGAAATTGGCTTTTTATTTGTTCATTGCGGCCAAAAGGGTTATAGCCAGAGAATGGAAGAGACCCTCTGCTCAGAAAATGTCAAGCATTCAAAATGATTCTCACTCTAGATTCCTTAAAGTATGGTCACTTTGGTGGTCCTATGCTCTTCCCACTTTGCTCCTGAGCCGTCAGAGCCTCACCTGAGAGCAGACCTGTCACCCCTCCAGGACTTAACCCCCCTTTTTTCCTATTTTTTCTCTTCACTTCTTTCCAGACCCTTATTTCCTCATCTCTTTCCCTATTTTTCTTTCCTTTTTTCTTCTGCAACCAGAGAGCATGCTTAGGGCCACCCTCGGTCTTCCCTGCCTTAGGGTGACCCTGGATCCCCATATTTAGGGCTACCTTCAGTTGTCAAGCGGCCATTGCCACTTAAACGCAAATTTTCAGTATCTCTCCCCCGATTGTTAGCCCCGACGTGTACAGGGGGTATTTAAAGTGGAGGTTCCATCTAAAAAACTATTTTGCTTTAAACAGTAGCTTACACCTAAAAAAGAAAAAAAAATGTTTTACTCATCTGGAAATGCCTGTTGCTATGCGGGCTCACGAAATCTGCCTTTGAAACCACCTAGGATTCTGACATCATCTCCCTCTAATGCACCTGGGAAATGTGTGTCATCATTTCCCAGGATGCAGTGCGCTGTCCAATTATCGCTCCCCATCCAAGACTTCCAGGAAGTAAGTGCTTGTAGGCTTCACAATGCCCACAAGCAAAATGACAACGGTGTAGACATAGTTTTATAAACTATCTTTTTTGAATATCTATGCGGATCGGCAGCGGATTGTAAAAAGGTAAGTGACCGGATTTATATTATAAAAACGCAGGATGAAAGGACATACATTTAAAAAATGCTAATTGTGATTGGAACTCCACTTTAAGTAACCAGTTCACAACTTCCTCCGCTGATATTCTGTGCACCTGCATCTTGGGCCCCAGTTTGTTCGCTCTCATTATCAGGTATTAGAATGGACCGTTGGGTTATCCCATGCGGTCGCCCAGTTGATAGCTACTTTCTATAACTGTTACTTGATTGTTCACCTGCGTGGGTAATGTTTGTCAAGATGTTATTCTTTCTACAATAAAACTTATTTTACCAGAAAATAAAATAAAGTTATAGTAAAGGTTAATAAAAATAAGAAAGAAGTAACCTGCCAGAACCCCCCCCCCCCAAATAGAAACAATGTATATGTAGAACAATGGCACTACGGATGTTATATATCATTGAAAACATCAGGAGTGAGAATAATAATTCTAGGGCCATAATTTAATGTTTAGTCTAAACTGAATTGCATTTAAAATATTAATAGTCCCAAACTGCAGGGGACAACATACGCTGTAATTTTTATTGTAAGAAGTTGAATCCCTCATGTATACATTATTTCCATTCACTCCTAAATCATTGATAGTAACACCCCTTAACCAAAACACAGAACCTTTTTTTGTTTTTATTTTTTACCTAAGTCTATCTAACGATCTGTTAGAAAATCTTTTTCAATCAGCAGCTCAGTGTATTCTAACAGCAGAGGATTCACTGTTGTAAGAATACAATAGCACAGTGGAAAGGACTCCTCCATCCACCTCACTTGTGTGAATGGGTGGGAATCCATTCTCTGATCAAAAAAAAAACTCTTTGGCCAACCTTACACAAGGAGGACCTGGAGGCGTTTCCTCAGGGAGATGGCTACATGAACTTGGAAGAAACAGCTGACTCCCAATGACGTCATGAAAGAAGATGGTGTGCAGTGTTTGAGCAGAAGATCACAGTGGGGGATTTACTAAAACTTGTGACTCAAAATCTAGTGCAGCTGTGCACGATAGCCAATCAGCTTCTGACTTCAGGCTGGTTCACACTGGTCTGACATGCTCTCCGACTTCGAGAGCACAAGTCGCATGACATGTCGAAATCAATGGTTCCCTATGAGAGCTGTCTTAACTGATCCGACTTATGTCGGTCCAACTTTGAAAAAGATTCCTGCCCTACTTTAGTCTGACTTGGGCACGATTTCAGCCCATTGATTTGAATGGAAGTTGCATCCATGTTGGAGAATTATCTGAAGTGATCTGACTTCTGGCATGTGACTTGTGCTCTGAGGATCCCGAGGGGAGCCCTACTCCAAAATATGGTATTGATTCCGAGGGGAAACCCTGTGCCAACATCTGGTACGGATTTTAAGGGTAAACCACACGTCAAAAAAAAAATGGCATTACCCACCAAAATCCATACCAGACCCTTACATGAGCATGCAACTCGGCAAGTCAGGAAAGGGTGGGCAAGGAAGCGCCCCCCCCCTCCTGAATCATATCAGGCCACATGCTCTCAGCATGGGGAGGTTGGTGCTTTGGGGCAGAGGGGACTCTGATGTCACGGACCCATCATGCCCAGGTCAGTGACATCGAAAGGGGGTGGGGTCTCAGGGTGATATCACCTGATGACCACATCCCATAGCTATATAAGCACTGACAGACACCAAAGCTGACACAAAGGTTGGTGCCAATGTCTGAAGAGAGGAGAGGGGGCATGCTATTTATTTTAAAATGTTAGTGTGGGGTTCCACCTTAAGATCCATACCAGACTCAAATGGCCTGGTATAGATTTGGGGGGCCCCTACAACATTATTTTTTTTATAAATTTGGTGTGAGGTTTTATACATACCAGAAGCAAAATAATTGTTTTCATTGGTCAAAGGACAAGTTGCAATTAAATTAAAGTTGGATCAAAGTCAGATGGCATTCATTGAAGTCGCAGGGCAAATTTGGATCGGAAGTCGTGCGACTTCTGTGTCGGATCAGCTTGTTCAATTAAGCTTTTATCATAAAACCTGATTGGTTTCTATGCAGAGCTGCACCAGATTTTGCACCATGCAATTTTAGTAAACAACCCCCAGTGTGACAACCTGGATGGGTAAATATTTGAATTCAGGCTAACCCGGCAAACCAGGTAAGAACGGGTTATAAGCAAAAGCATTCTTTCACCTTGAAGTCAAAACTAAATTATTCTGCTAGTAATTTCCTTATTGTGCACCTGTAGTGTATGTAAAGTAAAGGGGAAAAAAAGAGGATAGCAATGCTCCAGGGACCAGGTAAGGAAAAAAAATGAAAGCCTGAGGCAGAATATTAATGGTGAGGGGGAGGTTTAGGCAAAGATGGACCCACTAAATTGGTGTTTATTAAACTCTTTTTAAAGACAATTATGTTGGAAATGAGAACTTAATTTTGACATGACAAGGTTTTCCCCTGAATGTTCTGCTTGGCAGCATGAGTTAGGAGAATCAAATAACATTAATTAATGTCAATTTAAATTGTGGATATTGGTGACCTAGCCGCTAGCAGAAAGTTAGACTGAATTCCTCTGCAATTCTAATTGTTTATGCATAAAAAGTATAGTGCTTAATATTCTGCCCAAGCTTTTACTTCTAAAACTGGAAATACTGCTCTGGAAAATACACAATAAAATGAAATCTAGAAAGAATGTGAAAAGCACAGTGCAATAAACCAGCTAATTACAGACCATGTAATGTCAACGTGATTTAAATGGCAAGTTGGCCTTGATGTTTTGCTGAAGCATATCCAATCTAAAATTGTTATCAAGTTTTTTATCTGAAAGGAGGAAAAAACAGAAAGAAATAAATGTTGGTGAGCAAATGCTCTCATAGTACTAATTTACTGTATATATAAATAATTATTGGTCATTGAATGTACCACATTGTTTCATAGGAATGCATTTATGTCCTGTTAGTAACATGGAACTGTTCTGTCACGTTTTTTGGAGTTGTGTTCGATATGTGGAAAGAGAGATCACACAAATACTTAAAAGTATAACATTTATTAAATGTTTGCGCCATGGAGTCCCCCTTTCCTTTTATACAGCATGGCCAGGCAATCAGACATGTGCCTAATGTTGTTTGCTTCATATCTCAGACTATTTCTCAAATAAATATAAACGTTTTTTAACGAGACACTTACTGAAGGCAGCCAAATCACTAATCTCCCACCTTGAGAGGTCTCATAAACCTACTATCAAAGAATGGTTACATTTGGTAGAAGACATCTGCAATTTGGAGGTGTAAGTCTGAGGTTCGTATCTGTGATGAGTACTGCAATAACAATTTCAATGAGAAAGTCATAAAAAAAGAAAAACAGGAAAAAAGCGCCTCTAGGTCATCTGGTTTATTTACATAGATGGGAATAAGTCTCCAACACTTACATGTAATATTGCAGGAACAGGGGTGCAAGTGAGGATGTGTGATGTGAAGATAGCTCGTGTCTCAATCCTGGTGATGGACGAGCGGATCAGCTGGAGGAGAGGCAGGGGCTGATGGCTGTGTAGGAGCGGTGCTGGAGCACAGTGCTCAATCCATTCGAGTTAGCCCTTTTTCAAGTGTAAAGGGGGAAGGCCATACAGGAATATAAAGGGGAATACATGTGATGGAAGGTGGCCAATGGGATTCCCCTTTATATTCCTGTATGGCCTTCCCCCTTTACACTTGAAAAAGGAGCGCGCTGTCTTGATACTGACTGACGCTAGGCTCTGAAACGCGTTGTGTGCTACATTGGCCCTTGTCGGCCACCGTCCCGCTGACGTCACCGCCTCCGGAACGAGAGCCGTACACCTGCATTATTCTGTACTTTGTATTATCCTGTGTTGGCCCCTATCGGCAACCGTCCGGCTAACTCGAATGGATTGAGCACTGTGCTCCAGCACCGCTCCTACACAGCCATCAGCCCCTGCCTCTCCTCCAGCTGATCCGCTCGTCCATCACCAGGATTGAGACACGAGCTATCTTCACATCACACATCCTCACTTGCACCCCTGTTCCTGCAATATTACATGTAAGTGTTGGAGACTTATTCCCATCTATGTAAATAAACCAGATGACCTAGAGGCGCTTTTTTCCTGTTTTTCTTTTTTTCATGTATACCTGAGTTGACTTCACTCCTGGAGAGCAGCCCTTGGTCACCTATTAGAATTCACCCCGAGAATACAGCCTTTATATATGGACTGATTGTATTCCTTTATTTGAACTTTTATCCATGAACTTTTAACTATTGATTTTATAATTGTTGCTGTCACCTTATCTCATATTATTAACCCTTGTTACTGATTGTTGTCATTTGTTTTTTTCTGAGCGCTGTTGCCTTGTGTTTTTTGTTTAATGAGAAAGTCATAGACTGCCAGATACCGTACCAGATAAAGGTACATGTTTTTGGTAACAGTCCTTCTTTTGCAGAAGCAGCTTTAAGGCTGAGAGGCATAACCTAAACTAAGAAAAATAATTTAAACCTATTGCATGACAGTTTGATGAAAGGAATTTCTTCAGAGACAACTTCATAGATAACTGATCCACTGGGATTTATAGCACCCTTTACTATTCCGAGTAAGATTCTACTAAAACAACTTACTTCTGAAAACACAGTCTGGGATACCCCATTACTCAGAGAGAAACAACAAAGATGGAAATCATGACAGAAGTTCCTAAAGACGTTAAAACAGCTTCAGATTCCATATTAATACACTCTTGTATCCCTATCAAGTTCAACAGAAGAGAAATCCATATCTTCTTTAATGCACCCAATAAATCTATGGCTGCACTAGCCTACATCAGAGTTATAGATCCAAGAGGCAAGTGTTGGTTTCATCTTGTCCAAGGTAACTCCAAAGCCAGCAGATACCATTTCAAAACTTAAACTCTGTGCAGCCTTGTTAGCTGTTGAAACTGCTGAGCTTAAATAAATGGATTGGATTTTAAAACAGACTCCTTTGACTTTTAAAAAACAGCTAGAAAGTGTTGGTATACATACAAAACCAAACAAAACAGTTCAATGTGTATATCGATAATAGATAGAGTTGGGTGAACAGTTCGAGCCGAGCAAAGGTTTGTTCCGAGCATCGTCTGTTCGCCCATTTTGCGAAAAACCCCAATTTTCTCTCACTGCACAGTGCATTCTAGGGCCAATAAAGTGCTGTATACAGTGCTGTATACCCCCTTTTTTGTGTACTATACTCCTTATTTTAAATTGTCAGCCACAGTTTTTTTGAGTATCTTCCCAGTTTTCCCAGTATCTTTTAAATTTGGGTAATAAGCCCCCCATCATGTTTGGGAGGCCAACAAGGAGAGGCAGATGTTCCAATGCCAGTATGAGGGGGCCAGCAGTGTCTGTGTCCACAGACAAATGTGGACGTGGCCCGTCCTCAGGCAGGGCATGGTTTTCTTTGTTTAGTGAAGTTTCCTGTGCTATCCAGTCACAGCATGCAGAGGAGGTGGTGAACTGGCTTACTAAACCATCCTCATCCTCATCATCCTCTATCACCCAAGCTAAGACTAGTGCACAGTCTGCAGGAGCTGCCAGAGTGGCTTATTCTGCCTCCTTGTCCACAGCTACTCCTGCCATAGCCCCAGCATCGTGCATGGAGGAGTCAGCGGAATAATTTTAACACAGGCATTACTTGTTTCTGATGTTGGTTATGAGGTTGAGGAAGGGAGTAACATGAGCCTACAGAGAGGGGAGAACACTGATAAACAACAAATTGGCAGTTATGTTCCGCCTGCCGCAATGTATTGCCAAGTTGGCTCCAGCGAGGATGAGGATGGAGGGGATGATGATGATGAGGTCACTGACGTGACTTGGATGCCAGGTAGAGCAGAAGAATAAAGTGAGGGGGAGGCACAACCCCAAGGAGGCAGGATGTCCTCCAAAGGCAGCCATCATCGAAAAGTAAAGAGCAGCAATTCCATCAGATTGTGGAGCTGTTATCTCCTGGCCCACTTCCCACAGCTCAGCTGCATGAGCCTTTTTTAGCACTTGTGCAGCTGACTGGACTGTTGCAATTTTAAATCTCTTCCACAAGCAGATCAAGCGTTGCAAAAACACCCATCATTTGGGTACCACATGCTTGTAAAAGCATTTACTCTCCCACCACTCAGCCCATTGGCAAGAGCACTTGAAAGCTACACAAAAGGGACACAATTATTTTCCTTCTCCCCTTTCATGTCTACCCCTACTATATCACATGACCTCTCATGCAGCCTCCACTGACAGGGATGATGGTAGAGAAAAGGGTGTCATACGTTCTTGCAACACATCTGCCAGCAGAACACCAAGAGCTATAGAGTATAGCAGGCAAATTTCTCTACCCCAGCTGCTGCATTGAAAAAAAAATGCACTCCCTGCCACCCACATGCCCAGCATCTAAATTCCAGCTTGTTCATATTTCTGTCTTTACAACTCCTGCCTTTCCATCTAGTGGCTTCTGTCCCCTTCTGTGAATTTGCAGAATGTGCTGTACTTTAATGGCAGGTTCCCAGTTGTTATTTCTTTGCACGTAACACCATTCCAGCTCTGCGCCATCACGTGGAAGGCAATGTGTTGGCGTCATTGGGCAAGGCAGTCGGCAACTAGGTCCACTTTACTGCTGACATGCAATTTACAGCACATTGGGTAACTCTGCTTGCAACTAGGAAGAATGCAGGATGGGGCTCAGTGCTGGAGCTTGTTTTGCTGCCATGTCTCCATACAGCTGGTGGTGATGATGAGAGATCTGTCAGCTCCACCCCCTCCTCTTCCTCCGCCTCCATGCCTCTATTACTGAATTGTCCTATAAACCACCAGTACCCCTTAAGTGTTCAAGGTGCTATTCAACGAGTCAGGCTAATAGATGCCATGCAGTGCTTCAGCTGGTCTGTCTAGGAAACAGGAGACACACCACAGCATAGATTCTTTAAGCTCTGCAGGGCTAGGCCCAGAGGTGGTTCACGCCAAGGAAGCTTAAGCCAGGAATGAAGGTGTGCGCTAATGGAACTAACATTCTGTCCGCCCTACAACAGGGAAAGTTGACACATGTGCCACGTCCTCAATTTGGTGGTGCAGCTTTCCTTAAACAGGTACCCAGGTTTTCAAGATCTTCTAAGGCAGGCCAGAAGAGTCTGTAGTCATTTCAGGCTTTATGGCCAGTCCGGATAATGTCACATCGGCGAGGCCGATTGATGACGACGGGCAGGACGTGTGCACAAATAGCACGCTGTTTTAGTGTGCTCTACAAGCTGTCATTTGGTGTGGTACACCTTCCGGAGGAGGTTGTTGTCTTTGAGGGCTCTGTTGCTACTATGAAGGTTGGTAGTTTTAATCTTGTATGCTTAGGCTTGCTAATGTTTGCTGGTTACTTCTGCTGGTCCTATGGTTTCTTTTTTGTTTGTTGCCTCCTTTTAGGCTGTTTTTTTAAATGTCTTTGGTTTCTTTCCTATTATCCTTTTAGGATTTGGGGCTTAACCAGTTACTTTGCCAGTGGGGATTTGTTACCCTCTACATTCTGTCTACGATATTTATGGTTCCTTTATTTATTCAAATGTCCCTTTTGATTCTGGTTTGAATTGGTGAGTCTCTTACCTATGTATTCTTTATACATTACACTTCTATGTCTTTTTCAAGTAAACAGGTGTCATTATTATTATACTATCATATATTTTCCATTCTAGGAAAACAATTTCATAGCTGCTTTTTAGAACTGTCATCTAGTACTTTCTATTATCATCGCCTCAGTTTCTCTCCTGATATCTGTATTGGTTTTAGACAAATATTTTTTTTTTTTTTTTTTTTTAAATTTTCCTTTTTATTTCGTTTCTTTTCCAAGAAAACAAAAAGCAAGAAAGTGATACAGGAAACATAAGAAGAGGACTAAGCATAGTCCTATACATCAACATATGTATGGAAATTATATTTATTCTCTCTCTTCAACTCTATTTACTATTCATAATATCTGTATCACTACTAGTTTCAATCCATTCCTCTATAATAGACCAAATACTTTCTACTTCTAAACTAAATTTCAGACTACCCGAGTATTCCTTCTCCCACTAAATATCCATTTATTCTTTATCTAAAGTACTAATTAGACAAATATTTGTTACTTATACCTCAGATTGTGCAGTAAGTAGTTCCTTTGTATTATTTGATTTATCTAAGATTATTTACCTATATACATCAATCTTACCTTTAAGTAGATTCCTTGTATGATTATTGGTTATCAAGCCATGTTTATCTTTATCAGTAAATAATTCATTATATCCAGAGGTTATACTATAATTGGTTAAACTATTGTTCTCTATTTTATTTGAAAACATTTTGATTTTTCTCTCATTATGTTGTACACGCCCCCATAATGACCTGAATTGTTCCTGGTCTGCCTTTATTACGACCATTTGGATCTGGCCACAATGGTCATAGCGTTTGGTAGCTCATTATTTGTTTATGTATACATTGTTATTATTTTTCATGTATTATATTTAATATTAAAGTATATTTTCCTTACTCCTTTTGATAGGTAAAATGGAAAGAAATATTTGGACAGCCGCACTTCCGAAAAAAACTTTTGGTTGCCATTATTGGTAAAAATATGATAAAAAGCACTACAAGCCACAGCAAAAATAGGACACATTCTGACGCGTTTTGCACTAATGCTTAGTGCTTAGTCTTAGCTCATGACATATCCACCTGGAGCGGTTACTCCCTTTCCCTATCCTTTTGATAGTTAATATGCAACGCTCCTGAAGAATCGTGATTGCACGTGCAACATATTGAGCCATTTGTTGATCAATCTGCAATAACACCATCTTACCGCTTCACTGCAGTTCAACCAATCTCTTGGATTTATGTTTTACTGTGGAATGTTGTCATTGCACCATCCCAGCTTCGTAGTTAGGATTATGGTTGTCACACCACTAGCGGCAATTTTGATCATTTGTGCATTTCTATATCAAATATGAGATTTTTTAAGAGTTTGTGATTTGTATATATTTTTTGAATACATTTATTTTTCTATAAATGTTTGTGTAAATTCTGCCTAAAAAGTCCCAAGTCCCAATTCCCTCATTTTTCAAAAATAGTTATAGGACGAGGCATGTCTCTATTATAGTGATGGCAAATCTTGGCACCCCAGATGTTTTGGAACTACATTTCCCATGATGATCAAGCACTCTGCAATGTAGCTGAGCATCATGGGAAATGTAGTTCCAAAACATCTGGGGTGCCAAGGTTCGCCATCACTGCTCTATTATATTGTATCCACAGTACCACTCTGTGGCATGATACAAATATCCCATTTCAAGCCATTTCAGGCTGTCATACACAGCCAGTGTTCAGTTGACTTAAATGTAGTGGGAATTCCACCTGCCCGTAAACCTCCTGATTTGTGACATGCCCACCAGAACTCAACATTTTGCAATGCTGCAGTGGCTGCACCTGCAGCAGATAGCTGTCAACAAGTACCTGTGTGAGTTCAGCACAAGGACAGACTCTGGGGAGCTCTGTTTTTTTCCTTACGCCAATGGCTGTTGATAAAGAATGCATGAGCTGTACTGTCACCATTTGAGGAGGCCACAAGGATGGTGAGTCATGACAGTGCATGCATCAGTGACACAATCCCTCTCGTGTTCCTGCTGGCGCATACTCTGCATGGCATTATGGGCAGGACACTTGAGGCAGAACAGCAGGAGGAAGAGGAGGACTTCCTTTCCTCTCAAGGCCTGCTTTAAGCAGACACCATTCTTGCGATGCTACAGAACACACAAGAGGCGAAGGAGGAGAAAGAGGGGGATTCTGGCAGTTTTAGAGGCATTGAAGCAGAGGAAGACATAGGTCAACCCTAGGGAGGAGGCAGTTTCAGATAGTGTATTTCTCAGTGACCCAGAAGACTCTGCTTCTCATGCCTGCGCAAACATGCGGTGCATGGGCTCCCCGAGTCTTCAAAGCCTGCGAAAGAACCTGAGAATTCTTGGCATCAAGGTAAAGGATCATTATTGGTTGGCAACTCTCCTTGATGACCATTATAAGGGGAAAGTCTCAGAACTCACCCAGCCCTCACAGAGGGAGCACGGGATTAAATATCTTGAGGACACCTTAAAGAGGAGTTTATGTAACATCATTCCAGGGTCTTGTAGGTTACAGTATCATAGAAAAGGAGTTTGTGTAGCTTCTGTTGGTCAAGGGAGGAGTGGTGGAGAAGGGGGCCGCTTAAGTGATGCTTTTAAAAAAAAATAGTCCTCAGCGCCCAGGGCTGTTAGCTTCAACATCCCATCGGTAGCATCTGCATCATATGGTGGAAGATTATCTAGGGGTGAAAACAGACATGGAGAGCTTTCCATTAGAGGATCCACTGGGTTTCTGGGTCATGAGAATAGAGTACTGGGCAGAACTTGCTCAGTATGCAATTGAACTGCTGGGCTGCCCTGCACCCAGTATGCCTTCTGAATAGGCATTCAGTGATGCCAGAGGTTTTGTGATAGGTAAAAGAGTGTGTCTGTCCACAGACTCTGTGGACTAACAAATTAGTCCTGGATTAGCAACAGCTATCAAGTCCCCGATGTCCATGTCACTGACTAAATGTTTTTGGCATTGGGAACCTTTGCAAGACTGTCTAGGCTGCCTAGCTTTGTGGGTGTTGATTTTATCTTAAAGTAATTTTTGGTATAGGTTTAATTAGACCCTTTTAGCAGTATGCTCTAGCCACTAATTCCCTCCAATATTTTTTGCTGGAGTGGATATTACTATGATCTTTTGACCTACCCGGTTATTCACTTCTGATTCTGGTCAAGTCAACTTTCTGCCAACACTACTAAGATTGTGAATTATTGACGTGATCACTATTTCAATGCCTAAACTGGGGGAGGGGGTGGGGATCATAATAGGAGGCAAAAACATTGTTGGTATTGTGTTGGAATGGGATACCTTAAAATACCATATTGGTGTGGTGATCAGGGTTTCACACGCATTTGGCCATATAGTGTACACTTACATCCAACCTGATAGAGCAATCTGTATGTGAGAGAGGATGGGGGGCTTCAAAAGAACAGAACTTCAATGAGAATAGAGAGAAATCAATTTTTAGTAGGATAAAAGTAGAAGAGTGCACAACGTATTTGTCGGTTATTTTGCCAGGGATGTTTTACTATACAGTGTGTTAAAAATATATTTTTTTCCTGATAGTTGCCCTTATGTTCCAGGGCAATGTTAATGTGCTGTGTCACAGTTTAGTAGGAGATTACTTCTGAGTCTGTTTTCACAGAATGTTAAACAGCTTGACATGTTATTTTTTTATGAGCCTAGAATACATGATTGATAGATTGTGACTAAGAGGCATTATACTGACCTCCAGTGGAAGCTTGTAGTGAGATGCAGGTCAAAAAATGTTTTTGATTGTACATCCCAAATAGAAATATGGATTGCTGACTTCCTTCTTAATAAGCTGGTTGCCAGGCTGTTATCCTGACCTTTAATACTATGTGCGTCAGTAACCTAAATGACTGACAATAAACGAAAAAATCCTTATCTGCAGACACGTGCACAAATTATATTATTAGTGTTTTGTTTTTTTGGTGTTTAAATCACCTAAAGGTGCCTGCAGATATGTGCAGTCCCTACTGTCAAGGCATGGTCTCAGGCCACTCTGCTCAACCTTCAACCATGCCTGGTAGTGTTGAAGCTTGCCCAATTTCTTCTGCTTCACACACATTCCTATTGGCCCATCACTATAATTAGCTGCATCATTAGTCAATAGGAATGTACATTAGGAAGTAAGGAGTGAGCAAGTTTCAATATTACTTGGTAGTGTATGAACTTTGCCCAATTACAACAGACTAGGATTTGGTTGTAGTAGCAAAGAGTGCAGGCTTCCATGGTATGTGAAGCACCTCTGGATTCCCAAAAGTAGCTTTCGTTTTAAATTACACAAATCATTTTAAGGTCAATTTGAAATGAAATGTATGTATAGCCAAAACTTTTATTTTTGTTTGGATAGAGCAGGGAAGGTTTAAAAGTCTGGGCCTTGTGCTCTTTATTTAAATACCCCTGCACATACCTCTTGAATATATTGATAATGTAGCCATTGTGGTGTATGAATAGACAGCAGTATACTTAAAATGTACTATATATATATATATAAAATGTACACATTAAAAGAGTAGTATGGGATTTTTTTTTTTTTTTTTTTATCGTACTTGCTTAGGTAGATGCAGCATTGGTCCGATGCTGCATCTCTCCTCTGCCGGCTCTAACATTAAGAGAACCGATTAATCAAACACTACTGATTGCTCGGTTCTCAAAGCTCCATGAGTGGAGAGCTGGTGACTGTCAGTCACCAACGCTCTGCTCTGCCCCCCCCCCCTCGCTCACTGGAGCGCTGGGCTATGGAGGGGCGGGAGCAGTCGGCTCAGTCATTCAGCAGCTTGCTAAGAGGCCAATCCAGGCATGTGGGTGAATCCTGACCATATGGTAGTGATCTTCCCTGAGCTTGGACAGTCTCTGTGATGTCAGCCGACAGTAGGCTTCCACCAACTGTCTGCTGAAAACGGGTCACAGGAGTACAACACGATTTGCACTCCTATGATCCACAGGTGAAGTACAGACAAATGAGCTTTGACTGTACCTTTTCTTTAAGTTATTTTTCTTTGCTGCTGGTACAATTTTTTTTATGGAAGTTTAACAATACCAAAAAGTGCATTTGGCAAGTGATCTTGCAGCACGCTGGTAGTCCTCTGCCCCTGATGAATTAAAAGTATACTAGAATGAAGTGTCCATGTATCAAATTTTAGGCATTTTCTTAGACAGTTTGCTTCTAAATTTTGCTATTTTTAAACATTCCTTCTCTTCATTTTAGAAAAGTTTATAATTATACAATTTATGTGTGACAGATTGTTAAGCAGCATTGAATAACATTTGCAGTCTTAAAAGACTCATATGTGATTAGTGCTTTACCTTGTCTTACAAGTTAAAACCTTTTCTACATGAGGTATTCAACCATTGCATATACTGATCTGGTAATAGCAAATATTTTAGAACATTGTTTTTATACTTCTTTTTATACTTTTGTACAACCAAAGACTTCGGAGCCAGTTTTGGGGTCATTGGCTTTGACTGGTTTAATCGGGCAGGCAGCACAGAGGGCAGTTAAAGGGTTGTAAACCCTCATGTAAAAAAAAACAAAAAAAAACAAACATGTCATACTTACCTTCACTGCGCAGTTAATTTTGCACAGAGTGGCCCCTGTCCTCCTCTTCTGGGGTCCCTCAGTGGCGCTGGTGACTCCTCCCTGCATCGAGTGTCCATGTTGGAGAAGCGCTCTCCTTGGTGGACAACCGTACAGGCGCACTCCTGAATCCTGTATCTGTGTTCTTTTACACAGAATGCAGGACTCAGGCCTTGGTGTGCTCATTCCTGGCTGGAGAAAGATTGGGGTCAGGTAAGTAAAACTGGGGCTGGGGGGTGGGGGGGGGCTGCAGCACCAGAGAAGGTTTTTCACCTTAATGCATATAATGCATTAAGGCGAAAAAACATGAGGGTTTACAACCTCTTTAAGATGTGCAAATACAAAAAAAAAACGTACCAACCTATCAATTTTTAATTTGCTATAGTTAGAGCATTAAAAAGATTGATTTTTGATAATGGCACTACGGCATCTTTATTGGCACTACTTTAACAAATAAGCCTGAATGAGTACAGTGAAACTGGATTTGCTTTTGTTTCACTGAATATACATTTTTGGCCATTGTATGATCTATGATTTATTCCTGTGGTCATGTAAATATGTAAACATGTGTGTAAAAGATACCCTAAGGCCTCATGCTTTTATGGGCATTTCTCCCTTTTTTTATGCCTCTGAACACAACTTTATTTTTGCCACAGTGTCAATGCACATTATATTCATATTTTGGAGCAGTGTTCAGTGACATAAAAGAAAAGCCCCAGACCTGCATTCAGAGAGCTTACTGGCATAATGTATGCATATATACTGTATGCTTATATACATATAAATGCATGTACAGGTAAGGGCATTCTATTGGCTGGAAAAAATAAATATTCTAGCCAACAGAATAAGGTTTACTGCATACACTTCTAAACGCCATACTCCTGTAAATGTGTATAAATGCACATAATTACCACCAAGAATTACATTTTTTTTCTCATATATTTCTTATTTTAAATGTTCATGAAACATTATGCCCTGTACACACGATTGGTCCATCCAATGAAAACGGTCTGATGGACTGGTGGATTTTTAACCGATGGACGTGCCTACAAACGATCGTTTTTTTTTCTATCAGTTAGGTATCCATCGGTTAAATTTAAAACAAGATTGTTTTTTTTAACCTATGGATAAATAACCGATGGGGCCTACACATGATCGGTTTGGTCCAATGAAAACGGTCCATCAGACCGTTCTCATCGGTTTGACCGATCGTGTGTACGCGGCATTATATATTCCAGTAAAAATATATATAACAAATATACATATATAGCATAACTATCAATGTTAAATAGTGAAACATTCTATATTTCCGTAAGTCAAAGTCCAAAAATAAACGTGCTTACTTGTAGCCTAACTGGAGCAATGTCAATACAACCATAGTGGTTATCTGTCTTTCATGGAACAGGGGGGAAAAACGAACCTGATGTTTGGATTACTCTTACGCTAGTTAGTAATAAGACATAGACTACAAAATATCTATTAAAACATTTTTACAAAAAAACAAAGTTGTGTCTGTATTGAGAACATCCTAGGATAGCAGCTGGGGTGAATGAGCTATGGTGAGTAGGTCAAGGAGCTGGGATTTGCCAAATGAGTTGGTTAGAGAGGCCTTGCGATACCAGTCTGCTGTGTACTTAAAGAGGAGTCATTAATTACACTCTTTCTGGTGAAGTGAAGGTGTATTCAATAAAGGAGCGCCATCTCGCAAAGAACCGTCTGGTGTGGATATACAGTGCCTTGAAAAAGTATTCAGATCCCTTGAAATTTTACACATGTTGTCATGTTACAACCAAAAACATATACGTTTTTTATTGGGATTTTGTGTGATAGACCAACACAAAGTTGCACATAATTGTGAAGTGGAAGGAAAATGATAAATGGTTTTCATTTTAATTTACAAATAAATATGTGAAAAGTGGGGCGTGCATTTGTATTTAGCCCCCCCTGAGTCAATACTTTTGTAGAACCACTTTTCCCTGCAATTACAGCTGCAAGTCTTTTTGGGTATTTCTCTACCAGCTTTGCACATCTAGAGAGTGAAACCTTTGCCCATTCTTCTTTGCAAAATAGCTCAAGCTCTGTCAGATTGGATGGAGAGCGTCTGTGAACAGCAATTTTCAAGTCTTGCCACAGATCCTTAATTGGATTTAGGTCTGAACTTTGACTGGGCCATTCTAACACATGAATATGCTTTAATCTAAACCATTCCATTGTAGCTCTGGCTGGATGTTTAGGATTGTTGTCTTGCTGGAAGGTGAACCTCCACCCCAGTCTCAACTCTTTGCAGCCTCTAACAGGTTTTCTTCTAAGATTGCCTTGTATTTGGCTCCATCCATCTTCCCATCAACTCTGACCAGCTTACCCTGTCCCTGCTGAAAAAAAAGCATCCCCACAACATGATGCTGCCACTCAATTAAGACTGGGCTCACCAGTGGCTGGACTGGTAAGTATAAACTTTCTTTTTGTAGGCTGGCTGTTTAAAAAAATGACAACCAGAGTGTGGTGTTCAAACAAAATCTCATCTAAATGAATACAAAGTAACTCTACGCAAACAGCTACATGACTGTTTAGAATACACACAGCTGTTTTACCTATGTAATGTTTTTGTAATTTTGTTCTATTGCTCGTGAGTCACATACCCTTGGCACACTGCGCTGCCTTCAGCAGTCATTCTTACACTTCCAGGTTCAGCTTTACTACTTTCTGGATCCTTGCTCTTTGATTATGGTGATAATGCTGATTTCTTGCACTTGGGTTAAGGAGGTGACATAGGGCGCTGCTTTGCTGAATCAGGAAATAAGCATGCCATCTGCCTGGCAATACAGGCTGGCAGTGATATGAAATTTATTAGATTTGCTAAATAAAATTACAAATCCGTACCTAGGTAAACACAATATACATACATACAGGTATGTATTTTTAACTGTGCATTTGACTGTTTTACTTGTTGGACCACTTGAAATTTGTCCAATGTAACCATTCTGTAATAATTATTGTAACTTACTTCCCAGAAATTACCAGCACTTGAGTTTTCCAGCTTTGTTACATACAGCTGGCTTGCAAAGGTCACAGGTATGAGCACTTGAAGGTTTTTTTTGCTAGGTCATCCAGCCTCATTGTTGAACAGTGAGGATCAAGGGCTATGTAGAAAAGCCATCATAAATGGGATGAAAATGTGAATAAAAACATCCAATACTTCTACCAGCTTCTTAAAATAGGCTATTTGGATGTAGAAAACACAATTTTTTGATAATTTTGCCAGTAACTTGCATGCTGGGTATCAGCTAAAGAACTGCATCTTTGTTGTGGTGCTGCTCTACAATTTCTGGAGCACACCTTGCAATCAAAATGTTTAAATAGTACAATGTCAGGCCGCGTACACACGGTCGTTCCAAACCGATGAGAATGGTCCGACGGGCCTTTCCATCAGTTCACCGCTGAAGTGGCCTGATGATCTGATGTGCGTACACACCATCGTTCCAAAAACCGATCGGGTCAGAACGCGGTGACGTCAAACACACGACGTGCTGAATAAAACAAAATTCAATGCTTCCAAGCATGCGTCGACTTGATTCTGAGCATGCGCGGGTTTTGAACCGATGCTTTCTGTACTAACCATCGGTTTGGACCGATCGGGCAGCGGTCCATCGTTTCGATTTTAAAGCATGTTTTAAAATTTTGGACCGAAGGACAACAGACCGATGGGCTATACACACGGTCGGTTTGGACCGATGAAACTGAACCTTGGTCCATTCTCATCGGTTTTGTCCGACCGTGTGTACGCGGCCTAAACCAAAAATTCTAAAACGTTTACATCTTTTTTTTTCTATAAGGCTTTGAAATGGATCTAATGTTGCAAAACACAGAAAGCAATGCTGTAGATAATTATATGCATTCTTTTCTCTGTAAAGCAGTAGCATCTGGTAGTGGGAGCAGTTTTTTTTTAACACAAAGAATACATGCTCATCAGTACTGTGGGTGGTAGATTGGCACAACAAAATCAGCATTACATACACTGAAGTGTTCCTTCTTTTCACAATAAAGTAACATTTTATATACTGTACTACCATTGTTAAAATGTCCTATAAAAAAAAATAGTAAATGGCAATAAAACATGATTTTGTGACCATTCACTTTATATTGGGAATACAGTAAAAGAGTTAGGAAGGCCATAGTTAGACATCAAGATGTACTAGATACACCTAAATACAGATATCCTTTTGTATATCGTCTTCCCTTTTGTCATGAAGGTAGCATGTATGTAGAGAATTGTACAGCCCACAAAACAAGATAAAGTAGAGATGGTATTGTGTTTCCAAAACTATAAAGCGCTTATTGACACCTCTCAACATCCTCTGCACTAAATTTCCACTAAAGTACTCTTGCTGAGTTTAGCTGCAAATGATCAGTGATAGTCAAATGACAAAAACAAACTAAGGAAGAAGATATTATGATTTATAAATGTTGAGGGTAGGTGTTGCCCCCTCACTGGCTCACAAGTATTATTATAGTAAATGCAGCCATCAAATTAACGTGGTTGTTAAGCCACTACAATAAAAACATCCCACCCGCTCTGTAACATAACAATATGTGCCCCTGTGTCATATAAAATGTTGCTGATCTGTACCTTATATTAGAGTGTCTCCCGACACTCACGTGACTCACTATGTAAACTATGACTCGTTGGCTCTCTCCTCTGTCTGGGTAACAGCTAAAGCTGGCGGGGCTGAGCACTCCCACTGACGTCAGCCGGTGAGGAGGGGAAGATGCTATGATATAGGTACAGATCGGCATATTTTTAATGTAACACAGACACAGGGGCACATAACGTTATGTTACAGTGGGGATGAGATGTTTTTATTGTAGTTATAAAAGCAGCAAGAAGGGGGGGGGGGGCACTGACACAGAGAAAACAGGCAGGGAGATGGTGCAGAGGAGGGCATAGAAGGAAAGAGAATGACAGAGCATAGCTGCGGATGATGGAGGCACGTAAACAGACCACAGTGCCAGGGCTTAGCAGCCATGATAAACCATGGTCCGTTTTACAGGGGGGAGGGTATAGCCATGCAGAATCGGACATTTTTTTTAGGTGATAGAAGGGGCCAAATTACACAGCACAAGCACTGTGCTGTTATTCATGCTTTAAAGCAGGGATATGCAATTAGCGGACCTCCAGCTGTTGCAGAACTACAAGTCCCATGAGGCATAGCAAGACTCTGACAGCCACAAGCATGACACCCAAAGGCAGAGGCATGATGGGACTTGTAGTTTTGCAACTGGAGGTCCGCTAATTGCATATCC
Source organism: Rana temporaria (assembly GCF_905171775.1). Lineage (NCBI taxonomy): Eukaryota > Metazoa > Chordata > Amphibia > Anura > Ranidae > Rana > Rana temporaria. Next base: position 228,183,879 of record NC_053490.1, on the reverse strand, counting down.
TTGCTTTAAAGGAACAGGCTCTTTTAGGGTAACAAACACTTTAAGGTTTGGGAAGCTTCCCCTCATCTGTACAGTGCAGCTTTCTGGCACAAGCTAGTGACTGTGAGATGCACTCTAACTCTAAGGTGTGTGGGGATGGAAATTTTCCAAAATTCTGAGTGGATAAGTACCTTATTATTTCAACAGAAACGACTGAAATTAGGAATGTTATAATAATGTTTTCAACCTACCAGAACAGCTAGTGAGTTTGCCACATCCCTGTGTACATAGAAAAGTCCCAGGTGGGACTTTAAATTGGCAACAACACTAGACGGTAAGTAACAAATAGTTTTATTAAACAAAGTGAAAGATAAAAAAACATCACAAGATAATTGCTAAAACATACATTGACATAAAACACAAATACAGATAACATATTGTCTTGCAATAGAATATAAAGGTATGTATATTAAGTAGTTGCTCTCCAGCATCTGAAAACACTTTCCGGTAACCAAAGCCCTTTAATCAGTTGTATTTATATAGGAGAATTTGCATTCAAGATAGGGTGAATGGCACAGCAATCAAGTACACAGAATATTCAGGCAAGGATGGAATTTTCATTGTCAGTGGATGGCGTATATGGAGGTCTAATTCAGCCTCTGGGAAACTTTGCCAGATAGGATGGTGCACCTCACGCACCCCCTTACACAGCCTAAGGAGCGATAGACATCACCCCAACACAGCTTCTATCATTGATATAGGACTGTGATAAAAACCTGACCCGGCTTCTATTGAGAGACCTCTATAAGAGCCCTTAAGCTCCTGTTCCTGAGTGAGTGAATAACTTGTATAGCGCTACTGCGAACTGAATCGCCTCAAGGCGCTTATTTCCATCCAGTGTCGTGCTGATCCTTCAGAAGAGATGCGTCTTAAGTTTTTTCCTGAAGCCCCGATGGTTTTCTTCCATGCAGATGTTTGAGGGTAGAGCGTTCCATAGCCAAGGTACTTGGACTGCAAATGTTCGTTCTCCCTTTGATTTGAAGCGGGACTTGGGGATGTGGAGGAGGTTTTGTTTGGTTGATCGGAGAATGCGATTGGGGGTGTAATGCTTTATTTTCTCGCACAAGTATTGAGGAGCGTTTCCTTGTGTGCACTTGTGGGTAAGACAGAGGGTCTTGAATGTGACCCTATCCTTTAGGGTTAGCCAATGAAGGGTCCTCAGTGAAGGGGTGATGGATTCCCAGGGTTCTTTCCCCGTTACCAGTCTGGCTGCCATGTTCTGGACGACTTGTAGACGCAAAATCTGATATTTAGGTAGTCCAATATAAAGGGAGTTTGCGTAGTCGAGTCAGGAATTGATGATAGTTCCAACTACTACTGCTATGTCTTCTTCTGGGATGAAGGGAGGAGATGGTGAGATCCGCTGACTAATGATCCTATTTGTGCATTCATCGACATTTCAGAGTCAAAGATGACTCTGAGACTTTTGATTTTGGTGCTTGGGGTGATAATCTGTCCAAGGATGGTGGGTAGTATCCATGAAGTCACAGCTTTTGTCTTTCGGTTTGCGTGGAGGAGAAGGAGTTCTGTCTTGGATCCATTGAGTTTGAGGGAGCTCTCGGTCATCCAAACATCGATCAATGTGAGGCATTTTTCTAGACCGTTATATGTTTTTTCCCGCTGATGCGAAAGTAGAGTTGATTGTCGTCAGCGTATGAGTGGTAGCACAGGTCCCGTTTACTGATGATTTTGAGGAGTGGGCGAAGGTAGATGTTGAAGAGCACGGGTGACAGGGGTGATCCTTGAGGGACTCTGCAAGAAATTGCACGAGTTTCAGAGGTGAAGGCTCCTAGTTTTACGTCTGGGAAGGATTTTCTAGGAAGGATGCGAACCAAGGTAGATCTGCATCTGTGACTCCTGCTACTTCTTTAAGGCGAATGAGTAGAGTTTTGTGGTCTACAGTGTCGAATGCTGCACTGAGATCCAGCAGCACCAGGAGACATGATTCTCCGCCATCTGCTGCTTTGAGGGCATCATCCCACATTTTGAGAAGTGCTGTTTCAGGGCCATGGCCTGGGCGGATACCTGATTGAAGTGGGTCCAAGAGTTTGTGTGTGCCCAAATGGAGTTGTACTAAAGCTTTCTCAATAATTTTGGAGATGGTGTTCAGGCTTATTATGTTGGGTTGGTCAGTAGTGATTTGGGTCTTTAGGGTCGAGGTTAGGTTTCTTTAGTAGGGGCTTGATTATGCCTTGCTTGAGGGAGATTGGAACAATACCTTCTTTGAATGATTGGTTTACGAGAGGTGTTATGGTGGGTGCCAAGATATCGGTTCCTAGCTGTACATCTTTTTGCCTGAGGAACTAGTGACACTTATGACACCCATATACGCCATCCACTGACAACAAAAATTCCATCCTTGCCTGAATATTCGGTGTACTTGATTGCTGTGCCATTTACCCTATCTTGAATTCAAATTCTCCTATATAAATACCCATGATGAAAGGGCTTTGAACCTGACATGCGTTGGTTACCGGAGAGCTGGAGAGCAACTACTTAAAGCAGAATTTTTTTTTTAAAAGTCAGCAGCTACAAACACTGTAGCTGCTGACTTTTAATAAGGACACTTACCTGTCCTAGGCCCCCACGATGATATGCCCCCCTATGCCAATCCCTCAATCATTGCAGGTCCCGCGCCGCCATCCTCAATAAGGGAAACAGGCAATGAAGCCTTGCAGGTTCACTGCCCATTTCCTACTGCGAATGCACGAGTCTCGCGCCGATTTGTTAATGGGCGGCTGCTCTCTGGGATTACACACAGTTCCCAGAAGGCAGCGTGCCCCATTCACCAGAAGACAACGCAAGGAGGATGCAGAAGAAGACCCACCATGGATAAGGAAGAGGCAGAGTAGGGACTTCTGTATAGCAACCGCTATTTCGGGTGAGTAAAAAAAAAAATTTTTTTTTGCAGAATATTCTTGTCATTTTGTTTTTCAGGGGGAACTCCACTTTAATAAACATATCTTTATATTCTATTGCAAGATAATTTGTTATCTGTATTTGTGTTTTATGTCAATGCATGTTTTAGCAATCATCTTGTGATGATTTTTAAACTCTTCACTTTGTTTAATAAAACATTTTTTTACTTACCTTCTAGTGTTGTTGCCAATTTAAAGTCCCAACTGGGGGTATTCCAATTTTTCAATATAAGGAATGTTAGCTAATTAAAAATCTGATGCCACCTAGAGGTACCAACAAATATCAAAGAGCTCCTTTTCTAACCACACTAAGGCTCAATTCACACTTGCGCCACTTGTCATGCAATTTTGAACATCAAAGTTGCATTATAAGTCGTTCCCCAAGAGAATAGAGCAGAGGCTCAGAGTGAGAAGAAAGGAACGGGAGAAGAGAAAAGGGAAGAAGAGCATCACATTAAGCGATGAGTATATTTTATGGTGGCGGATCAGAAGCCCCCAAAGGAACGCCCTCCAGGTCCAGGTCTGACTTTTATGCAAGTTGAGGGCCATACACGTCAATGTTAACCCAATATACAATGCAAATAGTGTGCAACAGTTATCACCAGTCCATTATCACTGGTCAAAACCAAAGTCGTATCCAAGTTGCACCCATCCAAAGTTGCACTCCAAAGTCACTGCAACTTTGGAATCATACAAGTCTGAATGGAGCCTTAAGTATTTCAGTCTTACAGTGGATCCACAAGCAGGATTGTTTGCCAAATGCATGGCCAAATGTTCCAGCGTAAGTGAACAGAGAGCGGAGACAGGTGATGAGCAGTATTGCAGATAGTGCCCTCACATTTCAGAGGGATCACTGCAGGTCATAAAAGACTCCTGTTGCAGGTCAGCTTCTGCTGTACCATGCATCATAACACTCCACCACTGCCTTGCCACACACCACTCGCTGGTACTCCTCTGCTGCATACCACTCATTGCTAAATACTACTGCAATCTCTGCCTCTGAACCACCATGCACCACCACAATCTGCAACTGTACCTGTGCACCACCACACTCTCTGCCACAGCAAATTCACACACCATCACACTCTCTGCCATTAGCTCCCACACACTGCATTCTCCATATTTGCAATGCCACACACAGACCTACTCTCAGCCACAGTACCAACATGTATTATGCTCCAAAAAAATTTAAGAAAAACACATCAGATTTCAATGGGGAAAAATATGCTGGAGATCTATACTGATATGGACTGGGTAATGTGTTAGGAAAGAAAGGATGCCACATCGTTTAATGGAAATTAAAATGATCAACCTACCGAGGGCTGAATTCAAAGACACCCTGAAAATCGAAGTGAAAAAATGATGCAGCAGTCTAGTCCATTTTGCGAAAATTTCATTGCAACAAATCAAAATGGTACTCAGTAGTTTGTATGGTCCCCACGTGCTTTTATGCATGACTGACAATGTTGGGGCATGCTCCTAATGAGACAACAGATGATGTTCTGGGGTATTTCCTCCCAGATCTGAGGGCATCACTGAGCTCCTGAACAGACTGAGGTGCAACCTCGTGGAGTCAGATGTCCCAGAAGTGTTCTATTGGATTTAGCGTGCACCTTTTTGATTGCATTATAAATTAGCGTTGCACGTTTATTACTCTATATTTTGGGTCGGAACATAGCTCACTTGTGGTTTTTGATCTACTGACTTATTCTTTAATTTGGGATGAAATTGGAGGCCCACTGGAATCCCACAAAAACATAAGGAGAACATTACAACTCAATGCAAATAACAGCATTGTTGGGTATGACACAAATATTATATTGAAAATGCTGAAAATTGTATTAAAATGGCTTTCAAAGGAATAATAAAGTAACATCTCAAAATGAATACTTACTGAAAACAATAACTGCTTTCAAGTGCTTTTATTTCTATTATATGATAGCGATGAGATTACCAGAATGTATCTCTGACCACTGTGTTATGCAAAAGAATTACAACAGCTTGGATGTAGAGTGGGGTGGTGAAGGAGTTGCAGTTCGTATTAAGCTGCTATTAAGTCATATTACTTCTGAATATTTCTTATCTATTCTATTGGTCAGATACTGAAGCCATCTGAAACCGGTGAAGACTTGACTTTTAAAACCCTAAACCAATTTCTGTTGATTTAGAATGAAGAACCCCTGCTTACAAGCATTAAACTATAATGTTTCATTGACAGTTAAGATGTTAGACACAAAGCTTTTAGATATAATTTAATAAATGGTAACGGTACACTGGAGGAATGATCTGTGTGATGATATGAAGATAAATGACACAAATTTGATACAATTTCTATATTACATCATAGTATGGTATGAAATGTACTGTTATGGTGAATTTAATTAGAACTAGAGGAAATATACATTACCTTGCAGGAGCATGCAAAACCCCTTGTCCTTTGCCAACATGGTACTAAGATCCTACACCAATTTTTTATTCTGTGGAATTTTTATTTCAACACACTGAAACGCGAAATATCTTAGTTTTTTTAGACTATCACTTGTACGACCTATCACTTAAATTTAACTAGGCAGACCACCCTTCTGACAGAAAGGAAAATGGAGATCTTGCGTTTCTGCTAAGCAGAAACACAGATCTCTGTTTTCCTTTAGTCAAAGCACATCCCCCATAGTTAGAAAGCACACATAGAGAACACATTTAACCCTTTGATTACCCGTTAACCCCTTTACTGCCAGTGTCATGTATACAGGGACAGTGCTTTTTTTTAGCACTGATCACTGTATTGGTATAGGCCCCTGGAAGACATCAATTGTGGAAGTGTTTTTCTGTTCTATATGGGCCATGTATTCATCTGTTGCTGTGGATGCTTGGGTTGGATGCTTCTGATAATTCCCTCCATTGAGACGCAGAGACCCAGGGCTGGGGAATAAGCCTCAAGTGTGTGTGATCTCTCTAACCAAGGGATCATACAATCTGGTAAGTGGCTGCTACCTAGTGGTGGAGGATTCCTTTCACTATGTATATCGCTCCTTCCTGGGTGTTGTATACATGTCGCCGCGGATTCTGGGTGTGAGGAATCTACATCTCTGAAACTCCCTTTTGGAATTTTGCTTTTGTTGTGGACACTTTAGTGTGGATTCAACACTGCACAGGGCATACTAGCCTGCTTTTCAACATTCATATTTCTATAGCACTCACTGAAAGACTATGAGTTATGTTATACAAGGTTCTTTTTCACATTTATTTGTACGATTTATTGTTATAGTGATCATTTACTTAACGTAGTGGAGGAGACACGAGACAGTCTCTTCACTTTATGTGTATGCATAATTCATATTTATACACTCATATTTAATTCTATTATCACAGATATTTGCGCAGCTTAATTTTTTGTTGCACTGTATTGGTGTCACTGGTCCCCAAAAAGTCTCACTTAGTGTCATATTTGTCCTCTGCAATTCTGCTAAAAATCACTGAACACCCCCATTACTAGTAAAATATATATATGTGTATATATATATATATATATATATATATATATATATAAAAAAAACTAAATCTATCCTAGTTTGTAGACGCTATAACTTTTGTGCAAACCAATCATTACACACTTATTGGGATTTTTTTTTACCAAAAATATGTAGCAGAATATATATTAGCTTAAATTTATAGAGGAGTGCACAGTACATGCTCTTTTCTCCTCTAAACGAAGCTCTGGTTTGTGGGAGAGCCTCGGCCTTATCATATACAATACAGGGTCATGAACTATGTAATGTACATTGATAATTTAGAAGTGCGACTGGAGTCAGTCACAACTCACAGTGCAAGCTGCAGGGAACAAAACACAGCAATGCAGGGACCCTACTGGAGCCAGAAGTTAGGCATTTACTTACTTTCTATGCACCCCTAGATATAAAATGCTTTTAATCTAAAAAAAAAATCCTGGAGTTGGGTTTTAAAGTACATCTAAAGCCTCCTATATGACAGTCTTCTGACAGGCAGTAGACATTGGTATAACGGCAGAACGTGTGGAGGTCATTGGTACAATGCCAAGTAAGGTGCAGACATGAAGAAGATAGCACTCAGGTGCAGATGTTATGTAGGTAGAGTAGGATGGGGGCCAGCTGCAGTAGTGAGTGTGGGAAGGGTTGGCAGAAAGGCGTGGTTGCAAGTGCAGTGAAATTATCTGAGAAAAATATAAATCGCGCTAACTCTAAACATAGGAACCTAATAAAGCACCAAACAGTGATTTTTTATAAGCCAGTAATATATAAGGCTATATATAGCTGTATCAAAAAATATATATGTTGTGTGATGGGAGTGGGTAGCCACCAGAGAGCGCTAGATGGCCGTATCAACACCCATCAGTTTAATAAACATTGTTATAATGATACCAACAGTGTATACATATCAATTGAGACATATATAAACAGAAGTTGAGAATCAAAATAAACAAAACAAATAAATATAAATTATATTGAATTTATAAACTGTAACGAAAAAGTCCATAAATTATTGACGAAGATTTCATCAGAACATCTGTGAATTGTGCCAATTTTCATGTAGTAGATAACGTGACCAAAAGAAACGGTGATACAATCCTCCCCCAGTCTAATGATTGGATTCTTACCAGAACTCCATGATCCCTTATTAGAGGGGATCATGAACAACATATAAAAAGGCAATCACTCCATAGCGTGATACCGTCAGTAATTTATTGAAATAATAGTAAAAACTTACATATAAACAAAGGACAATCCGAGCGTGTACCAACACGAATTTCCCTGCTCTCGGCCGCGAGCGGAGATGACCGACAGTGGCTTACCACTGACAAAAATAAACTCTGTTCTGCTCAGCAAGCTATTCTTCAGGCACACTGCAGCCCTTCCCACACTGCAGGCTGTGTCTCCTCCTTCCTCTCCTTCAGCTGTCGGTCATCTCCGCTTGCGGCCGAGCGGGGATATTCGTGTTGTTACACGCTCGGATTGTCCTTTGTTTATATGTAAGTTTTTACTATTATTTTTAATAAATTACTGACGGTATCACGCTATGGAGTCCCCTCTGTTTTAATTCTGGGAGAGTTCCACTTAGAAGTTGCTGCTGTGGAACTAGAAGGGCCAGCCTGGAAGCCAGCTAGGAATCGTTCTTTTACAATGGGGATTGCAGTGTCAGTGGAAACCAGTACCAGTGGAGATTCTACAAGGTTTTTATTTAAGCCCCTTGAGGTGAGAGGCTTGGGAGCACTATTTTGCGGTGGACTGTGGATTGGAGCACCTTCTACTCAACCTGCACTGATTGTTTGAATATTTGCACTAATTGGACTATTTTTGCGGATTTGCACATAGTGACTTTGATTGCACAATATATTTAAAACATATTTTTTCAAGTTTTTTATACATTGCTTATTTGTTGCACTTAACGACCATTATATTTATTCATTCCCCTTTTTATTATTGCACGTTGCAGACCTGGATCAGGCTGATTATTGCTATTAATTTATTAAGCACTCATTATCGCACTATATGATTTTGTTTTATGATATATTTATCATTGCCTTATTAGATTTTATGTTATATATCTAGTAAGTGCTTATCACCATCCATCCTCATCTGTTGTTTTTCTATTTATTGCACATTATCATGGAATTTTCCACAGAGACTTTACGTTTTTTATATTTTATATATATTATTTACATATTTTTTGTATATATATATATATATATATATATATATATATATATATATATATATATATATATATATATATATATATATATATATATTTAATATTTTTATTATTATGTTATATGGTTGTGACTATATCATTTATCTATTATTGAGTTATTTCAATTCACCCTCACAGGATTGACTTTTATCATCACACACTTCGTGATATCTGTTTATCACCCAAGTAGTTCAGGTTTACAACAACACCACTCGAGTCCCCCCCCCCCTTTTTAATTGTATTGATTTATGGTGGGTGTTATTGATCAGGAGTGACACATATTTTCTGGCTCTAATTATTCAAACATTTGGATTGGGACCACAGCAGGATTCCGGAATTTATACATATTTTTTCTATTGATATGTAATTATCTTGTTTATTAGCAAGCGCCATTAGCGTCCCCCTTATTTATCAGTTACTAATAGTGTGTGAGCACTTATTGGCTTGGCTGCTGCTAAGTGTATTTATATATTTTTAATCTTAGTTTAGTATTGCTCTAGTTATTGTGCTTTGTGCATTATTTTCCCCCATTATTCATTAGCTCCTGCTGCCGTCAATCAAAATCTGTGAGGAGGGAGCAGGGAGAGGGGCGATCAGCACTGTGTGCATTTATAGACACATACAGCCCAGCTTGGGAATGAGCCCCCACATGCATCCACATAGCAAGCGACTTGCTATGATGGCACACACAGAACAGCAGGTGCAGGCAAGGGACCCTAGAAGAGAAGGTCTGGGGCTGCTCTGTGCAATACCACTGCACAGAGCAGGTCAGTATAACATGTTTGTTAATTTAGAAATGAAAAAACAGCCTTTACAAACACTTTAAATGTCAATTGTACCATAAATGCACTGTATTGTCCTTGGGATAAGCAGAAATGGAAGGGTACTTTTTAGGACAAAACCAACAGCTTAGACACTTTACAAAAGTGATGGCAACAAGAAATGCATCAAACCAAAGTATGCCTTCTATGTGCAATGGAAGACAATGTGGGAAGCAGACTAGCCTATTGTAGAAATCACTAATTTAAAGATACCGCTGTCTCACAAGACATAGGCTTCAATAGCCATTGTGTTAAAGCTGGAAGGTGATCTGGAAGAGTCCAAGGAGCATCTGCCAGGAGATTGATCAAATTGGAATATCACATCCACCTGGGACACTTCAGAGCAGACGAGTAAGGCATTTCATGAGAGAAAAAGCATAGATCAAGCTGAACTAATCCCACTGAGCCATCCGCTGCTTCCACCTGAGTATTTCTGCACCGGGAGCCAAACCCAGTTTGGTTTAAACGATTGCCGACCAACCGCCCTCATTGTACTGCGGCAAGTCAGCACGATCCCGCGAGCGGTTGTAGCTGTACGTCGGCTCCTTGAATGGGGGAAACAAGCGCGCGCCCGCTGCACTGCGGGGGTACCAATGGGCGTGGCTGGCGGTCTTGATGACAGCCGGCCACGTGTGATCACGGCCACAAGAGCCAGAACAGGGGCGTGTGTGTAAACACAAATCCCTGTTCTGTGAGGAGAGGCAGATCGTGAGTTCCTACTAGCTAGGAACAGCGATTTGGCATCTCCTCTAGTCAGTCCCATCCCTCTACAGTTAGAACACACACTAGGGAACACAGTTAACCCCCTTCCCTGCCAGTGACATTTACACAGTAATCATTTTTATAGCACTGATCGCTGTAGTTGTTAATGGTCCCAAAAATGTGTCAAAAGTGTCCAATCTGTCCGCCAAGTCGCAGTCCTGATAAAAATCGCAGACCACCGCCATTACTAATAAAAAAAAGAAATAATAAAAATGCCATAAATCTATCCCATATTTTATAGATGCTAAAACTTTTGCGCAAACCAATCAATACACACTTATTGCCATTTTTATTACCAAAAACATGTAGGTTTATTTTTTTATTTTCACACTTCCTGCAGCTGGTGCATTTATCCATAATGGATATTTTTTGGAGCATTTTAGCATGAGATACATAAGTTTATTTTTGAACTTTTTCTTGACAGCTGTCCATCTCTGGGATGTAAACAGACAGTAATTATTATTGTTTTACTCCAGTCAGTTCCAGTGTTGACTCCATTAAGTTCAGGACCCAGTCAAACCTTTGCAAGGTTTGAACAGTTCAAATCACATTGTCTGTCAGAACTTGTGCCAATGGTTCCTTAATCAGGAGATCGACAAGATACTCCACAGTTGGATTGTCCTGAGAGTGTAGCAGGGCAAGCACTGTATTTAGTGGGGGTTTAACATTGTAGGGACAGAAACGTCATTAACTTCTTTTAAATGACAGATTGGACCCAGAGGTCCAGGACATCTCAAAACGCCAACCGACATCTTCTTACTCATAAGAGTGGGGATGCCCTTTCACTGTGTGGAGGCCTCCTGGGCAGGCTTGGTGAACTTGGGGAGTCCAGGGCTAGTGAAAGGAGGTGTTAAACCAAGTACACACCTGGCAAGAATTAAAGGAACGCTTTTGCCGTGTAGTAGTATCCGTAGAAGAAGGAGACAGGCTTCCTATTGTGGGGTAAAAGCATTACTACCCCAAGTGACTTTCTTGATGAATTTAAACAAAGGATTCCCCAAACAATGTAATCGTCATCTAAAATCTTGTACAGAAGCAGCTTTTTTTTTTGTAGGTTCAGCAGACCAAGCTTTTAGCCACAAAATCTTGTGCATATGCAGACATTCTAGAGCAGGGGGTCTCAAACTTGCAGTCCTCCAGCTGTTGCGGCACAAAAAGTCCCATCATGCCTCTGCCTGTGGGAGTCACGCTTGTAAAAATCAGCCTTGCAATTGCTTATGGGACTTGTAGTGTCAAAAAAGCTACAGGGTCACCGGTTTAAACTGTTGTTATACAGACATGGCAAATCACAATCTCTAGAGCAGGGGTGTCCAAACTTTTTTCAGTGGGCCAGATTTGATGAAGTGAATATGCGTGAGGGCCAACCATTTTGCTGACATTCTTTGAACTATTAAAATTCGGTCCAAGTGTACTAATACACTGCCTAACAAGAATTCTCTTGCCTTTGTGGCTGTGTGTGGTGAATAGATGAGCTTGGGCATGTTATTTGGAAATACCATATTTATCGGCGTATAACACGCACCTTCACTTTAGGAGGGAAGTTTCAGGGGGGAAAAAAAATGTAAATAAAGAACTGTGAAGCAAAATAAGGGTCATTGCCCATCAATGCAGCTCCAATCAGTATCCATCTGCAGCCTTGCCATTGCCATGAATGCAGACTGATCGATGCCCATCTGCAGCCTCGGGGGGGCGGGACGAGTGCCAACAAATTACATACAGGAGAATCTCCTGTTTACACAGCAGCCTCTTTAATACAATGTCCCACCTCCTATGATAGCCAGAGGAGGAGTCCAATGGAAGCAGAGTAAACAAGAGATTCTCCTTAATGTAATTTGACAGCACTCGTTCCCCCTCCCTGTCCCCTCCGAGGCAGCACCGATAAATACAGTATATATCCAAACTACCAATGGGGCCACATTAAACTGGTATGGGGGTCGCAATTGGGCCCTAGGCCAGACATTGGACATGCCTGCTCTAGAGCATCAATGCAATACTAAAAATGACAATGGTACTAAATGTAATTGTTCCAAGACAGCAGAGTCCTCAAATGCAGGTTCATGTTCTCTGGTCACATATCCTATCCAGTAAGCAATAGTCTGGCAAATGAACAGAGCAGCAATTGTTTGTTGGACCAGCAAGGGCAAAGATGCCCTTTAAAAGGGCTTACATATGCCAAATCAACATAATCCCTAAAAGTGAGAACATCCTCAATAGAAACTGTAAGGTGTTTGAGGGTTCAGTACTGGAACAATCCATTTCAGGACTTGGACAGATTTTTATTGTCCCTAGAGGCTTGTTTTAGGTGTGGCGAGACGGCAGCTATTGGGCAAAGATGTGTCAATTTGTGTGTCCACAGTCGAGAGCATTTAATGTAAAACCGTAATTTGTACCTCATAAAATGGCAGGGGAGTGAAAATTCTCTGCAGCCCCTGATTCAAAGACAGGGTCCACAAAACTTCCCCATAATAACCTCAAGGGACGGATCTTTCGCTTCTGAATCCTGAATGGGATCCACTGGAAGAGAGGACGTGAATAGTTTCTGACATCTGGAAACTGAAGTTTCTAAAGAATTCAGACATGAAGGCATAGAAATCTGCTTTTGTTTACAGAGGGGAAGCCACAGTCAGATAATGGGGGCGGTGTCATAAGACATTGCCCCAGGACAAGGGGACGGTCATTACCCAGGGCAGTGACTGGAGTTTCCTGTAGACCGTTTGTAAAATGCATGCTATCCTGCCCTTTTGGCCCAGTTACCTTGTGCCTGTGATCCACCATTGCCAAGCGGGGTATCCCTAGTGGAGTACTCAGAGTTATAGAGTGAATGCGGTTGTGCTCATCTGTAGACGATGGCAGCAGCGTGCAGAAACATAGTGTGCATTTTTTGGCAGAAAAGAGACGGGAAGGCATTATCTAGGAGGCCTGATGGTTACTTAATTTTCCTGAAACAAAGTGTTGATAACAGGGAGAAAAACCACCATGTTTAAAAAAAAAAAAAAATTGCTTGTGGGGAACGGTGTTGGTGCCCTTTCACACTGGGGCAGTTTTCAGGCATTTTAGTGATGTAAATAGCCGCTAAGCACCTGAAAACTGCCTTCCATTCATTTAATTGTGACTTTTCACTCAGGCAGTGCGCTTGTTCCGAAAAGTCCTGCAAGCAGCATCTTTGGGGCAGGTTGGGAATGCTGTATTCAGCGCTCCCAAAAACACCCAGCCATTGGAATGCATGGACAGCCATTGGGAGACCACAACACAGGAGTTTTTAATCCCTTCTTTGGGGTTAAAAGCACCCCACTAACTTTCGAAAAAGCGCCACTTAAAACAGCAGTAAGCAGTCAGTGTGAAAGGGGCTTTAGGTAAATGCCAGGAACTACTGTAAATGTACAGAAAAATAATCCGAAATACTCATTCCGTATTCAAACACTGGACTTATTACAGGTCCAGAGTTAAGAGTTCGAGTGGGCATATCCCTTAGGCCCCTTTCACACATTTTTTTGAGCGAAGCCTCATCTGCAATCCCAATGTGCTGGTAAAGCACCGCTAAGACCCTAACGTTTTAGGGCGTTTTTGCAGCGCCTCAGTGTGAAAAGGTAAGGCGTTTTTTACAGTGCTTTCAATTCATTTCGATGGGGAGGGGTGTTTTTGGCACATTTTTTTCAGCGCCCAAAAGCTGCTCCAAAGATGCTGCTTGCAGGACTCAGTGTGAAAGGGTCCATTGAGATGCATGGAGAGAGTTTTAATAGCGCTATTTTTAATGCCAAGACACTGTAAAAATGCTTCAGTGTGTAAGGGGTCTTAAAAATAAGGTCCTCAGGGTCTGGGATTTATAAAACAAAAAACTGACCACGGCCCTGAACTGTATAGCACCCTGCAGCTAAATTACAGACATTGCACTACATGTGCCAAAGTGAGCGGTGTTTAGGTACAGTCCCCAGGGTACATACAAAGGGTAAATCAATCCAGAAACTGCTAGATAGCCCAGAGGAATAATCACTCAGGTCTGGATAGAAGCTTCAAGAAGGGGGGGGGGGGGGTTTCCCCCCTTTAGCCTCGATTCACATCTATGCAGATTACGATTGGTGTGTTCTACAGTGCATTTTGCACATACGATTTTACTGTGATTTGCTTTTTTTGGCAATTTGTTGCTGGGCAGGTTAAAAAAACGACATCTGATGAGGACTGGGACTCGGTGTGGATGCACGTCCACAAGGGTTCCATCAATGTATCTGTCCAGGAGAATAGGTTCAAGATTTATTCTCGTTGTACAGGACCCCCCGACAAGTTACACAAAATCTTCCCAAATGTTCCCTCTACGTGTTGGAGATGTAACTCGGACACGGGTTCCCTCCTACACATATGGTGGGACTGTCCGATCATCCAACCATTCTGGAGAGGGGTTCATGACCTCATCTCCCGTATCACCACCTGCACACCCGATTAAACACGCCTGCACAATACCTGCTTCACCACACCTCCCTGCCCAAATCCCTCTTTACCTGCTTCCTCTCCCTCTCCCTCTCCCCCACCTCTTTGATCTGTTAGACCCCTTTCTATACCTTTCGATGCGGTTGCACCAACGAAATATAGGTTGATTGTCATTATGGGATTCCACTTCTCCTCTGTTCGCGCTCAATGCGTGCCTGAATTGCGGAAACTTACACCATATAGGACCTGGTTGACTATTTACCTGGGTTGTGTTAACACGGTACCCACAGTCTGATCCCTATTGGGGGGGGCGGATGCTGGGTCGACACTCACCGGTCCATTGCCTCAATAATCAAATGGTAGAGTCCCCTAGCCCCCTCATTTTCTCCCCCCCTTTGTTCTTGGTTTACTGACTGGCACGGTTTATCCCTCAACCTTGTAGGTCCAGTTATGGGACAAGGAACATAGACTCTGTATACCTACTGCTATTGACAGTTTTTATGATTGCCTGTCTCGATTTCTTAAAGACCCCTTCACGCCGATATACGTCACAGGAAAGGCACATAAACGTATATGTACGTATATGTACGTTGTCCTGTGGGGTCCCAGGCGCGCTCCCGCGACCCGTTGCGAAGCTCCGTGACCGCGGACCCAATCAGTCCCCGGAGCTGAACAACGGGGAAGCCGTGTGTAAACACGGCTTCCCCGTTCTTCACTGTGGCGGCGTCATCGATCGTGTGATCCCATTTATAGGGGGACACAATCAATGACGTCACACCTACAGCCACACCCCCCCTACAGTTGTAAACACACTTGAGGTCACACATAACCCTATCAGCGCCCCCTGTGGTTAACTCCCAAACTGCAATTGTCATTTTCACAATAAACAATGCATTTTAAATGCATTTTTTGCCGTGAAAATGACAATGGTCCCAAAATTGTCCACCATAATGTCGCAGTCACGAAGAAAAAAAAATATTTTATAGAAATATCCCCTATTTTGTAAACGCTATAAATTTTGCGCAAACCAACCGATAAATGCTTATTGCGATTTTTTTTACCAATAATAGGTAGAAGAATACGTATCGGCCTAAACTGAGGAAAAAAAAAAAAAATTGTTTTATATATTTTTTGGGGGATATTTATTATAGCAAAAAAGTAAAAAAAAACAGCATTTTTCTCAAAATTGGCACGATTTTTGTTTATAGCACAAAAAAATTAAAACTGCAGAGGTGATCAAATACCACCAAAAGAAAGCTCTATTTGTGGGAAAAAAAGGATGCCAATTTTGTTTGGGAGCCACGTCGCACGACCACGCAATTGTCAGTTAAAGCAACGCAGTGCTGAATCGCAAAAAGGGGCAAGGTTCTTTAGCTGCATTTTGGTCCGGGTCTTAAGTGGTCAAAATGATTGTGTGTGGGCTTCACATAGTTTTTCTGCTTCTGAGACGACCAAAAAAAAATAAAAAAAATTTAATTAGAACATGCTGCATTTTTTCATGTCGTTATTAAAAATGTCGTTTTTCATGTAGTAAAAAATGATCGTGTGTGGGCAAAAACGATGTTTTAAACACGTGCATGCCCAGAAGCAAGTTATGAGACGGGAGCGCTCGTTCTGGTAAAACTACCATTCATAATGGAGTAAGCACATTCATCACGCTGTAACAGACAGAAAAGCGCGAATCGTCTTTTACTAACACGGAATCAGGTAAAAGCAGCCCAAAGGCGATTAGAACTTCCCCTTTAGAGTGCTGTCGTATGTGTTGTACGTCACCGTGCTTTGTTCATCATTTTTCAAAATGATGGTGTGTGGGCAACATCGTTTTTAATGATGAAGTTGGAAAAACTTTGTTTTTTGGACATGCTGAAAAATTACATTTTTTTTTCATGCCGAAAAACGATCGTGTGTACGCGGCATCAGTTCTTTACTCCTCCTGTAATCACAACTCTGTCAGCTAGGACACACATTAAAAAGGCAATTATAACTGGGTTGGTGGACAAGTTTTCAAGAGATTCTCAATTTGCTCTGATTGGGTTATGGGAGAGTCCCTTAAAGATAAAGGCGGACAGTGCCGACTCCATCTTTCTACATCACCAGCACCTTTTAACTGTATATAGAACATTTTATTTAAGAAACACATTTTAGCAACACAGCTTATAAGACAAGAAGAGTTGACAATTTGCAAAACCATGACAACCCATTAATTTCTTCATCCAAACACAAGGTTGAGAAGCAAAATAGTAAGTCTTATTTCCCGTCTGTTGATTTTATAAATGTTTTTCTTCGAGTTCATTCCACAAATTTGCATTTCCTAAAATATACAACAATATGATAGGGCATCCAAGCAGTTCAGACTGGATGAATGATGGGAGTTTTCAGTAAATGGCACGAGGGTTCTTGGTGGTATAGTTGGCCTCACAGGCAGTCACATAGGCAGACTCTGGAAAGAAGTCTTCGTGATACTCCGCAAGAAATCTGTAAACCAAAAACCAATTAATTACACACAGATTTAGGATTTATTACCTATGACCAGGAAGGGTATCCTGTCTCAATAGAGATAGGGACAGGATTTCAGGTAACCTAGAAGATTATCCAGTGTAAATATAGATTTTGTTTTACAAAGACAATATAAACTGAACGAATGTAGAGAATATAGGAAATAAATGGAATACAAGCTAAAGACCAGCTCCACACGAAACTGGTAATTATGCATGACTGTCGATACATTGAATCACATGCTGGTTATAGTGGTAAAATATTACCATCAGAATTTAAAATGTATACTGGCTACTAAAAAAAAAAAAAAAAAAAAAAAAAAAAGTTGATACGGTTAATGTTTCCTTGTTGGATTCTTCTGAACATTTAATACTTCTGTACACAAGCATGGTTCACCTGTTTTGACATTATACACGCAAGTCAGCAGATAGCTATTGATCTCTAAGGTATCCCAAAGGTGTTCTATCAGGTTGAGGTCAGGGCTCTGTGCAGGCCAGTCAAGTTCCTCCACCCCAAACTCAATCGTCCATGTCTTTATAGACCTAGTTTATGCACTGGTGCACAGTCATGTTAGAACAGGAAGGGGCCATTCCCAAACTGTTCCCACAAAGTTGGGAGCATGAAATTGTCCAAAATGCCTAGGTATGCCGACGCCTTAATAGTTCCCTTCACTAGAAACGAACCCCAACCCCTGAAAAACAACCCCACCACCAAATGATTTAGATCAGTGAACAAAGCAAGGTCCATAAAGACATGGATGAGCAAATTTTGGGTGGAGAAACTTGACCGGTCTGCACAGTCCTGACCTCAACCTTTGGGATGAATTATAATGGAGACTGCAAGCCAGACCTTCTCGTCCACATCAGTGCCTGACCTCACAAATGGAAAAAATGGTCAAACATTCCCATAGACATATTCAAACCTTGTGGACAGTCTGCCCAGAAAAGTTGAAGCTCTTATAGCTGCAAAGGGTGGGCCAACTCAATATTGAACCCTACGGGCTAAGACTGGGATACCATTAAAGTTCCTGTGCGTCTAAAGGCAAGTGTCCCAATAAAAAGGTAAAAATCTCTGGAGTTTGGAGCAAGTTACCCTGTATGTCAAGCTATAAAACTGTTTCGGAGTAAAGAATGATTAAAAACCCATGAATTTTTTTTGTGAAATCCAGGAGTTTGGTGGCCAGATTTCCCTTTCTTTTATGTCCTGCCATTTCACTAGACAGAAAGTGACAAGGAACTCCCCATCATCAAAACAGAAATAAGTAGAGCAGGGGAAGGCTAGAATGCCTGTCAGATTTGTATTTCTGTCTGTGCCTCAAATCCTGCCTGTTAAAACTGTGGTTAGCGACCCAGGAAGGGAAGTTAAATCCCTAGCCCAGATAGCAGTATTTCTAATGCTTTCCCTCTAAAATGCATTCAGAAAGTATTCACAGTGCATCACTTTTTCCACATTGTGTTATACAAGGCCATGTTCACACCTATGCATTTTTAGTTTTGCAGAAACCCACTACTGATCAATCAAAAACATGTATTGAAAAATTCAAAATGAACCTGGAATATGCAAACTGATACCTGCATAGGTGTGAATCTGGCTTTACAGCCTTATTCCTAAAATGGATTCAATTCATTATTTTCCCTTAAAGTTCTACAAATACCTCATAATGACAACGTGAAAGTTTGTTAGAAATCTTTGTGAATTTATAATAAAAAAAAAACAAACAAAAAAAAAAAACACACACACACACACACACACACACACACACACACACACACACACACACACACACACACACACACACACACACACACACACACACACACACACACACACACACACACACACACACACACACACACACACACACACAAAAATAAATCCCATGAACACAAGTATTCTCAGCCTTTGCTCAATACTTTGTTGAAGCACCTTTGGTACAGCCAAGTCTTTTGAAGTGTGATACTACAAGCTTGGCACACCTATTTTTTTGGGCAGTTTCTCCTATTCTTTGCAGGACCTCTCAAGCTCCATCAGTTTGGATGGGGAGCATTGGTGCACAGCCATTTTCATATCTCTCCAGAGATGTTCAATTGGGTTCAAGTCTGGACCATTTAAGGACATTCACAGAGCTGTCCTTTGTTAATTTGGCTGTGTGCTTAGGGTCGCTGTCCTGTTGGAAGATGAACCTTCGCCCCAGACTGAGGTCCAGAGCACTCAGTAGGTTTTATCAAGGATGTCTCTGTACATTGCTGCATTGATCTTTCCCTTGATCCAGACTAGTCTACCAGGTCCTACTGATGAAAAGCATCCCCACAGCATGATGCTGCCACCACCATGCTTCACTGTAGGGATGGTATTGGCCAGACATGATGATTGGTCTGATGACCTAAAGATTGATCTCTTTGGCTTGAATGGCAGAGAATTTTGGGAGTCCTTCAGGTGCCTTTTGGTAAACTCCAGGTGGGCTGTCATGTGCCTTTTACTGAGGAGTGGTTTTCATCTGGCCACTCTACCATACAGGCCTAATTGGTGGAGTGCTGCAGAGATGATGTTTTCTGGAAGGTTCTACTCTCTCCACAGAGAAATGCGGGAGCTCTGTCAGAGTGACCATCTGGTTCTTGGTTTTGCTTTTGTACATATTTTCTGGCTGTACTTGTGTTCAGGACAAAAAAAATAAAATAAGCAGAAGTATAGCGTTAAAAATCATTTAACCACTTCAGCTTCAGACGATTTGGCTGCTCAATGACCAGGCCATTTTTGTGCCATACGACACTGCGTCGCTTTAACTGACCATTGCAGTCATGTGACGTTGTACCCAAACAAAATTGACATCCCCCCCCACAAATAGAGCTCTCTTTTGGTGCCATTTGATCACCATCCCTTTTTATTTTTTGCGCTATAAAACAAAAAAGCAACAACAACAAAAAAAACACACACACACACACACACACACACACACACACACACACACGATCTTACTTTTTGCTGTAATAAATATCCCGCTTTAAAATAAATAAAAGTTTCTCACTTTAGGCCGATATGTATTCTACAAAACCCCCCCCCCCCAAATATCGCAATAAGCGTATATTTTGATTGGTTTGCGCAAAAGTTAAAGCATCTACAAAAAAAAAATAGGGGATAATTGTATGGCATTATTATTATTATTTTTTTTTTATTAGTAATGGCTGTTTTTTTTTTTATCGGGACTGCGATATTGCCACGGACAATTTGGACACTTGACAAATTTTTGGGACCATTTGCAGTAATACAGCGATCAGTGCTATAAAAATGCACCGATTACTGTAAAAATGTCACTAGCAGGGAAGAGATTAACACTAGGGGGCGATCAAGGGATTACCAGTGTATGAACACACAATCTGTCATTTCTCCCCTGAACGAAATCGGGATCTGTGTGTTTACACACAGATCCCGACAACGCCAATTTGCCCAGCCGAGACAACCTGCTGCAGAAAAACTGTGGCGGATGGTCGGCAAGTGGTTAATTTAAATGAAAAAAGCACTCACTGGTCCATAACAGTGATGCACAGGCATGGATTTTAAAAGTACACAGCAGGCCATAGATCATTTCATTTTCTTTCCTGCAACCATGAGTTGTCTCGGCTGGTAGAAAACAAAGAAATTCTTGCCAACGGTAATCGCATGAAAAAGTTGACAGGTTGGTTGTACCCAAGTTGAATGAACGATGGAGCAACTTGGGTACATTCAGCCTGCCCATACAGGATTCAAAAATCGTCAGGTTCAACAGGGACTCAACCTGTCTATGGCCGGCTTAAGACTGGAGGTGGGCAGAAAACCACACACACACACACAAATGACCACTACATTTTCCATTTATACATTCACACAGTATACCAAACATAGGACAAATGCAAGAGTCTCAGAGAAATTATATATATATATAAAAAATCACACACAATCCATTTTATCTCTATATAATACTCGTCACATACCCTTCTTGTCTCTGAATTTACAAAACATACACAAACTCTTGTTACATAGTCTTAAATAGCAGTCTAGAACAGGAGTTTGAACAATTCACATACCTTAGAAACAGTTCAAAGTGCTTGAGCAAAACTTTTAAGTTCCTCTCGTCAAAGAACATTTTTCCCATTATTTCTGGAAGTTTCACTAGAAAATGCAAAAAAAAAAAAAAAAAAAAAAGCTGTACTTTGAAATATGTAGACATTTAAAAAAAAAAAATGAAATTTACATTTAAACCAAGTACTAAACGTTAAAATATGTCACATTATGGCTACTGTTGGTTGCATTCTGTCCATTAAGGGCTGCACTTACAGTACCTTGCAAAAGTATTCACCCCGCTCCCCCAGCTTTTTACCCATTTTGTTACATTACAGCTTTTAGTCCAATGTTATTTTTAATCTGAATTATATGTGATGGATCAGAAAACAACAGTCTAAGTTGGTAAAAATAAAATTTGAAAAAATATATACATAAAATTATGTTTTTCACCCCCTTTGTTATGAAGCCCATATAAAGCTCTGGTGCACAGATCTACCCCTCTCAGGCTGGATAAAAGCCGGTATTGCCAACATAGGACTACACCCCTTTTCTCACTTGCAACAATAGTTTGTGCCATTTCTTAAAACTCTTTACCTCCGGATAAGATCTTTTATCTAAACTGTGTTGGTCAAAAACAGACTAACATTTCACTAGTTAGAACAGACCATACTAAAATTGCAACTTGCAGGATCCAATTCCGCTTTAAACATGCAGAAAAGGCTTGCCCTCATTACCCAGGCTGTTGCTACAAATGGATGAAAATAAAACCCACACGTTTGTGTATTGGAAGCATTTTAGTGGTTGAGAAGTGACAAGCCTGATAAATTATTTTCCATGCATACAAACTACAATTTTGACAATCTGGGCTGATTCACTGCAAATATGAAGTCTGCCACTGGAGTTCTGAAATGTGTCAAGGATATGGAATTGCTTTTAGCCATTTAATGAGAGATCTTTCTTACCAAACAAGCGGAGCAAATGTTGTGACCCATATATGTAAGAAGGAGGTGGGGACTGATCACTTTGAGGGTAATTTTCTGGCATTAGTTTCCAAGACAACACCTACGGAAAGAAAGAGCTCATTATGTGATCATAGCAGTGTCTAGATTCTATTAAAATGCATGTTAATACCAGCTTTACATAAAAACAAACAATGTATGTGTTTAGGTTATAAATTCTGAAACCTTTGTTTTGTGTAAAAAGTAAAATCTGTTCATCACAGGTTGAGCGAACGCAGTTGGTGTTGCACATGGCATTTCCAATATGTGGTGAGTTTATGAGTGCACAGTGTACGCTGCAGCAATGAAGAGGACCCGTTTCAGCCTAGGTTCACATTGGCGCGGGTTAGAAATTGTGCGAGTTCAGCTGAACAATTTCTAACCCGGCAATTTGATAGACATCTGTGTGGGTTGCTGCACAGATGTCCATACAAATTGGCCCCCGAAGTTGCCAAAAAGTAGTACAGGAACTACTTTTGGGAATCGGTGGAGCGCCACCAAATCAGCACCGCACCGATTCGGACGGTGCCGCTGCTGGCTATAGCCGCTGATTTGACATGTCAAATTGCATGCAAAAATCATACCATTGTGAACCTATGCTTACTGCGTAATCTGCAGTGCTTACTACAGATGCCAGCTCACCCTGTATATCACAAGGGGTTTACAAACAGCAATACAAAGCAAACGGTACACAAGTGCATTAACATACCACTTATGTATATTAAAGGGTATTTTTAGGACCCCTATATGCAGTAAATTATATTTATCATTACAGACACAAACACACCAAAGTTTAAACAGAGTCCAACGAATTTTTCCCTGGGGCTATAGAAGGTGCAGTGTCCAACCAATCACTTGCCTTTTTGCATGTAAAACAGACCAAATCAGACACCATTAAAGCCACATTCACACCTGCATTAATGATTTTAAAATTCTATAGAAATTATCTGGGAAGGATTAAATGGGTTGTAAAGGTTTGTTTATTTTC
Source organism: Rana temporaria (assembly GCF_905171775.1). NCBI lineage: Eukaryota > Metazoa > Chordata > Amphibia > Anura > Ranidae > Rana > Rana temporaria. Next base: position 228,160,673 of record NC_053490.1, on the reverse strand, counting down.
TAAATGGGTTCCTTTAAGCTAGGGCATTGTTGGTTCACTTACCTTTTCCTTCCATTTCCCTTCTAAATGTTTTTTTCCCTTTGTCTTTATTTCTCACTTCCTGTTTCTCCTCAGTAAGCTTTCCACCATCATCCGAGTGGTGGTTAGTCAGCCTGAACAGCTTACTGAGGAGGAACAGGAAGTGAGAAATTCAGACAAAGAAAACAAAGAAAAACATTTAGAAGGGAAATTGAAGGAAAAGGTAAGTGAACCAACAATGCACTAGCTTAAAGGAACCTAGTTAGAAAACAAAAAAACCTTTACAACCCCTTTAACCACTTGCCGACCTCCTCATGTAGATATACGTCAGCAGAATGGCACGGACAGGCACATGCACGTACCCGTACGTCCTCTGCTTGACGTGGGTGGGGGTCCGATCGGGACCCCCCCACTACATGCGGCGGTCGGTAAGCCTCGGGGAGCGATCTGGGACGACGGCGCCGCTATTCGTTTATAGCCGCCCCGTCGCGATCGCTCCCCGGAGCTGAAGAACGGGGAGAGCCGTGTGTAAACACGGCTTTCCCGTGCTTCACTATGGCGGCACATCGATCGAGTGATCCCTTTTATTAGGGAGACTCGATCGATGATGTCCGTCCTACAGCCACACCCCCCTACTGTACTAAACACACACTAAGTGAACACTAAATGTTACAGCGCCCCCTGTGTTTAACTCCCAAACTGCAACTGTCATTTTCACAATAAAGAATGAAATTTAAATGCATTTTTTGCTGTGAAAATGAAAATGGTCCCAAAAATGTGTCAAAATTGTCCGAAGTGTCCGCCATAATGTCGCAGTCACGGGAAAAAAAAATAAAAAAAAAAAAAAATAAAAATCGCTGATCGCCGCCATTAGTAGTAAAAAAAAATAAAAATGCAATAAAACTATCCCCCATTTTGTAAACACTATAAATTTTGCGCAAACCAAAAACGATTATTGCGATTTTTTTTACCAAAAATAGGTAGAAGAATACGTATCGGCCTAAACTGAGGGAAAAAAACATTTTATATATGTTTTTGGGGGATATTTATTATAGCAAAAAGTAAAAAATATTGCATTTTTTTCAAAATTGTCGCTCTATTTTTGTTTATAGCGCAAAAAATAAAAACCGCAGAGGTGATCAAATACCACCAAAAGAAAGCTCTATTTGTGGGAAAAAAAGACGCCAATTTTGTTTGGGAGCCACGTCGCACGACCGCGCAATTGTCTGTTACAGCGATGCAGTCCAGAAATGAAAAACCCCTTGGGTCTTTAGGCAGCATATTGGTCCGGGGCTTAAGTGGTTAAATAAACATTTAAAATAGGTCATATAAAATGCCTGCCTGAAAAGGGCTAAGGGCCATTTAAAAAAAAAAAAAAAAAAAAAATTGTGCACACACACACACCTCTTTATCACATAAAAATTACATATTTATAACTCTTTACCCAATTTTTGGCTAAGACTTGCACAAAAACAGGACATAAAACACTACAGTATGCAAAATAAAAAAGGAAGGGTTTACAAAAAAGGGCTAGTGCATTCTTGAGCCAACACGCACTATATGACTCTCATACTCCAGAATTCATTATTATACCTTGGATGAAATCCTCATCTGGCTTTTACTGCCATGGAATTTTAACCCCTGGCACTGAGCAGGCAAACTGAAAATCATGACTCTCTGTGACCAAGTATTCATGTATGTGCAGAGAGTGCCCCTGTCTGGGAGGACGAGAAAGTTGTCAAACCACAACACAAACCATCTTTAGTTTGTACTGGAAGTAGATTTGAATTGGATCAGGTGGAGGTTTATACCAGTTTTACTAGATCAAAATCAACTCTTTAAATATTACAAAAAGGAGTGAAAACAGAACATAATCAAACTTTCCATACTAGTATTTAGGTAGATAACACCAACCCTGTTATGCTGTTTATAATAAAACATTGTTGTCCGTTAGCCAATTAGACCGCTACTATGAGAGCTGCTGCAAGAATGTAAAACAAACAGTAGGGGGTAGCAGAGATTTCCATTCTAACCAAACTGTAACAACTTTTGAAAAGGCAAAGTACAGCAAATTTCAGGATAGAAATAGATTGAAAATCTTGATATAATCTTGTGTCTGCCATCAAGTGCTACCGAAAATTGTACAGATATCAAAGCAAAGCATATATTACAGACTGCATAAATATTTGCATTCAGTTACACTTCACTGAACTTCATCAAGATCTGTTGTATTTTCTGGTCTTTAAAGGGGTTGTAAACGCTTAAAAAAAACAAAAAAACAAACAAACACACATATCCACTGTGCAGTTAATTTTACAAAGAGTGGCCCTGATCTTCTGGGGTCCCCAAATGGCGCTCGCGGCTCCTCCCCACATCGGAAAACCCCCTAGGAGAAGCGCTCTCACTGGTGGTTACTGTGCGGGCGTGCTCCAGAGTCCAGCATTTGCGTCTATATACACACACATGATGCCGGACTTAAGGGGACCCCCACACATCATTGAATTTGATTGACAGCAGCAGAAGCCAATGGCTGTGTTGCTACCAATCAAGAGCCAAGACCATGGCCAGAGAAGGTGTGTGCGTCTCCAGCGTGGGAATGAACGGGATCAGGCGATTTAAACACGAGGGAGGGGTGGGCTGGTTTACAACCCCTTTAAGTTAAAGGGGTTGTAAATTTACATAAGTACAATTCATCCTATAATAAGGCTTACCTTTAGGTACCGTAAATATCTAAACGTGTACCGCTTAGAAGATATTTACAGTATATGCAGCTGATGACATCACCTTCACATGCACTCTGAAGGAAGCACCCATGCCGTTCCTTCTGAGCCCTGTGCTGTGACTGGCAACTCCTGCCCGCATGCGCAGGAGTGACGTCAGGCAGCTTCAACCAGTCACACATGCTCAGACATTCAACTAGGAAAGGGCATTTTCCCCGCATTCTGAAAATTACCCGCCTGCTTATCTCACCAAAATGGTAAAGTGACCTGGGCTCCACTTGCAAAAAGAAAATTTGATCCAAATCAGGGAAACAGAACACAGATCGCACAACTCTTCCTTGCTGGAAGCCAACTATTAGCCATTACATTGGTATATGCCCTCTCTGAGGTTGGCCAAGTACAGTCACAAAATATTGGACTGATTTATTAGAGGCTGAAGTGTGATGGGTACCCAAGTATAAAATGCTGGCACTGTCTGAAAAACACATCTGGCTTAACATTATTAATTATACATAGTACTAGATCGGGGCATAGGCTAAAGTCTATATGAGGGCCTTCTCAACTCAGTGTTGAAGCCTGCATGAAACATACAATGTTACACTTTTTATCTTTAACTGCTTGCCGACCAACTCTGCGCTTGCAGTCACACACAGTCCTGCCTTCTGGCCCAGCTCCTAGCATAAAAGTCACATGTCCCAGCATTGGACCGGTGTTCTGTCCATCATAGGAGCTGGACCAGGAGGCAGGACTGTGTGTGACTGAGTGCCGAGTATAAAAGTAGATCCTGGCTGTGTAATGCAGCACTGGCGGGTCTGCATTAATGGGCAAAGGTGAGGCTGCAGATGGGCACTGATCAGGCTGCAATGGCGAGGATGCATATGCACACTGATCAGACTGCATTGATGAGCACTGACCCTTATTTTGCTTCAAATTTTTTTTTATTTAAAAAAACTTAAAGTTTCTTAAAACTTCACTCCTAAAATTAAGGTGTGTGTTATACGCCAAGAAATACAGAAGTTGCTTTGTATTACAGTTCTGCAGTCCTTTTCACTGAGCTAGGACACAGCAGGGGTGGACAATCCTTTTCCCAAGGGGCCACAGTGCATGTGTACAGCAAGTTTTGTGCAGATAAGCTGTAGTTTCCCAGTGTTTTTGCCATGTTTTCTGAAAGAGCACCAAAGATGCAGCATGCAGAACTTTTGATGCACTTTCAGAAAACATGCCAAAAATATGGGACACAATAGAAAGTCTACGAAAACCGCAGGTACGCCCATACTGCACCCACTATGTGTACCAACCGCAGAGCAGCAGTAGGAAAAGCAGCTTCATTCTGTTGAATATCAATTTTGGACCTGGGAAATAAGCATGTAAACAATGCACAAGATTGTAGTGCAGCATTATACAGCTGAATCAGGCCGTGAGGAAACATAAACACCTCCTTCCTCACTGCCTGTCAAATGCCTTCCGAAAAGCACTGTCAGTGCACAAAAAGATCCCAAGATTGGCGCAGAAGGAATTCCTGCAAATCCTGACCTGGAGTGAACCGGTGCATGGATACTTGGGTTTGCAACATGCAGACGCCAACACAGGAAGAACCAGGTAGCAGAATTGCGTTGGATCTCTCCCAGGTAACGCTCTCCCACCAGAACCAAGCCTATTCACTTTACGGATCAGCTCTTTAGGCTCTCCTTAAGTTCACCACACGGACATCTGTTAGTCAGCAGGCCTCTCTGAGCCCATCAGCTTCCTCAGTGAGGATGCAATTTTCCCAGCATACTTGGCACTCACACTTCCTCTTAGGCTCCAATGGAAAAAGTGGTGCTTTCAGAGTAGAAGCTTCACTATTCGGGTCTATAGAGAAAAATCTGCAGCCCACCAGTCAGAATTACATATTTCTCACCAACAAAAAAAAAAACTGTACTGTAATAAGATACCAGGAAACAATTTCAAAGATAACCACCCTTTAAATGCAGATCCTTCATCTGACTTCAAGGGGACAAACACACACCCTCCGATGGCTTCATAAGCACAGTGTACACAGAAATGGTTCCAAAATGTTATCAGTACAGGCTCATCTAATAGGGTAAACGCTGTCATTTACAAGGTGCAGGGACGGGAAAAAAAAAAAAAGAAGAAGAAAGAATCTGCACTGAAACCTCATTTTAAAAGAGAAGACAAAGACCAAAAAAAAAAAAAAAAAGGGGGAGAAGACTACCGTTAAAATGATTGATTCCATTTAAGGAAAAACAAAAATTACAAGGCTGTTAACAGTTTTACAATACCTCATTGAGTTCATTGTTTCGCCTCCCTTCAAGTCCAGAGAACACTGAACTACCCTCTTTGCTTGGAGTTAATGTAATTGGTGATGATGAACCACTGTGAACAGGTGTTTCTAGAACAAAAAGGCAAGCACACTTTAATGCCAATGTCTTTTTTAAAAGGAGATGGACACCAATTCAAGCATGTGGATGAATATGTGAGAATGCAGCACTACAGGCTATAGTAAAAATAAATACATGGGATTGGCGGGGAATGAGTTAAGCACAGCTTTAATTAAAATAAAAATTAAGTGAAAAATTAAATAAATTAAACTTCCATACTCTTCTCAAAATGCAGGATCAATTTTGGCATTGATGTTGGAGTGTCTGCATGGCGACGTTTTGGTTGTGGAGAAGCACTACTTTCTGACATCCTGTCGCAGCTTGTACTGTGACGTGTTGAACGTCTTAAGGACTGTAAAATATCTGGTTCAGTTCTCCGTCTTTTAGGAGTGGCGGATTCTCCAGTAGTAGCTTGGCTATCTGTGGATTGAGGAGTTGGAGGGTTTAAGAGTGGAGGACTTGGTGATACTTCCTCTTGGTTCCTAAAACGCCCCACACAAAAAACAAGCATTAATATTACTGAGAAAACATTCATCTCCATCTGTCAAAATGTAAAACAGGGAAGTATAGGAAAACAAATAAAAAATAAATAAGCACCTGCTCACGTTTTGATAATGTACCTGTTGCAAGTAGTTACGACTTCTTGTATCGGAAGAAAAAATTTGGATGACGTCACTTTTTTATACTGTGCTTGCTCATAGGGATACAGAAGTACAAGCGGAAGGGTGAAGTCAAAGGTAATTCTTAGACCATCCACCATTTCTTTACAAAGTTCAACACTATAAGAATAAAAGTTATAAAATGTAAGCATAAAAGAATATAATTTTCAAAAGGACTGCAAAGCATTTTAGAATTTTAAAGTTACCTGTGCTAAAAAACAAAACAAAACAAAACCCCACACAATTCAGGATTGCAATAGAACATTTGAGACACTACAGGTTAGAACATGATAGCCTTTGCATACACAAATCCAGAGCTTTTGAAATACATTGTAAAATCCGAAGAACATACAACAGGGCTTACTTTTTCTCTGGTGGAATATAATGTACATTCATGTTGACATTGGAAGTAGTCTGGTGATGCTTTATTCTGTCATTAGCTGAAAAAGCTGCATTAATTGCAAAGTGTTTTACATACGATTCCAGAATGGTTATGATGTTGGTCTGACAAGGCAGTTTCACCAGCTAAAACAGAAGCAAAAATAAATGGATTCAACAAAAATCACAACAAAACGTTAAAAAAAAATTAAATAAAAAAAAATATAGAACTTCAGCCCAAACTATTTTGTTTAGTTTTGTACAGAATTGAAAAGGGGTGGGATCTTTTAGATTTTGATGCCGTATCCCTGTGGAAGATTTCCGCACTACATTGGAGAGCCTTCGCTACAGTTCTACCAATGCAACATTTTTCCAAATGACTGCATGTCTGTTTATCAAAAATCTGGGATCTAAAATGAGGAATACCAAACTGAATACACAAAATATCTAAGAATCTTAGGAGGGGGGACACCACACACACTCTGAGGTCCCAGCTCACTATACTAGTTAAGTGCATATAAAAAAAAAACTTAGAGAGTGTCCACAATAACCTCTTATTAGAAGCCACATCCTCACATTAGCAAGCCTTTAAAAAAAAAGTCTTGTCCGTGAAATAACATACCCGTTTGCGTTTATTTATGTAGTAGCAATCCTCTTCAAGCTTCTTTTTTAACAGTTCAGGAATTTCTATTACAATGCTCTTTTCTTCCATTTCCCGTTTCGAGTGAATTTCATGCTCTTCTTTCTACAAAGACACATGAAGCAAAAAAATGTCATTGCCATAAAAAGCATAGGCCCAGTTGAGCTTACAGACTTCTGTTTCCCACTTGAATTTTAAATGCACTTTAATATAATGCTTTCATTACCAGACTAAAGTGCCCATTTTAGTTCTACCAATCACAAAATAAACTGCATTGCATCACTAGTTTCTCAATCGCAAGCATAGAAATAAAATGACCTACCATTTCTGCTTTTTCTTCAAACTCACTTTCTTCACTTTTTATTTCTACATCAGTCCCTTCATCGCTGTCCTCTGATGAACTACTTAGTGCTAGGAGATAAATACAGTGACTGGTTACCTCAAGTGTTTATCTTATACATACTTTCATCTCTCAGCACTGCACAACAGAACATAAACATTCAGGACTATGCTCTCTGGAAAAGGTTTACTTTTAGCATAAACATTTTTACAAAGAAGAATTTGCACATGAACAAACATAATATGCAGATTATAAATTAGGATCAGCATTATTTGGCACATAAGGCAAATATCTGAAGCTCCAAAAGGTTTCTTAAAATAGAATGTAAAAAAAAAAAAAAGTCACACTACTATTTCTACATTTTTGTTTTAGCCACCCCCCCAATAAAAATGATGACCAGTCTCAGTTGTATTTAGGCCTCAAGCACACTGGACGTCAAAATAACATTATGAAAAAACGGCAATAGCTTTGCAGTGAGTTTAATGTTTTTTGCAACAGCATTTATTAGTGCTTTTCCGAGTTAGCGCGTATTTTTTTTGAAGAAAATGTATTTTCTTTTATTGGATCAAAATATGTTAAAACCGCTGGTGAGCGATGTTTTTTTGTGTATCGGTGTTTGAGCATTTTTACAGCTGAAAACGTTTCTCAGAACCCACTAGAATGCCACTACCCAAAACTGCCGATAACAGCCTATGCGTGCATGCTCACATAGGATAACATGGAGAGTTTAATGACTGTAAAAAAAAATATAAAAAAACACACGCACGCACACACCCGCTGTAAAAAACGTCAAAAAACTTCCAGTGTGCATGAGGTCTAAAGGTTTAACCAAAATGATAAAAATCAAGCTCCGTTATTTCGAAAGGTTAAACATTTTGGGAATTCCAGACAAATTTAAAGGCCAAGTTTACACTTCGGAAAAAAGTGCATGATTTATTTATTTTTCCTAAGGAGTCTCCAAAGCACTGCATCTGCGCTAATTAAAATAAACAAACATATATGCATGCTGTCACGGGGGCAACATGTTGCACCCCAAATACGGGTGTGACATGTAACATGTCTAAGGGTAGAGAAAGCCTTTAAAAAAGGTATATGAGCACCATTAACGAACATCACCCAGTTCAGAAAATACAACCCAGCAACAGATGTTTATTAAATTTTTTCTCTCCAGGAGATTTATCGGAAGGTAGATCTGTGCCCAACTTCATGATAATAATCACTTTGGGGGACCCAAAAAAAAAACTGCACCTTCCAAATGGAAGACCTGCTTCTGACCATGACATTGACTGACACTATACTAGTGATGGTGGTGAACAGCGACATGTAGTGGGCAATCAGGGACTGGCACCGACACTGGCTGGGATGGATGCTAGTTGACACAATCTGACATCACTAGTGACACCAATACAGTGATAATATTGTCACTGTACTAATGGCACTGGCTGGATGACAGGGGTGAGGAGGGAAATTAAAGTGTTCATTGTGCACAGACTTTACTCACAGACTGGCTTTGCTTCCCAAACGGTAAGGCTCCATTCACACCTTGGGGTTCTGCTTTGTGCGCGGAATCGCAGCAATTCTGCCACACCATTGACATACTGCCATTGCGATCCCCGCTATTTTGAATGGCAACAAAATGCGGCGTGATTTTGCCACGATTGTGCCTGACTACTCATGGTAAAAAAAGCGCAAGCAGAATCGTGGAACACCCAAAAGAAGTACAATAACTTCTTTTGGGCGTTCCGATTATGCTAGCATGTTTTAACCACAATTCATCGGGCGCAATCGCAGCAAAATCGTGCCGTGATTTGGTGGCATTCAAAATAACGTATCGCAAGGGCGTCCCACGATTTGCGGTGTGGCAGAATTGCAGCTATTCAACGTCAAAAACGGGATGGAGCGCCAAGGCGTGAATAGAGCCCAAGTAAAATCAAGGACAAAAACAAAAAAAACAAAAAAAAAAATCACCGGGATCGCAGCTGTGAGCCTGACGACAAACACGTGCTGTGCCCAACCATAACATGAGAAGCACGGGGCGCATCCGCACACCTGTAAGTTCCCCCGCGACGTACCTGAACAAAGCCGATGGGCAGCAGTAAAAATGTAACTGCCGGTTAGCAAGTAGTTAAAGTGGTTGTACACCTTGTACAGGCACTTTTCCCCTACAGGTAAGCCTATAAGACCTACCTGTAGGTACTAGAAATATCTCCTAAACCTCTGCGGTTTAGGAGATATTTCGCCAAAGAAGCCAGCGTCGACATAATCAACGCATGCTCACTAAAGAAAGGGTAAGATCCATGCCATTTGTATAGTGCCTGTGCCGTGACCGTCAGATCCTGCACGCATGTGATGTCACGTGACTCCAGCCAATAGCGGAGAGGGAGAGAGACACAGACATAATGGGCTACTAGGCAATGCCTAGTAGCCCATTATGCTTTTACTGCAGGGAACAAAGAGGAAGTAAAACGCATCAGGGTTTACCTCCTCTTTAGTGCACTGCCGCCTGAGGGCCCGAAGATTAAGGGCATACAATATTGCATTTTAGTCTTGTCCTTTGTGTACAGAGATCTCTTTAGATGCTAGGAATTTGATATTCTGTACTGTATATGACGATATAATTAAAGTCTCAATTTTAGGTTGAGGAACATTATTCAACAACTTTTAGATGCAGCTTCCCCCCCCCCCCCCCCCCCCCGGTCAACCTCTGCCTGTCTTCACTTAAGACACCTACTCTCTAAAGTGCTCTTTATACCCAATCATGTTACTGACCTGTTTGTCAATTAACCCAATTTAGTTTCAAAGTGTCCTTTTAGCTCTTCCTTGTTAGCATCACTTTTTTTGTCAGCCATTTGTTGCCCTGTCCTTTAATGAGAGGTGCTGCTGCCATAAAATTCAAAGTTATTCATCTATGGTCAGCTTAAAAATATATGTCACAACCACAGTATCACACTTACAATTCTCATCATTTTCTTCTTTTTCATTAGCAGGAAAACTTTTTAAAACAGAGTCCACCCCAGGCAATCTGCACCGCCTCTTCTTTCTTCCCTTCCTTCTCCTATGAAAAAAATAGGTTTTTAGTACAAACACCAAATAAAATTACTGGCAACAATAAAAAAGTTCAGAAGCGTTATTTATGAAAATCTATACATTGGATTAGCATGTATAAATTGCCTGCCAACTGATAATCGATTTTTCTAAAGGAATAACCAACACAGTAACGAACATACATATATAGAACGCCTGTAGTTAAAAGGTCTTTGCAGTGTCACTTTGGTATGAAAGGAAAAATAAAAAGTTGTCTGAAGCTTCTCCCAGGTCATGGCATAACAGTAGCTAAACACATTCAACTGGACTTGTTCTGTAATGCTGATGCTTCACGGCTTACCCCAGTCACTTCTTCGGGGTGTCATAAGATACCCTAACAAATATATCCACAAAAAGGTAGCACAGACACCTTAATCCAATTGCAATGTGTCAAGGCAGATGTCAAATGTCCAAGAACAGGATAGGAGTTGTAAAAATGTGCAGAACCACTGTAGTCTGATAATACAGTGCAAACTTCCTAACACCAAGGGATGGGAAGAGAGCAATAAAATTACTCTACTTGCATGTTGAAGTCTACATGCAACCCACCAATACAGACCAGCCTTTTGACTTCCACCACCTACTGGAACACAGACAAGGAGTTATAGGGACTCCGAAACAGGTTGAGATGATAAATAGTGTAAATACCAAGACAGACCTCCCATGGCATTGAAAGTTGGTGGCTGCCCAGACTGGGCTCTCAATAAAACCTCCACAAGGTAAAGCAAAAATACAGGACCACTGTAGAACAGTAATAGTCATAATAATGCATCACTGAGTAGACAAAACCACACAAATTTAGGAGGGCAAATGCTACAGGTAAGCACCTTAAGAAACCCCCCCCCCCACACACCAATTTTGAACAGGACAAGGAGTTTGAAAGAGGCCATTCACAACAAACAGGACAACCATCCTTGAACAGGGGTAAGGGCCTTCAACACCATCTGTCTTCCATCTATAATACCGTTTTAACATCTCTAGCCCAGCAATTTGACAACAGTTCAGACCTTCGGCCAACTAAATTGAAGGGCTAGCTATGAAGCCCTTCTGACACCAATGGATGGGATTAGGTTAATAGAACATGGTGGTTCTACAACTTTTATACTACACGCCTTTTTTACGAACTGCCATGGAATAAGGTGACCAACTTTGAGTGCAACGACTAATAGAAAACTGACTGTAGCAATCTGGAAGATTTGTTACTATACGTAGAAAATATTTGCAAATCACTGCAGATAAACTGAAACCCCAAAAAAAAAAGCCAGCTGCCCACAGCAACCAATAGGGTTTTCCCTTTTAAAATTAACCAATCGGGTGGTTAAAGGCAAAAGCTGAATTTCCTTGCCCTATGTCAAACCTCCAACCTAGAAACAAGGCTAAGCAACTCAACTATGCATGAAATCATAAAAACTGAGGGTGCAGAAAATATTTGGCTCTAGCAAGAGGCAGTTTGTTCGCAATGGGTTGGAGAGTGGTACAATGGGTGTCTGCAGGCAAGCATAGGGGAGGTTCCTTGTACAAGATGATCCACAACCTCTCACTATACCTCACTGATATCTATGTTGGTATAGTCCTAAGTGTATGAAGTCTGAAAGAGAAACATAGCACCCTGGCATGAAAATGTTGTTTTTCCTTCAGGTGAACAGCAGAAAGTGGATTTTTTTTTTTCCCTCATCCCATACCAAGATTCCTCCCGTTAAGGACATCAGGCGGTGAGATTTTGTGCCTCCTTGCCTGTTAATGTATGCTACTGTGGCATTGTCTGTTAAAATCTATACATACCTTTTCTTGATTTGAAGGTAGAATCACCTTTCTTTTCTAGCAACTATGGATTTCCATTCTATATTGATAGAACATTTTGCAGGGGTCTTGAGTGCAGTTGTGCCCAAAGCATTGCTCTTATGGCCAACATAATCAAGGCCAGTACACTCATTTCTCAGAGGGAAGCCTTTGTCGTGAGTTGAAGTTTCAATACAGCCTCTACTAGCATTTTGTAAAAGTGCTAAAAGACAGATTAAAATGCAGTGCCGTGTACTGGAGAAGCAAAATCCCCTTCAGATTCCTAACCAAAAATCTCAAACACCTGGTATTTTATCTGCATGGGAATGTGTGGACACGCTTCTTTGGAGGTACACGTTGGCCATAAACGCATTTGGCAACAACAAACCCCTCAGAAATTTAGAATTGTACAAAAAAATAAAAAAAAATTCCCTGAGGGTTTCATTCTAAAGAAGAGGTGAGAACCTACACAATTTAGGAGATACATGCAGAAAGGGATGTGCCATAGACAACGGCGCAGGCGAACTGACCGTGCAAGGCTTGTCGCCTGTAGATGCCAGGAATAATGCCGGAATTCTGCGCATTCGCAGGTATCTGCCAGTCCAGTCCAATTCCGCACGAATGCGCAGGAGTGACGTCATCGCCGGCCAATCACAGCGCCGGAACAACGATAACAGGAAGAAAGCTCCGTGGGGGACTTCGTTCTCAGGTAAGTGCACATCATACTAGCTCATTATGCCTTTCTCTTGCAGGTTTTTTTTTATAGTAACGGTTTACTTCCACTTTAAACTTCTCTTGGCATTTGTAGAGTTTCTAGTTCTGACCCAAAGAGGTTACCTGTAAACATAATACCACAGGGTCTAGCTTGCAAGACTGTCCTCTGGCAGCGTGTGGGAAGCCACCCCTGCCGGAAGAACACAATGATTATTGCTAGCTAAAGTCGCTAGCAATAAATCGCATGCTAGAAATCTGACATGATGGTACCAAAGGATTAATGGATCAACTTGGGTAGAATCAGTCTGCCATGGATGGTTGGCATTTTGGCCAGTCCCTGCTTAACAGTGACTACTAAAATTGAAACTAAAATGTATCCCCCTGTAAAAATTAAAACAAAACAACATGCTGAAGAGCAGGCACTACTTGCACATACATAATGATGTCGCTTTAAATAAAGATAAGCTTCCACTATTCCCAGTGCCAATCTGGACCCCATCATTTAATTGTCAAATGCCAGAGGCTAGGGGCAGTAAAGGCATTTCACAGCTGAATGATAGGTAAAATCAACCATGAGATACATTTTACGCCTTGTTGAAGAACAGGTACCTGATGTCACAAGCTGCAGAGCCACACTATAATCAGAGATTTATTAGACAAGGTCAGCGTCACATACGGTAAAGCTTTCAGCAGGATATCCACTCTTCCTACTACCATGGAATGCATGGAGAAGCAAGAATATAAGAAACAGTTCTGATCAGCAGAAAGTCAAGGTAAGAAAGGAATGTTAAGAATTACAACCACAGTGATGGGGACCAGAACTGGGATCCCTGTGGGGAGATATCCCGATGTAACTTTGCCACGCTACCCAGGCAGAAAGAGGATACTTTCCAGATCAAGCAATACATCTTAAAACCTATTTCAAATCTGGTCATGGGGGGGGGGGGGGGGGGGGGAGTATATCTAGCTCCTTGTTAGAATTTCACTTTAATGCAAGCACATGCAATCCAAAATCAACAGAAGGCTTAAGAAAAATTAAAATACAGCACAAAAAAAAAAAAAAAGGTTAGACACGAGTATGGAAATGTAGCAAGCTGCTAGCGTCTACCTAAAGCGAATCCTTACATGCGAGCTACGGCTTTCCTTGCCAGCTTTCGTTGTAATCGCCGATTTTCATCAGTGTCACGAAGAACATGGTCTTCTGCTGCCCATCTATCCCAGCTGGAAAATAAAAGTGAAAAGGGAAGCTAAAACAAAATACTTTGCACCAACAGAAATGTTATGCAAGCTCAAAACGAATAACTAACATGTAACTGGTTCATTCATGCCTTTGAACATACCGTACTTAAATTTTCATGCTCATAAACAATATGCAAAGTGGTTGGGGGGAAGCTTTAGAAAAAGCAAAGATGTTTTTATTACAAATTATGTGAGCAGACTGCAGTTCCAACGTTGAAACGCTTTGTATTTTGTTAATGTTTCTAGTAGTTCCCTACTCTTATTTAGTGATCAGCAGCATCACTTAGCAGGATAACCCAATAAAAGTATTTTAATTCTTACTTGCAGAATTTCTTTCCATAAAGGATATTTATTTTTATTTGCTTACAACATGCCTTTGAACTATATAGCATATTTGAATTCTTTAAGGCTCGATTCACACCTATGCCTGTTGCTTTTGCAGTGCTTTTTGTAGTGCTTGCTGCGTTTTTTGATGTGCGTTTTTACAGCGATTTGCGTTTGTTTGCCATCAATTTACATTTTTTTACATTTCCTTTAACAACCAGCTATAAACAGGTTAAAAAATAAATAAAAAACGCGGCAAAATCGCGGTACTTGCCTTTTGGATGCGGGTCCATTGAATTCTATTACATGCAAAATGCTGCTTTTTGCGGGGAAAAAAGGTTCCCGACCCTTTCCAAAAATGCAGAGGCACAAAAAAGCATTTAATGTGAACATGTTCCATAGGAACCCATGTTAAAACATTTCCCGGCTTTTCTGCAAAACGCAAAATGCACCAAAAACGCATTAGTGTGAATGGAGCCCAAGAGCCAATTCCCCAGCACAACCCCATCCTCTTTTGCAAGTACCTTACGACTGTGGGTTGGCCTAGCTTTCTTCATTCCTCCCCTCACCTCCCTACATAACCATGCGGACAGGAGGAGCAAAAGGGGAATACAACAGGATCTCATTTCAATGAGGGCTTCAAGTCCACAGGGGCTGCTGACATCACATCCAAGATAATGATGCCCAGCAGGAGTCGTAGGGCTTTTTGGATGTCTATACATGGGGAGGCTTTTACATGCAAATAACATTCACAACATACAATAATTGCACATAAATTCATATGGGAAGAATGCTGTAGAAATTAGTTCTCTAGCAACAGGGTCTCTTAAAAAAATAAATTTAATAATGAGAACTTTTGGGAAATTAGGTGCCTTACCTTGTAATGATGGGCTTACATGTTGTGGCTGCATTTTGTAGTGTCGTGGCTAACTAATACCCCTATGTCCCTTTCTTTTTTTTTCCACCTAGCATGTCCCAATTTACTAAATAACAGGCAACTTATTACAGTTCATGCAGCTTTCAATCCATGCCTTGCATCAGAAATGCGGGAGTGCTAAACACATTCTTCCACCATGGTGATCTCTCTGAATGCTTTGCTAAATTGACAGATCCAGAGACAGGAAGTGCCAGTTCTTAGACTACAGTCAGAGGTCATGCATTAACTTGTGTAGTGCCACGCAGAATACCTCATGTTTGAACACAAACTAACATTTCTGACAAAGGAACGTGAAGACTTAACCTACTACAGGCTGTGCATAGAGGGTGAGAAATTACACCATGAAACTACATGATCAGTGCACATCTTATTCAGATAAAAAAGATGTGGTGCAGGTAGGATGGTTTATAATGTGTTTATAATTGCTGGTTAGCTACTCAGGACCAGATCAACAATAGTTTGTGATGTTGTCTTCACAACATGGTAACAAAAACACATTTTTCTGTCTCAACACATATTTTCAAAAAACATTTACAGTGTGTGTCCCAAAATACTAAATGCAGTGCATCTTGAGCATGAGATAAAACCTACCTTCGATTCCAACCATTAAAGTGGATCAGATACTCAGGATCTTTTCTGCCCTTGTCATCTTTGCCAACGACAACATCAACAACCTGAACAAAATCATACAGACAAAAAAAAATAAAAGAAATCTGTTAAAAACTCATACATTGGTGCGGCATTGGCTTTCATGAAAGCCCACAAATGGATAGCTGTCATTTTACTGGTATTTTCAGGTAATTGCAATCTGCTTGATGGACAAAGTTAAACAGCTAAAAATAGTCCCCCATTCAGCACCTTAATTAAAGATTATGTGAACCCTCAACTCATAAAAACAACCCATTCATTTTAAAAAAGAAATAAAAAAGACAAACATCTGTTCATGTAAACATCACATTATAATTACCTAGATTTAAAAAATAATAATTGATAAGTGATCATATGCTGTACACCAGGGCTCAAAATTTCAAGCCCTGAGCTACTAGCCAGGCCTCAAGAGGTACTCGCCACCAGTTGCCCCACCTAATTCATACACTGCTCCACACCTAATTGGGCCCCTAAACACGCCCTCGTAGATTATCTCATGGAATGACACAGTTAAATGTTTTATGCAGAATCAAGTTACACAATTAAATATTACCAAAAACAACTTTAACAAAATGGGACAGGGCACTGGGGGCAGACCAGAGGGACAGGGCACTAGAACTGGGTCTCTTCCCCATTCTCTTGCTGTCTCCTCTGCAACTCCCATCCATCCATCCTCTCCCATTCATCTCATCATCAGGAGCCTGTGTGTGCGGCTCCACGCTTGCATGTCCCCACTTCCCCCTTTTATTCAGGCTGGCGGAGAGGAGCTGCAGCACAGCGGGAGGGAGTACAATCCAGTGCCGGGATCCACACAACTGCACAGCCGTTGACACCATAGTACAGCGCACACTGACAGCGCACAGCACAAATTGAGACCAGTCTGTTCACAGTGCTCAGGCACTTGGACACTTACATAGAGCACAAGGAGAAGAAACCTCCACAAACTAGAAGGCTGCCGCTCTCATGTCAGGGCAACTTTCAGTGAGCGCTGCACTGCCTACCTGGGATACCCGGAGTGGTAATTTTCGCAATCCTCGCAATCCACCCGACTCATTACTTCCTGCTCCCTTCTCTCCAGCTACATTGGTCGGGGCCCGGGGGAGGGGGGCAGGCTCAGAGAGGTCATACTGTTGGGTCCAATGGCTTAATGAGAATCGTAAGGAGAGCACCTGTGTACTGCTCTGCCTGTGTGCGGCTCACCAGACTACTTTTCCCGAGCATGCACCTTTCCTCTTCGGCCGCCAATCGCATCGGGGCTCTAAGTGTAGGCACAGATTGAAGGGACATTGGTCATGCAGCCCTGTCATCACTCGCCCCCAGCTTAAATCCACTCGCCAAATGCTAGCAGGCGAGTGGAAATTTTGAGGGCTGCTGTACACTGATCACTACAGTGAATGGCTGTGCTGGAGGAGCTTGTCAGCACAAATCTGATCACTGGAGGACAGGCAGGCTGTTCATCACAGCCAGAAAACTGACCATGCTGGGATGAATGTGTATAGCGTGGTCAGTTTTTATTAGAAAAGCAGAGGGACAAGCAGGAATATCAGGGATTTCCCACAAAAGAAGCAATACAACAGGATACTTTTACAAGTACATAATACAGCAGGTACATATCAAGAATAAGAAATATTGACATATTCTTTAACACCCGTTTGCACATACGACAAGCCCTACCTATTTTTAAAACCAAGCATCTATTGTCAACAAATTGACTAAAATATGCTCATTCCAGATTATACAATTGGGTACTAATATTTGGAGCAAGACCATGCAAATGGTAAATTATAGCGATACATTTATAAAAAACCATATGTACAAGTAAAAAAAGAAGGAGATCTGTTCCAGAACAATTTACAGCTGATACAATCCTTCGGGACCACCTTCTCCAATTTACTGCAACATGGCATTATAAAGGTGAAAAGAGCAATATTGATTGAGTTTATATTTGCTAATAGGCATGGGCTATTATAGGTTACAATGCATTATACACACTTACAAAAATCTAAATAAATGTAATTTCATTTATGCCTAGGCACTTCAGAAAGGCCCCTTATACATGGAGGGGGGGGAGCTATGTTGGGTCCGCCTGCTCATTGGGGGATCTCTATGCAGATCCCCGCTGAGCAGGTGGATAACCGGTCTGTGTCCGCTCTGCTTGTGCAGAGCCGACACAGCCCGCTCTCCTCTATGGATGGTCAGATGTAAAATTGCTCATCTGTCCGTTTACACTCGATTTCTAACCAATTTGATCCACAAAACAGAAACTGTCTTTTTTTAGTGGGTCGGATGTCGGTAGGTGTCAGCGGTCACGTCCGTTTACATCTGTGGCTCCATAGAGGTGACTGGAGGGACCGATTGAATCCGCCTAAAAAAACTGACAGGTGGACCCAATAGGCCTGCTCGTGTGAAAAAGGCCCTAATGGGTAAAGAAAGAAGCCACGTTTTATTAGTAGCTATGGGTAAGACCATGCGGTCAATAAATGAGTAGAGCATGTTCACTGAGCTTAGTAAAAAGGGTGAAGCTGTGTTCACTTCAGTCATAAGCAAAAAAAAAAAAAAAAACACTTGTTTCCCCCCCTTTTAAAAGGATAAGTTCACATTCTAAAAAAAATTTTTTACAGGTAAATATATGTGCATTTATGAAGCACACTAGCACATTATAGCTTTACCTTGCAGGTTGCAAACACACACAGACTTCCGCTTTAAGTACATATCTGATCAAATGCAAAATCTGCATAGTGACCCGGTCTACAGGACTGGGACACTACATTTTGCGTTCCTTCAGAGTGCATGTGCTGGTGACATCATCAGCTGCATGTACATTAAATACCTCCTAAACGGTGCTCATTTAGGGGATATTTACAGTGTTATAGGCAAGCCTTATTATATAAGCAAAAGTCAGATGAGAGTTCACGCCCACCAAAATTCCAGCCATTTCTATGTTTATTAAAAGTCAGCAACTACAAAAAGTACACTCGCCCAAAAATCCCCCCACCCCGAAAAAAATTGCATGCCAGATGTGGCAAAGCAGAAGTTCCACTTTACTGCCGATTCACACTGCAGTGTTGTCCCGACATCGGATGCGATCCGCACGGCTGTACAAATCACATGCGATCGCTATGAGATGCAATTCAGCCTTACAGATCGTATGACTGAATTTGCATCGCATTCGGACCAAACTCGCACAGGACCCTTTTTTGGTCTGCAGCAGAATAGGATCGCATGGGTGTGCACACCCAGGGCTCAAACTTTTAAGTCCTGAGCTACTAGCCAGGTCTTATGGGTTACTCGCTACCAGTTGTCTGGCCCAACCCCTACCTGCCCCAAGTTCGCCCCTAAACACACCCTCATAAATGATCTAATGAAATGACACGTTAATATTTTTATAACTTAATCCTGCATAAAACATTTACAACAACTTTATCCGTGCCCACCAGTGCAGCCTACCTGTGCAGGAGAGAGAGGAGAGTCGCCGGCCAGACAGATGATCAGAGCACAGGGTTACATAACAGCTTTTATTTCAATAGCTGTATATTCCCCGCCGTGCACTGTCAAATACAGCCCCTCCCCTTGTACGGGGACCTTTGATAGAACGATCATCTGTCCCAGGATTAGACAGGTGATCCATCCATCAAAGTGCCCAGACAAAGAGGGGCTGTATGTGATGGCGTGCGGCAGGGAACACACAGCTAATGAAAGCAGTTATGTACCCTGTGCTCTGATCATCTGGGCAGCGGCTCTCCTCTCTCTCCGATCGCTGGAAGAACAGCCCCCATACAACCCGTCTGCGGGGGCGGTGCTCGTCCTGCTCCCAGGCAGCCATAGCTCACCAGCCCTCAAAATCCACTTGCAAAATGCGAGCAGAATTTTTGAGAGGTGTTTACACACACGTGATGCGATCCAAATCTGCAGTCCGCATTGCAATATCCAAACTGATTTGGGGGTGTCATTAACTTTCAATTGACACTCCCAGCAGTTCACATAGAGCAGTGTGAACTGCCGCCCCGGAGACATGCGATGCGGGAACCTGCAGTGTATACGCAGGGTTCCCACATCGCTGCAGTGTGATCCGGCACTCAGTGTTTTTGACTTTGAATAAGGACACTTACCTGTCCAGCGAGCCCGCGATATTGCCCAACAACCCCCCCATCCCCCCCCCCCTCCGTGGCCGAGCCGTCCATCTGCTTGGGTGCCGCCGCCATTGTAACTAAGGGAAACCAGCAGTGGAGGCTCAACAGCCAGTTCCCTATTGCACGAATCGCGCGACAAAGTATCGATACATAACCATCGGTATGCCTACTTGCCGATAAAAACGTTATTGATGCCAACCTACTATAAACATTTATTTTAGTCATACTTCCCATTTAAATCCCAAATGCAGGAAAGGTAAAAACCCTCCCTTGCAACAGGGCTTCTTCTACAATGTAAGGGTTGAATGCTGAAAAGGAGATTATTCTTACCAGATCCACTAGTGTCCCGACATCCAATGCATGGCTAGGAGCCCTGCATTGGTCTTGATAGCAGACCTTAGATCAGCTTATCATGAAGGAGAAAAGACTAGCAGCATGGCAGATTCTGTAGGAGTGGAGGATCAGGGAAGGAATAGTGCTTTCCCAGGTCCCCATAGCAATGCAGGGACATCCCCACTGCAACTTTTTGAGATGCGAATGAGGGACACCTATCCGAAAAAGTATGCAAGCATAGGACGCACCCCTTGCCACAGCCCCTTAACCAGTTGCCGCAGTTTTACAGCGGCAGGTCGGCTCGGCTGCACAAAATCACGTAATATTAGGTGATTTCGCATTTCAGCCACTAGGGGCGCGCATGCGCAATCTCCGCCGGGCACCCGCGATTGCTCGTTACAGAGCGAGAACCGGGAGATGTGTGTGTAAACACACAGCTCCCGGTCCTGTCAGGGGGAGAAATGACTGATCGCATGTTCATACAATGTATAAACAGTGATCTGTCATTTCCCCATGTGAGTCCCCCCCCTTCAGTTAGAACACACCCAGGGAACATAATTAACACCTTCCTCTCCCCCTAGTGTTAACCTCTTCCCTGCCAGTGACATTATTACAGTAATCAATGCATTTTTATAGCACTGATCGCTATAAAAATGCCAATGGTCCCATAATGTCGCAGTACTGATAAAAGTCGATGATCGCCGCCATTACTAGTAAAAAAAAAAATATTAATAAAAATGCCATAAAACTATCCCCTATTTTGTAGATGCTATAACTTTTGCGCAAACCAATCAAAATGCTTATTGCGATTTTTACCAAAAATATGTAGAAGAATACGTATTGGCCTAAACTGAGGAAAAATAAATTGTTTTTATATATATATATTTTTGGGGGATGTTTATTATAGCAAAAAGTAAAAATATATTCATTTTTTTTCAAAATTGTCGCTCTATTTTTGTTTATAGCGCAAAAAATAAAAACCGCAGAGGTGATCAAATACCACCAAAAGAAAGCTCTATGTGTGAAAAAAAAAAAAAAAAGGACGCCAATTTTGTTTGGGACGCACAACAGCGCAATTGTCAGTTAAAGCGACGCAGTGCCGAATCGCAAAAAGTGGCCCGGTCATTGACCAGCAGAATGGTCCGGGGCTGAAGTGGTTAAAGGAGAATTGTACAAAAAACACACAAGATTAGAAGGGCTTTTTTGTCGCCACTACTATTCCTTTATATTGGAATTTACAAATCAGATGAAAGGTTTAGCACTGGGAAACACTTTTTGATAGCTAAAAAGTGCATTTTATACACATCTATATAGATCAAACCAAAATGAGGGACACAAGGGAGGAACTAGGGACATTGCCCCAAATTAGAGACAGTCCCTGGAAATCAGGGACAGGTGGGAGGTATGGCTATACACTGGTCTCAGTGATCCTAATAGGGACTGCTGTCAGCACATAACACAGCATGCCTCATCACACCAAAGCATGCTACATCTCACACACACAAGGACGTAGTACAGACATGTATGACAACAACACATGAGCCCCTGTCAGCAGCTGCAGGGTGAGTACAATGGCAGCCCCGTATTATACACAGCTGCCTTCCCCCGCCCCCTCTCCCACAGCGCACCTTGGCATCGTACAAGACTTTAGCCTTGGTAGGGTCTGGTTCAAAGCACAGCACTTTCTCCCCCTTCTGGAATTTAAATTTCATTCCCCGCGAGTTCATTTGTTCATCATGGCAAATAGCAGGAAACGAAACTCCCGCAGCGGCCCGAGCGCTGCGTAGAGCATGAGAAAAGAGGAAGACACAGCAAACACACACATATCCGCACCCCCGCCCCTTCCCGCGATACTAACCAATTAAACTACAACTTCCAGGTAAAGCTGCCAATGGCTCCAATCATATTACAGTGAAGGAGGAGCTACTATTAGAAGCAGCGAATAGAAAACGGAAGGCGTGTTCAATGTTGTTATTAGCGAGGAAGGCTACGTCTAAGCACGTGATCATGATCCTGTGTTACGTTGGAAGCTGACCTCTGAACCCCTCCTGCTGACTGCGCGGGGAAGCCCTATTTGTTGTGGGCAAGTGCCCTGAAACCAGCTGCCGTAGAATAGATCTCTTACTATACTAAGTATAATCCCAAGACTGGAATGCAGGTAGAGGGGGACTGAATACAGAGAATGTAAATTAGTTGGATATGGATTGTTGCACAGAAATCCTGACAATAAAAACTGGTGTAATGATTTCGCAATAAATACAAGCATAGTTAGTTGCCAACATTGAAAAAAATGTATAGGGACACTTTTTTGTCCCCAGCAGGGTCCCTTCTTACATCAGCTGTGCCCAGCAGAGTCCCTCCTTACACCAGGTGTCCCCAGCAGGGTCCCTACTTACACCAGGTGTCCCCAGCAGGGTCCCTCCTTACATCAGGTGTCCCCAGCAGGGTCCCTCCTTACATCGGGGTTCCGCAGCAGGGTCTCTCCATACATCCGTTATCCCAAGCAGAGTCCCTCCTTACATCAGGTGTCCCCAGCAGAGTCATTCCTTACACCAGCTGTCCCCAGCAGAGTCCCTCCTTACATCAGGTGTCCCCAGCATAGTCCTTCCTTATACCAGCTGTCCCCAGCAGAGTCCCTCCTTACATCAGGTGTCCCCAGCATAGTCCTTCCTTATACCAGCTGTCCCCAGCAGGGTCCCTTCTTACATCAGCTGTGCCCAGCAGAGTCCCTCCTTACACCAGGTGTCCCCAGCAGGGTCCCTCCTTACATCAGGTGTCCCCAGCAGGGTCCCTCCTTACATCAGGGTTCCCCAGCAGGGTCTCTTTACATCCGTTATCCCCAGCAGAGTCCCTTCTTACATCAGGTGTCCCCAGCAGAGTCATTCCTTACACCAGCTGTCCCCAGCAGAGTCCCTCCTTACATCAGGTGTCCCCAGCATAGTCCTTCCTTATACCAGCTGTCCCCAGCAGAGTCCCTCCTTACATCAGGTGTCCCTAGCAGAGTCCCTTCTTACGCCAGGTGTCCCCAGCAGAGTCCCTCCTTACACCAGATGACCCCAGCAGTGTGCCTCCTTACATCAGGTGTCATCAGCATAGTCCTTCCTTATACCAGCTGTCCCCAGCAGAGCCCCTCCTTACATCAGGTGTCCCTAGCAGAGTCCCTTCTTACACCAGGTGTCCCCAGCAGAGTCCCTCCTTACACCAGATGACCCCAGCAGTGTGCCTCCTTACATCAGGTGTCCCCAGCAGAGTCCTTCCTTACACCAGGTGTCCCCAGCAGAGTCCCTCCTTACATCAGGTGTCCCTAGCAGAGTCCCTTCTTACATCAGCTGTCCCCAGCGTAGTCCCTCCTTACATCAGGTGTCCCCAGCAGAGTCCCCCCTTACATCAGGTGTCCCCAGCAGAGTCCCTCCTTACACCAGCTGTCCCCAGCAGAGTCCCTCCTTACATCAGGTGTCCCCAGCAGAGTCCTTCCTTACACCAGCTGTCCCAAGCAGAGTCCCTCCTTACATCAGAGCTCCCTGAACGTGAAAGAGAGGAGCCTGGGAGAGGTATAAACCCCGAACAGGACTTTCCCAGGCTCTCTCTGGGACGCTCTGCTATAATGGTCAGTTTTCAACCATGAACCATATCCACAATAAACATGTGCATCCCATTCCACCACTGCTCTCCTCTTCATCCCCTTACATTACTGCTCACCTCAGCATCCCCTTACATTACTGCTCACCTCTTTATCCCCTTCCATCACTTCCCACCTCTTCCCTCCCTTGCCATCAGTGCTCTCCTCTGCATCCCCCTCCATCACAGCACACCTCTACATTTTCCTTGTCTCGCTAGAATGCTGAGACTGCCATCAATCAAGGCAGCTGGTGGCTCCAGACTTGGGAAGTCAGGATGACGCGGTGCCTCGACTGATTTCTGTGACGTCAGTGGAGAGCGGACTTCAGAATGCTCTTCGCTGAAAACGGGTCACAGGAGTGCAAAACGAATGTGACCTAGAGGAGAAGCCCAGGCTAAAAAGCTCAGGCTGGACTTCTCCTTTAACAATTGATTTGAGAGACCTCCCATACAGTAGCTTGGAGAGCTGGAAAAAGGGACCAGACACAACCATCATAAGAGAAAATCTTTGACTGATACTAATAATAACGGTTATTCAGGAATAATGCCATCTTATATATGGAAGTTTGGTCTCTATGGAAAGTGGATTACATTTCACAACCAATGAAAATATTTTAGTTTTTGTGTAATATACAAACAAGCGGGTCTGATGTTGCCCACAGTTGCTAGTTCGTGCCTGCTCAAGGGAAATCAGCTTAGCACTCTAATGACCTTCCTGCCATCTCTCAATGAAAGGTGGGGGCTACCTTCTCATTCCCTTACAACACGTGTATATATATTCCACCAAAATCACATTGTTAATATATCTCTGGGGTTCTCTACGTTTTTACAAACTCACAGGTAAGGAATCAATTATCCTATTGGCAAAGTATTTGAGTTTCTGTGTTTTTTTATTTTTATTATTTATTTTATTTTCATAACTATTCACAGTTTTGATAATTTGTTATGTTTTTGACATTTTTGTATATAGCCTATTTACATCCTCCTGTCCATAGGGTTCCATGGACCATCCGACCAGGTCCACCTGAAAAACTGACAGATGGACCTGATCAGATCGCCCGTGTAAAAGGGGCCTTATGCCTAGTACATGATCAGAAAATCGGATGAAAAATACCAGAATGAACGATTTTCATTTAATCAGTACAGTATTTATCCAATAAAAATCAGAAGACCAAGACAATGCATACTGGGAAATGAAAGATTTACAAGACAATACAATACAACATATTACATCACTTCCGAAGTTGTAGGCCCCTTTCACACTGGCTGAGTCCGCCGGGCGGATCTACCCACTCAGCAGGGGATCTCTCCGCTGATCCCCGCTGGGCAGGAAGATGACAGGTCCGTGTCTGCTCCACTGATGCAGAGTGGACACAAACACAACCTATTGTCCTCTATTGTCCTCTGGAAACAGACCACCTGTCCGTTTCCTTCTGATTCGCTGGACTGTTTTTGGCAGACATGATTGGATCAGATGTCGGTGGGTGCCAGTGGACACATGTCCGCCGCTCCATAGAGAGCAATGAATGGTCCGATCGGGTCTGCCTGAAAAACTGACAGGCTGACATGAGCAGTCCGTCTGTGTGAAAGGGGCCGTATTCTGTTGTACGAGAATTTCCATAACTTTAGTAAACTTCTTCATTTTTGATATGAGACTATAATTCGTCTGATATTCTCAACATGTGTATGATGCTTTAATGTCCCAGATGAAATTTATTTTTTCTTTATTTCCTGTTCTGGTGACAGTTCACAATTTAGGATCCTCATTTACGCTCACTTTCTCTGATAATTTCGTTGATAAATAAAACATTTTAATACAGTGTTACACTATGGGAACTCTTCTCCCCTGATATATGGATGGATAGCTTTAAGAGTTTGTGAAGGGGATAACTATAGATACTGCAGATTGTCATGCATTACTGGCTGGTTTATAACATTACCAGCACATACCTCTGGAGAGTTAATTTATTACAGTTGGTGATGGATTCTCTTTGTGGTGTGGTGGAAGAAAGAAGACACAATACGAACTTTATATTTGCTCACTACATTGGGACTATTTTCATCAAATGTTTGGACACTTCTTTTAAATCTAATTTAATTCATATTGAGTGCATACAAAATATGCACATTTGAATGTGTTTATATGAATTTTTGAAGGTATACGTGAACAGTTTGCACTTGACATATGGTTATCACAATTTATTTGGTGGAGATTTTTATTCTAATTTTATTTTGGGTGTTACATAATTGGGGTTGATTTATTAAAACTCAAGAGTGCAAAATCTGATGCAGCTTTGCATGGTAGCCAATCAGCTTCTGACTTCAGCTTTTTCAATTAAGCTTTGACAATACAACCTGGAAGATGATTGGTTGCTGAGTGGAGCTGCACCAGATTCTGTGTGAATCAGTTTTAGTAAATCTTCCCTGTTGTATTTATGATTAATAGCACAACAATTTTTTAGCAACAGTGCTGCCATTCAGCATATTTAATACTTTAACCCATAACTACTGGAAAACAATTGTCTGGTTGTTCTGAACAGCTGCCTGATGTTCAGTCTCAGGAGTTTGTGCATGGTCTAAACTTACATTTACCAACAGCTTTGGCTGCATCGCAGATTGGTGTACATATGGTACATATGTTTTCAAATGTATTAGCCAGCACAGTGGTAGTTTTTGGCAACTATCCCCCAATTTGTACCTTTTAGGTTTCCTTATCTCATACCCCTTTTACATGTTCTTTATTCTACACCACTTACTGTATAGTTGTACTCTTGGTGCTTCTTTAGTAGAAAGCAGCAATACATAACTTTGTATAAAATTTCAGGCCCTCTATTCGTTAAATTTGAAGCCTAGGCAAAAATGAAAACTTACCATTCAAAAGTAGAAAGTCTCATGTAATGATCAAAAAATATACGCAACCTAGTATACTAAATTGTGCTTGCGTCGTCTGCAATTTCCTTTTACTTTCTTCAATGTTACCAGCACAGGAGGCAAGGAAAAATCTCGAATGCCTTGTACACACGAACGGTTTTCACGATGAGAAAACTGACATTTCTTATATTGGTCGAGAAAACCGGTCGTGTGTATGCTCCCTAGCAGTTTTCTCAATGAAAAAACTGCCCGCAAAAAAAGCTTTCTTTTTTCTCGTCGTGTTTCCCATCCGTCTTTTTCTCGTCATGAAAAACGGTCGTGTGTATGCTTTTCCGAGGAAAAAAAAAACGTGCATGCTCAGAGTCAAGTATGCAGCCCAAAAGCAGCCCAAAGGTTGGCGCCATTTGAAAAGAAAATTAGGGGAAAATACTGTGCTAACTCTATGTAACCAGAAAACACGGCAGCAGCTCTATTATGTGATGATAAACATAAAAATTGGTAAAGAAGCAGAAAAAAGCTGCGCTACAAGGTAAGAAACCAATACTGTGATCAGTCCATCACGTAACATGGGGCATATATCAATAATGAAGCTTGTGATCATGAATAAAATATTAATAATATGATCAAAATTGGTGCACTTAAAAAGATGATTAAAAAAACATATTAAAACAATAAAGAAAATTGTAAAAAAAAAGTCACATCCAAATGATGGAAAAATTAAAACAGTCCCAATTCTCAAAATCAAGGAAATCCGTGATGAATCAAATAAGGTGATGATGAAATATTGAGGGGATGAGACTCAAAGTGATCATGCAAGCACCCGTGCTCCGCCACCGTCTGAATGAAGCCAGCTGGCCTGCAGACGCCTGTCTACTGGTGATGACGTCAGTACGTCCACCACTCGACGTACGTTTCGTGTCTGATACATGTTGTCAATGGGGAACAGGTCACATGCCATTTGAAAGGAACTTCCCCTTTATAGTCCTGTCATACGTATTGTATGTCACTGCGCTTTGGTTGGATGTTTTTTTGCATGAACGTGTGTATGCAAGTCAGGCTGGAGAGGAAACACATCGCGAAAAACAACAGGTTTTTAAACGTCAGGAAAAACAAAGGTGTGTACGAGGCATGAAAGATAAAAGGCTTAGGACCGTTGTCAGGTTTTCGTTACTGTCTTTGTTCCTGTTATGTAGATTTCTCTGGGCTTCCTAGATGTTTGGAGAGAATAAATGTAACCATTCTCCACTTAATTCAAAGCTAGAAAATATGGTGTAGCCCCTGGTCCACAGTACTGCTGTGTCTGGTATCACTAGGCTACTGTCACTGCTGCTGCCTTGCACTTCCTCTCCTCCTCTCAAGCTCCTATGGGCGAATTTCACCCTAACACTAAAATCGCTACATCTATAGACATCCACGGTCGAACATTAACCTATCAAGCCCTGTAAAGAGGAAATCACTATACATACTTTTTCTGAAGCCGATCCGACCCAATCCCACGCTGAGCTGTCAGCCACGGCTTTGCTGTGGAGGCTGGTGCAGAAGACACAGCAGTCGGCTGTGTCCTCTGCAGAGTTTCTGCCACTGGTGACCGGACCGTAGTGGCTTAAAAAAAAGTATGTAAACTGATTTCTTCTTTACAGGGCTAGATAGGTTAGTGTTATGCTGCCTACACATGAACGTTATTCATGTCATGGAAAAAAGTGACGTTTTTCTCAAAAGTGATTCCTCTCAAGCCTGCCTTGAAAAACGACAAGAAAAAATAGAGCAGGTTCAAAATTTTTAACGCTCGTCGAGAAAA
This sequence comes from Rana temporaria, assembly GCF_905171775.1. Classification (NCBI taxonomy): domain Eukaryota; kingdom Metazoa; phylum Chordata; class Amphibia; order Anura; family Ranidae; genus Rana; species Rana temporaria. The sequence continues at coordinate 228,132,062 of NC_053490.1, read as the reverse complement.
ATGCTCTGGAGCCTACACACAACCGTTTTTCACGACCAATTAAAAAAATGGCATTTTTCTCGTCATGAAAAACAGTCGTGCGTATGTGGCATTAGATCGTGGATGTCTATAGATGTAGCGATTTTGGTTTTAGGGTGGACTTACACTTTAAGGACTGTATGCTGCCACAGAGGGAGAGAGAGAGTACTGGTCATCTGCAGGACTGTATGCAACCAAAAGAGAGAGCTGGAGGAAAACCCTGCTCACCACCGGGGATCACAGAGAGAAAGAGGAAACTGAGCTGTTGTGGACTGTGGGGACTGGAGGACAGAGCCTGCTGGGTGCAACTATGACTTGTGGGAGACATAGTTTCCAGACAGACTGCATTACAGATTGGTGTTGGAACTACACATACCAGCATGATCTGGGAAGGGAAAAGAAACGTCTTTTCATGGATTTGAGGCAGATGTGGTGAGGATATTGTAGGAGACAGATTTTAGCAGAATGTTTTGCCATCACATCGGGGATGCAGAGAGGTGAAATATATATTTCCTGGTACATGAGAATCCCAATGTCGCTGACCAGTGGTGCCGACTGATAATTGGTGAGAACGCCACTGTTGATGGCCGGTATTGCTGCCTGATCATTAGGGAGAATGCAGCTGCCTTTGACTTTGCTGAGCCACCAAAAGAGAACAGGGGGAGATTAGCTGTCCCTCCAGGAGTTGGTGAGAGACAGTTGGCCAAAACCTACTGCACCCCATTAAAGAGGAACAGTATTGCTTGCAAGAGACAGTGTAGGCACCTATACCCATGTTAGGATGAACTTATTTTCAGTGATCCAACGCTGGGATCTGATCCCCAACATGAGGAGCAGAGATAGTGGCTAAAACAGACTGACAGGTAGATATTATAACGTTATCTCTTAGGCTGGGCCCTCCTTAGTATAGGGTTTAGGGGTCATTCTCTGGACCATTGTCTTATCACCAGCTGTATGTCTTAATTGCTACTGTATATTTGTTTACCAACTGTAAACCCTATTAGCTGCTTTTTTATTATTTTTTTGAGGAGTTGTTGCCATTTCTTCATATCTTCAGTCTGAGTGTGTTAGTGTGTTAGAGAGCATGGCTCTGGGTACAGGGAACCTGAGAAAACAGATGGTCCTTTGGGGTGTAAGCACTACAATAGCTTTGTCTGAAAAATCATTTTAAAATAAAGTGGATGCATGAGTCAGACCTCCTTGTGCAATAAGCCATACCGGTCTCTTGTCGGAGACCGTTGGCTATCATTACTGCTGTTTATTTTAGTTTTGCTGATTAAATCCAGTCTTGCCCCATGGGAAGACTTTGTCCGGGCAAGAACACGCTGCTATACACTTTTACTTCTATTACTGCTGTATAGAAAATGTGATAATTGATTACTGGCTCTTGGCCAGTAGTGAATATCAGGGAGAGGAACATCTGAATCATTCTGCCCTACATGTTACTACTTGGTGGGTTCAAACTTGAGAACTGACATGCTTATGCTCCACTCCCAAATACTCTATGGTCGTCACCTGACTTTCCTTTTAAGGGATGTACAGTCCCAGGTTTTAAAGATTTGTCCCTAGAAATATGCCTGGTTTTAAGTTCCGATCAACTCCAGCATTAGATCATTTGGAGCCATTCCATAAAGAATTGGTGGTATGGTCTGTTTAAATCAGCCTGCACCAAGTCAATAATAGCCTTTTGACAGTTTCAAGTAGTTCATAACTGTACCACTTTACGAATCTATCACTATGGCTGCGACAAATTCAAAAAGGATTACTACCAGTTTACAGATTAGGAAATTGGTGATTATTAAAGGATCACTAAAGGAATTTTTTTTTAGCTAAATAGCTTCCTTTACCTTACTGCAGTACTGGTTTCATGTCCTTATTGTTCGTTTTTGCTTTGAAGTAGCAGTAATTCTGCTCTGATCTCCACACTTCCTGGTTGTCTGTTTCCTTATAACCACAGTACTGCAAGCTTTTCACGATGGTCTAAGCCAGTGATGGCGAACGCGTGGCACGCGTGCCGCTCCCGGCACGGCAAGCTGTTTTGGTGGGCACGCGGTGACAATGCAGAAATGTCAAAGAAAAAAAAATTAAATCGTCAACCGCAACTAGAAACTACATTTCCCACACTACCCTGTGCTAGCGGTGACGTGTCCGAGTGGGCGTAACTTAGAATGAGCGCCCGGAGGTCACGTGTTAGCTTGCTACCCAATGAAAGCTCTCAGATCATCCACTGCCTGACGTGCTGCTGGGCGTGACTGGGAGCATGAGGAGAAGACGCACGGCGGGAAAGAGCTGCAAGACTCGTGAAGCCATCTTCTTCATTGCGCAGTTTGATTCAGCTGCAGACAAAGGTAAGAATACTTATTACTCGAATACTATTTAGACATGGGATACCTGGGTCGTTTTATGACGTCTATTATGGGTTGCCCTGCTAACATCACCCAATCTAAAATGTAAAATTTTGCTGAACAATTACTTTAGCTAATCTCGCTGGTGGGTGTTCTGACAGTTGCTGACTGACTTGGGAAACTTTGTTCTGCAAACATATTACCCCCCTCATTGCTGTTATTGGGTCTAGTTGTCCTTTGCAAACATATTACCCCCCTCATTGCAAATGACACCTATGCCCAATAACAGCAATGAGGGAGGTAATATGTTTGCAAATGACACCTAGGCCCAAAAACAGCAATGAGGGAGGTAATATGTTTGCTGTTATTGGGCATAGGTGTCATTTGCAAACATATTACCTCCCTCATTGCTGTTATTGGGCATAGGTGTCATTTGCAATGAGGGGGGTAATATGTTTGCAAATGACACCCAGGCCCAATAACAGCAATGAGGGGGGTAATATGTTTGCAAAGGACACCTAGGCCCAATAAAAGCAATGAGGGGGGTAATATGTTTGCAAATGACACCCAGGCCCAATAACAGCAATGAGGGGGGTAATATGTTTGCAAAGGACACCTAGGCCCAATAAAAGCAATGAGGGGGGTAATATGTTTGCAAATGACACCCAGGCCGAATAACAGCAATGAGGGGGGTAATATGTTTGCAAAGGACACCTAGGCCCAATAAAAGCAATGAGGGGGGTAATATGTTTGCAAATGACACCCAGGCCCAATAACAGCAATGAGGGGGGTAATATGTTTGCAAAGGACACCTAGGCCCAATAAAAGCAATGAGGGGGGTAATATGTTTGCAAATGACACCCAGGCCCAATAACAGCAATGAGGGGGGTAATATGTTTGCTGTTATTGGGCCTAGGTGTCATTTGCAAACATATTACCCCCCTCATTGCTGTTATTGGGTCTAGGTGTCCTTTGCAAACATATTACCCCCCTCATTGCAAATGAGGGGGGTAATATGTTTGCAAATGACACCTAGGCCCAATAACAGCAATGAGGGGGGTAATATGTTTGCAAATGACACCTAGGCCCAATAACAGCAATGAGGGGGGTAATATGTTTGCAAATGACACCTAGGCCCAAAAACAGCAATGAGGGAGGTAATATGTTTGCTGTTATTGGGCATAGGTGTCATTTGCAAACATATAACCCCCATCATTGCTGTTATTGGGCCTGTGTCCTGGCCTATGGACAACAATGACACACTTTTTTTTTTTTTCATTTTAGCCCTTTGGATTCTTCTTTGCAATTCTTGTAGAATCTACAGCAGCTTCCAGACCCAGCAGAGCGGTGTCAGCAGCGGCACAGCGCGACTTCTTGTTTCACAGGACATTGGACGATTTGAGCTTATATCTGTCTACATTAAAAAAAGTAAGTTGCTAAGGGTCACATCTGGCCCCCGGGCTACGGTAGTTTCCTGTGTCCCTATGGACAACAATGAAAACATATTTTTTTTTTCATTACAGCCCTCTCTCCGGGATTCTACTTTGCAAATCTTGTAGAATGTACAGCAGCTTTCAGACCCAGCAGAGCGGTGTCAGCAGCGGCACAGCACGCCTTGTTGTTTCACAGGACATTGGACGATTTGAGCTTATATCTGTCTACATTACAGAAACGTAAGTTGCTAAGGGTCACATCTGGCCCCCGGGCTATGGTAGTTTCCTGTGTCCCTATGGACAACAATGAAAACATATTTTTTTTTTCATTACAGCCCTCTCTTTGGGATTCTTCTTTGCAATTCAGAATCTACAGCAGCTTCCAGACCCAGCATAGCGGTGTCAGCAGCGGCACAGCGCGACTTCTTGTTTCACAGGATATTGGACGATGTATATCTGTCTACAAAACCGTGAGTTGTTCTACCTTTTTTGTGAAATGTTGCAATAATATTTTTGGTATAGGTAGGTAGGGATAGATTTGTATTGGGTGCTTCATCCATCCTTATTTTATACATTTTGTGTTTTTTGTAGACATGAACAACCAAAAATGAGTACATCAAAAAAAGCAAAATTAAAAACAGATAGTGGAAGATCATTCCAAGAGACCTGGACACAGTCATTTGGAGTGATTGAACGCAATGGGAAAGCGTTATGTGTTCTGTGTAGTGAAAGTGTGGTATCTCGCACATCTAGTGTCAAACGTCATTTTGATACCAACCACAAAAGTGTTGCCGAACTTGGTGTAGCTGAAAGAAAAGAGTTTCTTGATGGGAAATTGAAGAGATATCACTGCCAGTATCGTAGTTTTTGCAACTATCTTTCTAAAACAAATTATCTGGCAAATGCCAGCTTTGAAATTTCACTGTGCATAGCAAAACATGGAAAGCCCCTCTCTGATGGCGATTTTATCAAAACGGCCATGTTGGCTGTGAGTAATTCCCTTTTTCATGAATTTCCAAACAAGGACAAAATTAAGCAACGAATCTCTGAAATGCCACTTAGCAGAAATACTGTTAAAGATAGAGTCCTGCGTATGGCAAGTGATGTTAGTCAGCAGCTCACCACTGACTTACAAAAGGCAGCCTGTTACTCCATGTGCTTGGATGAAAGCACAGACATAAATAATCATGCAAGGCTAGCAGTAATTTTGCGTTATGCTGTTGGTGACACCATGAGAGAGGAGCTCATGAAACTGTTGTCTTTGCCTGGAAGAACACAAGGGATAGATATCTACAATGCTGTGATGGAGGCTTTTGTCTCACAAGACATAAGGCCAGAAAAAGTGGTTTCAGTTACTAGTGACGGGGCACCTTCCATGGTGGGGGTAACATCTGGTTTCATACAGTTTTTTGTCAAAGAAGCAAAGCACCCAGTCATTCAATTTCATTGTATTATACATCAAGAAGCTCTTTGTGCCAAGGAAAGCAGCAAAATATTAGACGATATCCTCAAGGATGTCACAAAAATGGTGAATTACATCATGGCTCGTGCTCTTAATTTTCGACAGTTTCAAGCACTTCTTGATGAGGTACAGGCACAGTATAATACTTTACTTATGTACAATAATGTACGATGGCTAAGCAGAGGACGGGTCTTGGAGAGATTTGTAGCCTGTTTGGATGAAATTGCAAAGAAGAATCCAAAGGGCTAAAATGAAAAAAACAAAAATGTGTCATTGCATCTTTACCAATGCCCAGCCAAGGCATCTTTACCAATGCCCAGCAATGGCATCTTTAATAATGCCCAGGCAAGGCATCTTTACCAATGCCCAGCCAAGGCATCTTTAAAAATGCCCAGCAATGGCATCTTTAATAATGCCCAGGCAAGGCATCTTTACCAATGCCCAGCCAAGGCATCTTTAAAAATGCCCAGCAATGGCATCTTTAATAATGCCCAGGCAAGGCATCTTTACCAATGCCCAGCCAAGGCATCTTTAAAAATGCCCAGCCAAGGTATCTTTAAAAATGCCCACTGCTCTGCTGGGTCTGGAAGCTGCTGTAGATTCTAATCTACAAGAATTGCAAAGAAGAATCCAAAGGGCTAAAATGAAAAAAACAAAAATGTGTCATTGCATCTTTACCAATGCCCAGCCAAGGCATCTTTACCAATGCCCAGACAAGGCATCTTTACCAATGCCCAGCCAAGGCATCTTTAAAAATGCCCAGCAATGGCATCTTTAATAATGCCCAGGCAAGGCATCTTTACCAATGCCCAGCCAAGGCATCTTTAAAAATGCCCAGCAATGGCATCTTTAATAATGCCCAGGCAAGGCATCTTTACCAATGCCCAGCCAAGGCATCTTTACCAATGCCCAGACAAGGCATCTTTACCAATGCCCAGCCAAGGCATCTTTAAAAATGCCCAGCAATGGCATCTTTAATAATGCCCAGGCAAGGCATCTTTACCAATGCCCAGCCAAGGCATCTTTAAAAATGCCCAGCAATGGCATCTTTAATAATGCCCAGGCAAGGCATCTTTACCAATGCCCAGCCAAGGCATCTTTAAAAATGCCCAGCAATGGCATCTTTAATAATGCCCAGGCAAGGCATCTTTACCAATGCCCAGCCAAGGCATCTTTAAAAATGCCCAGTCATGGCATCTTTAATAATGCCCAGGCAAGGCATCTTTACCAATGCCCAGCTAAGGCATCTTTACCAATGCCCAGCCAAGGCATCTTTAATAATGCCCAGCAATAGATCATTAGACTCATCCTCTGCTTATGTTCAATAATGTCTTTTAGCTATGCAAAGTATACTGTGCCTGTACCCATCACAGCATTGTAGATCTCTATCCCTTGTGTAAGCAAATGCATCTTTACCAATGCCCAGCCAAGGCATCTAATGCCCAGCCAAGGCATCTTTACCAATCTTTACCAATGCCCAGACAAGGCATCTTTAAAAATGCCCAGCAATGGCATCTTTAAAGATGCCTTACCAAGGCATCTTTAATAATGCCCAGCAAAGCCATCTTTGGAAATGCCCAGCAAAGCCATCTTTGGAAATGCCCAGCAAAGCCATCTTTGGAAATGCCCAGCAAAGCCATCATTGGAAATGCCCAGCAAAGCCATCTTTGGAAATGCCCAGCAAAGCCATCTTTGGAAATGCCCAGCAAAGCCATCTTTGGAAATGCCCAGCAAAGCCATCTTTGGAAATGCCCAGCAAAGCCATCTTTGGAAATGCCCAGCAAAGCCATCTTTGGAAATGCCCAGCAAAGTCATCTTTGAAAATGCCCAGCAAAGTCATCTTTGAAAATGCCCAGCAAAGTCATCTTTGAAAATGGCCAGCAAAGTCATCTTTGAAAATGCCCAGCAAAGTCATCTTTGAAAATGCCCAGCAAAGCCATCTTTGGAAATGCCCAGCAAAGCCATCTTTGAAAATGCCTAGCAAAGGCATCCTTACCAGCGATCAGCAAAGGCATCTTTACCAGCGATCTGCAAATGTATCCTTATCCAAAAATACATGCACAAGTACAGTTGTTGAGAATCTTTTTCAATAAAAAAAAAATGTTTAATAGAAAGCTCTGTTATTGTGTTTTTCTTTTAAAACAAAAGCTGTTAATTAGTTTGGACAAGTGTACGAGTTGATTTTTCTAAACGAAAACCTTGGTATTCATGTTTAATTGCAGTGTTGGCACTTCAAAAAAAAATTAGGTTTTGTGTTGGAGTTTGGGCACTCGGGCTCAAAAAGGTTCGCCATCACTGGTCTAAGCTGTCATTACTGTGTGTCTAAAACTTAACAGAACCAATCAGATTCATTTTAAAAACAAAACACTGCCCTGGATTTGTTTGTTTTTGTTCTGTGTGTCTCTCTAGTTCACAGGAACATGAAACCAGTTTAAAAGTGAAACTAACCTGCAGGCACATTATATGATTGATTTTTATCTATTTGTAATCATTTTTAAAAGGAATCAGTTAACTTTTATGTCTCTATACCCTGTAAACAGTTATTTCAGCAAAAAAATGTTTTTCCTTTAGTGACCCTTTAAGGCCAATTCTGAGCTGCATATGAGATGTCCCTGCTCAGATTTGGAAATGTATGTGCAGGGAAGCTGTCATAAATGTGACAGCTTCCTTCTCAAGGCTAGTGTGTTTCTAGGACACCAGTGGCTGCTGGCATCAGAGCAGCCAAAGAAGCATTCCTGACCCCATTCACTTGCCGACTTGGAGATTTACTGGTCAACAAGCTTAATGTAAACAAAGGGTCTGGGATCCTAGGTGAAATCATTGCTCAAATATAGTAATGCCATTATTTGATCAATGACAGAAATCTCTAAGCCGACGGCAGCTGAATAGGGCTGCCCCCTATCCCCCATGCCATAAGTATATGAGTTTGTTGTACACCAACAATTGTTGCTCAGAGGCAAAAAGCAATGTCTACAATTCTCTTTATGATTTCTGGGCTTTATGCCTCTGAGACATATTTATATTGGTTCTTCTTTAATTATATACAGTGTAATATATATATATATATATATATATATATATATATATATATATATAATATATATATATATATATATATATATATATATATATATATATATATATATATATATATATATATATATATATATTTCGATAGAAGTAGCATTAGAATGCAAAACATTTATTTTTGCGAGTTCAGTAACATTTTACGCCAGTGTATTTAGCAATCCTCCAAGGTGGTGTTGTGAGCCAAAAAATGCATATCAAACAACAACGTGTCCCTGGAAATTATTTTATAATCTTGGCAATTTATAATTATAACATACATTAGAGAGGCCAGGAACAATGGTTGCGAAACTGAATATTAGTCCTGCTTTGGCTTTCTTATAAAGTAGTAGGATCCCTGTATTCATGGACACCATGAATAATCACAGCTTCTCTAGCACATTCCAGTTTTTTTTCTCTCTCCCCTTGTGTCTTGGAAAGAGAAAGTGTTGGTGATAGGAAGCAGATTTCTTCACTGAAACTATTTTATAGCTATACAGTATGTATTGTGCACTTGTAATCTATTATGAGTACAATACTCATGGCAGTAAGTATTATACATGAGACCTCTGCGCTCACTCAACAGTATCTAGGAAGCAATCGGACATAAAAAAAATTCTCCACTGGATTATATTGATCAGAATAACTGTAACTAATTCAGAATATGATGTTTTCAAATGCCCACATAATAGTAGCAGTTAGCATAACCAAAATAGCAAGGCTGTATAGTGCCCATATAAATAACAGTGCCACTGTCACTAACTAGTACTTTATTAGGTACACCTGCTCAATTGCTCGGAAAAACAAATTGCTAATCAGCAAATCACATGGCAGCAACTCAATGCATTTAGGCATCTAGATGTGGTGCAGACGACTTGGTGAAGTACAAATTGAGCATCAGAATGGGGAAGAAAGGGGATTTACAGTGGGGATCGAATGTTTGGGCACCCCAGGTAAAAATTTGTATTAATGTGCATAACGAAGCCAAGGAAAGATGGAAAAATCTCCAAAAGGCATTAAATTACAGATTAGACATTCTTATAATATGACAAAAAAAGTTAGATTTTATTTCCATCATTTACACTTTCAAAATTACAGAAAACAAAAAAATGGCGCCTGCAAAAGTTTGGGCACCCTGCAGAATTAATATCTTGTACTGCCCCCTTTGGCAAGTATCACATCTTGTAAATGCTTTTTGTAGCCAGCCAAGAGTCTTTCAATTCTTGTTTGAGGTATCTTTGCCCATTCTTCCTTACAAAAGTCTTCCAGTTCTTTGAGATTTCTGGGCTGTCTGTCACACACTGCTCTTTTAAGGTCTATCCATAGATTTTCAATTATGTTGAGGTCAGGAGATTGTGAAGGCCATGGCAAAACCTTCAGTTTACGCCTCCTGATGTAATCCCCTGTGGATTTTGAGGTGTGTTTAGGATCATTATCCATTTGTAGAAGCCATCCTCTCTTTAACTTCAGCTTTTTCACAGATGGCATCAAGTTACCATCCAAAATTTGCTGAAATTTTATTGAATCCATTTTTCCTTCTACTCGTGAAATGTTCCCTGTGCCACTGGCTGCAATACAACCCCAAATCATGATTGATCCACCCCTATGCTTAACAGTTGGACAGAGGTTCTTTTCATTAAATTCTGTGCCCTTTCTTCTCCAAACGTACCTTTGCTCATTCTGGCCAAAAAGTTCTATTTTAACCTCATCGGTCCACAGAACTTGTTTCCAAAATGCATCAGGCTTGTCTATATGTTCATTTGCAAAGTTCAAACGCAGATTTTTGTGGTGAGGACGTAGAAGAGGTTTTCTTCTGATGACTCTTCCATGAAGACCATATTTGTACAAGTATCTCTTTATAGTGGAATAGTGTACCACAACTCCAGTGTCTGCCAGATCTTTCTGGAGGGATCGTGCAGTCAAACGTGGGTTTTGAATTGCTTTTCTCACAATCCTGCGAGCTGTTCTGTCTGATATTTTTCTTGGTCTTCCAGATCTTGCTTTAACTTTCACTGTTTCAGTTTTCTAGACAACTGCTTAGAAGAACCCATGGTGCTGATTGTTGGGGCAAGGTCAGATGAGTCTGGACATTTAAAACCTTTGAGATTGACATCACCTGGTCTTCCCAGACGATGATTGAGAACAATCCATGACACTGGCAGGTCTCAGCTTTGCAAAGGGGGCAGTGCATGCTATAAATTCTGCAGGGTGCCCAAACTTTTGCAGATGCCATTTTTTTGGTTTCTGTAATTTTGAAAGTATAAATTATGGAAATAAAATCTAACTTTTTTTGACATATTATAAGAATTTCTAATCTGTAATTTGATGCCTTTTGGAGATTCTTCCATCTTTCCTTGGCTTCGTTATGCACATTAATACAAATTTTTACCTGGGGTGCCCAAACTTTCGATCCCCACTGTAAGTGACTTTGAACATGGCATGGTTGTTGTTACAAGACAGGCTGGACTGAGTATTTAAAAAACTGCTGATCTACTGGGATTTTCACACACAGCCATCTCTAGGGTTTATAGAGAATGGTCAGAAAAAGAGAAAATATCCAGTGAGTGGTGGTTGCGTGGAGGAAAAAGCCTTTTTGATGACAGAGGAGAATGGAAGACTGGTTTGAAATGATAGAAAGGCAACAGTAACTAAAACAACCTCTTGTTACAACCAAGGTATGCAGATAACCATCTCTGAACGCACAACACATTGAACCTTGAAGCAGGTGGGCTACAGCAGCAGAAGACCACACCAGGTGCCACTCATATCAGCTAAGAACAGGAAACTAAGGCCCCGTACAGACGACCGAACATGTCTGCTGAAACAGGTCCGCGGACCAGTTTTAGCAGACATGTTCGGTCGTCTGTACAGCCGAGCGGACAGGATTCCAGCGTACATTTGCCCGCCGGGCCTTTTTCCAGCGGGCAAATATTTCCAAACTTGTTTAGAAACAGCCCGCTGGAATCCTGTCCGTCGGACATGTTCGGTCGTCTGTACAGACCTACCATACATGTCCGAGCGGCCGCCATCCCTCGCATGCTTTGAATGACTTTGACACATGCGTGGAAGCATTGAACTGACAGGGCCGCGCACGTCGCCGCGTCATCGTCGCGGGGACGGCGCGGCCTCGTCGCCGCGTATCGAGTACGCGCGGATTCCTGTATGATGGTGTGTACAGCCATCATACAGAAATCCCCGGGCAGACATGTACGCTGAAAACGGTCCGGCGGACCGTTTTCATCGTATATGTTTGCCCGTGTGTACAAGGCCTAAGGCTACAATTCGCACAATTCGCTCACCAAAATTGGACTATAGAAGATTGGAATAACATTGCTTGGTTTGATGAGTCTCAATTTTACCAGAGCCATTCAGATATTAGGGTCAGAATTTGGAGTAAACAACATGAAAACATGGATCCATCCTGCTTTGTATCAATGGTTCAGGCTGTTGGTGATGAAATGGTGTGAGGGATATTTTCTTGGCACACTTTGGGCCCCTTAGTACCAATTAAGCATTGTTTATTTGCCAAGGCTTACCTGAGTATTGTTGCTGACCATGTCCATCCCTTTATGACTACAGTGTATCCATCTTCTGATGGCTCCTTCCAGCATGATAATGCACCAAATGTCACAAAGCTCAAATAATCTCACCGCTGGTTTCTTGAACATGACAATGAGGTCACTGCACTCCAATGGCCTCCACAGTCACCAGATCTCAATCCAATAGAGCACCTTTCGGATGTGATTGAACAGGAGATTTGCATCCTGGATGTGCACCCGACAAATCTGCCGCAACTGTGTGATGCTATCATGTCAATATGGACCAAAATCTCTGAGGAATGTTTCCAACACCTTGTTGAATCTATGGGCCAGATTCACAAACGAGATACGACGGCGTATCTACTGATATGCCGTCGTATCTCTGTTTCTAACTATGCAACTGATTCATAGAATCAGTTACGCATAGCTAGCCCTAAGATCCGACAGGTGTAATTGAATTACACTGTCGGATCTTAAGGATGCAATTCTAGGCCGGCCGCTAGGTGGCGAGGCCATTGTGGCCGGCGTAGAATATGCAAATGAAGACTTACGGCGATCCCCGAACGGCCCGCCGATCTAAATCTACGTCGTTTCCGTCGAGTTACGCCATGTAAAACTAGGGCTTAGCCCTAGTTCTCTTAAGCCATGGTAAGTATGGCCGTCATTCCTGCGTCGAAATTTAAACATCAACGTCGTTTGCGTAAGACGTCCGTGAATGGCGCTGGACGCCATTTACGTTAACGTCTAAGCAAATGTCGTTGGTGCAACGTCAGTTAGCGCAATGCACGTCGGGTAATTTACCCGACGGAGCATGCGCAGTACGTCCGGCACGGGAGCGCGCCTAATTTAAATGGGACTCGCCCCATTCGATTGGGCCGGCCTTGCGCCGGACGGATTTAAGTTACACCGCTGCAAATTTCCAGGTAAGTGCTTTGTGGATCGGGCACTTAGGCAGAAAATTTGCGGCGGTGTAACTTAAATAGCAAAAGTTAAGTTGCGCCCGCTTTTTGTGAATCTGGCCCTATGTCACGTAGAATTAAGGCAGTTCTGAAGACAAAAGGGGGTCCAACATGAGAGGAGAGGAGAGCTGCGGGCTGTCTGTATCTCCCCCGCCGCCCCCCCCTTCCCTTTCTGTAAGCCGAAGGGAGAAAATAGAGAGAGCGGCTCTAATTGGATTTGCCACGCTGAGAGCCACGCTTTACCCCACACCACCAGAGAGCCACGCTGCTCCCCGCACCATCAGAGAGCCACGCTATATCCGCACCACCAGAGAGTTACGCTGCACCACCAGAGAGCCATGCTGTACCCACCCCACTAGAGAGCCATGCTGTACCCGCACCACCAGAGAGCCACGATGTACCCGCACCACCAGAGAGCCACGCTGCACCACTAGAGAGCCACGCTGTACCCTGCACCACCAGAGAGCCACGATGTACCTGCACCACCAGAGAGCCATGCTATACCCACACCACAAGAGAGCCACACTGTACCCGCACCACCAGAGAGGGAGCCACGCTGTTCCCACACCATCAGAGAGGGAGCCACGCTCTAACCGCTGTACCCACACCACCAGAGATGGAGCCACACTGTAACCGCACCACCAGAGAGAGAGCCACGTTGTACCCGCACCACCAGAGAGGGAGAAAGTCTGAGCCACTGCCAGGATACAGACATGCTACACTACTGACTAGAGTCACCCCGGGCGACCCAGAGTGAGCGAACGTCCAGCCAGAGGGATCAATGTTGCGATTTCGCTGGGTCTGGTAAGAGGGCCTGTTGGCCATTATCCATTACTATTCCCATGGTCTGAGCCATTAGGAAGTGCCTAGCCTGCTATTCTCTAGGCCTTATTGATCGCTACAACATCCGTCTCTGTCCTATTCACACATTTGTATGTATATGTATGTTACCAGCAACAACTTGACCTGTACTGCACTGCATACTTTCACCACTTATGAATGAGTGCTGAGGTCTCATGTTTATTAAATATTGCTTTATGATGTAAAAGGGGAATCTTGTCCAAGATAATTACTGCTGCTGCCATTACAAACACTATTCAGTTTTGTGAGCCCTCATCTTAGTATCTGTATTTAAAATATATATGTGGCTGATTCAGTATTGTAGTGTTTGCAAATTCACCATCAGTATCCTAACTGACGATCCCTTGAGTTGTTAATTAGGGGTATCACCTAGGTGACATTTTTTAGAAAAAAAACACAAAACAGAATTTTTAGTATAGCTAAATCCAAGGGCACATTTAGTAAAGTGTGAAGTTATGGGAAGTGGAGTGTATAAGGAACATTTTTTTTTTTTTACAAATTCTTCTGCACATGATTGGATGTTTGAAATGCATAGACCATAGAAAATGTACAGTTTACTTAATTCCACCTAACTTGAGGCCCATAGCTTTTGGATATCATGTTTACTCTTTATACAGAATCCCATTCCAAAAAAGCCCAGGGACTATATAATTCTATTGGTCAAAAATTGTTTACAATGTATCAGATAGTTACATTTCTTGCCTAGTGAAAAGTGTATATGAAAATGATGCCATAAATGTCTACAAGCCAACAGTGTCTAAGAATGTCAGCTATATTAGATGGTGGGCTTGATTTTGCATTGGAATTTTGTTACACAGGAGTGCCAAGAAATGTTTAAACGGCAAATGAGAGTGTCGGTTAAATTTAAAAAAATTTCAACTTCGCACTCTCAATAATGAGAAGGCAAAATCACTTTAATAATAGTAAAAAATCACCCCAATTCCTGCATTTGCACACCTCAAATCACCCCAATTCCTGCATTTGCACACCTCAAATCACCCCAATTCCTGCACCTTCACACCTGGGATCATCCCGATTCCTGCACCTTCACACCTGGGATCATCTCGATTCCTGCACCTTCACACCTGGGATCATCCTGATTCCTGCACCTTCACACCTGGGATCATCCCGATTCCTGCACCTTCACACCTGGGATCATCCTGATTCCTGCACCTTCACACCTGGGATCATCCCGATTCCTGCACCTTCACACCTGGGATCATCCCAATTCCTGCACCTTCACACCTGGGATCATCCCGATTCCTGCACCTTCACACCTGGGATCATCCCGATTCCTGCACCTTCACACCTGGGATCATCCCGATTTCTGCACCTTCACACCTGGGATCATCCCGATTCCTGCACCTTCACACCTGAGATCATCCCGATTCCTGCACCTTCACACCTGGGATCTTTCCGATTTCTGCACCTTCACACCTGGGATCATCCCGATTTCTGCACCTTCACACCTGGGATCATCCCGATTCCTGCACCTTCACACCTGGGATCATCCCGATTCCTGCACCTTCACACCTGGGATCATCCCGATTCCTGCACCTTCACACCTGGGATCATCCCGATTCCTGCACCTTCACACCTGGGATCATCCCGATTCCTGCACCTTCACACCTGGGATCATCCCGATTTCTGCACCTTCACACCTGGGATCATCCTGATTCCTGCACCTGGCCCTCAGATCACCCCAATTCCTGCACCTTCACACCTCAGATAAAATAAAAGATAAAATAAATAAGATTTTATTTTTTTTAAACATTCCCCATCCCGCCAAGCTTGCGTGCAGAAGCGAATTCATACGTGAGCAGCGCCCTTAAGTTTGTCACCATTCCACGATCGGGTGCAACTTTGAAGCGTGACATGTTGGGTATCAATTTACTCTGCGTAACATTATCTTTTACAATATAAAAAAAAACTGGCCTAACTTTACTGATGTCTTATTAAATTAAAAAAAGGGTATTTTTTCCAAAAAAAGTGCGATTGTAAGACCGCTGCGCAAATAATGTGTGATAGAAAGTATTGCAACAACTGCCATTATATTCTCTAGGATGTTAGAAAAAAAATATATAAAAATGTTTGGGGGTTCTAAGCAATTTCTTAGAAAAAAAACAGTTTTTAACTTGTAAACACCAAATCTCAGAAAGAGGTTCGAGGCTGAAGTGGTTAAAGTGGGGGTTCACACAAAAAGTGAACCTCCGCTTTTTGGATCCCTACCCCCCTCCGGTGTCACATTTGGCACCTTTCAGGGGGAGGGGTTCTGGCTCCCGCGGGAAATCCAACCTTGTCACGTCACCCCCCGCTGTCTTCTGGGAAACATTGTTCCCCAGAGAGAGTGGGGACCAGTGACGACGCGCCGCGATCCTCACGCATGCGCTTTAGGGAAGGCTTCACTTCCTGATTCCCTCACCGAGCATGGCCGCGGAAGCAGCCGAGGACCGAGCGATTGCTCAGCCTCGGCTGCTGACATCGCTGGCGCGCTGGACAAGTAAGTGTCCATTTTTTAAAAGTCAGCAGCTGCAGTATTTGTAGCTGCTGTCTTTTAAAAAAAAAAAACGTCGGAACCTCCGCTTTAAGCCTGCATGACTTGTTCAGATTTGAAAGACAATTTCTAAAACAAACACTAGAGGGCGTTAATATATAAATTGCATTAACATCAGACACAAAGCAGAGTCCCTCTACATTACATCATTTGATAGATGAGATTTTCGTGCTTAGATTTTTTTTTCTGTTATGTGTGACAGACTGCTAACAGTGTAAATGTACATGTTACTTTATTTGTTAAAATTTAAAGGATCCAGGTTGGCTGAGATGCTAGTATAAATATTTCATAACCTAATATCTTTAAACCTAATTTAAAACAGAAACTCCAACGACATTTGATTACTTTAAGTTATACTATATCTGTAAAACATCTGATGTTATCTTTTGTTTGTTCAGTGGTCTCTTTTCCAAGGTGCTAAAAATCACACATCATATGATACCTGCTCATGGAATCTAGCATAAAGTGATATTATCTTGCCTTAAACAGTGTCTGGAATTAAACGGATTGAATCCTGTTTAGTTTCATAGATCAGTGATAGTGAAAGGAAAATATGTTGTAGAACGTTGAATAATTTATTAGAGATTTCTGTTTATTTGAGCCAGGTATACACATACATTGCAATTCCATTCAACGACCAGTAATAACCATGACTTTTTGAACTGTGAGTAGGCTATACCTGTGTAGCACTACCCCCGAAGTAGCTGCTGGTTTGTTTTTGGTGGCATGTTACCTCTAATCCTTCGCCGTCTAGGGTATCACATGAGAGTTGAGAAAAACTTCAATGTCCACACTTTAGGATTATTTTTCTTTGATTTATTTACCCAACGTGGTAAAAGAAATACAAGTAAGGCCTCGTACACATGACCGAACATGTCCGCTGAAACTGGTCCACGGACCAGTTTCAGCGGACATGTTCGGTCGTGTGTACGGCCTATCGGACCGTTTTCCAGCGGACATTTGTCCAGCCGACCGTTTTCCAGCGGCCAAAAATTTCTTAGCATGTTAAGAAACATGTCCGCTGGAAACCTGTCCGTCGGACATGTTCGGTCGTCTGTACGACTCACCGGACATGTCCGCTCGGCCGAAAGCCCTCGCATGCGTCGAAGTGATTCGACGCATGCGTGGAAGCATTGACCTTCCATGGTCGCGCACGTCGCCGCGTCATCGTCGCGGCGACGTCGCGGCGACGTCGCAGCCACGTCACCGCGTATCCTGTCTGTGCGGATTTCTGTTTGATGGTGTGTACAATCATCAGACAAAAATCTCCGAGCGGACATGTCCGATGAAAACGGTCCGGCGGACCGTTTTCATCGGACTGTCCGCTCGTCTGTACAGGGCCTAATAGTTGGAAGGGTAATAGGTAACAGGTTCAGGTGTATAACTGTTGTTCGGAAACACTCCTGCTTCCAGCAACGTAGCCCTCGTCGCCACTCCAGCCAGAGTGGGTACCGTGCACTCGGACAGGCCTCTCTCACTAACCTAGCAGCCAGGATGTCACACGGAAACATGGTAAAGTCTCTGCCACAGACCTTCCCAAAGATGGAGGTATATTCAGCCCTTCAGTAATGGTGCCTCCTTCAATGAAGTTCAAGGCCTCTCCTGAGATACCACCCTCATGCTCGGTGCTCTCCAAGACAGGTTCTTCATCGAGTGGCTTCCTCCCTCAGGACGGACAGCACAGGACCACTCTGCAAACGTAGACCAGACTACCAGGCATACTTATTGGATCACAACCCTGGACCAATGTGGTCCCGGAGCAAGGAGCATTGAACACGCACCCCCGGCCAGGAGGGCCACACACGGGGCGTGGTGGGACGACAGACCAGGATCGGTGACGACCCCGAACTAATGACGTCTGTCCCTTAAGTACTCCTCCCTAGCATGCACATGATCAACTCCCTCTGATTGGCTGCTGAAGGGGAACACCCAAAACACCTTGACCTGACTGCTGCCACCCTCGGCCTGGAGTGAGAACGACACCCCAGACAACAATAGTGGTCACTCACAGTACAGCCATATCTGGAACAGAGGCCCAAGTTTAGTAAAAAATCATACAGTCTGAGTCAACTAACTCTCAGACTACCCTCTAAATTTAAAGCAGCGCCAGCTAGAAAGTAGCAGGCCGCTACACCTGTAAGCTAAACAGAACTCTGGGTACATTTTTTTCTTAACCCCAGAGGATTTGGCTGCCAAATGACCGGGCCACTTTTAGTGATTTGGCACTGCGTCAATTTAACTGACAATTGCACGGTCGTGCGGCATGGCTCCCAAACAAAATTGACGACATTTTTTTCCCCACAAATAGAGCTTTCTTTTGGTGGTATTTGATCACCTCTGCGGTTTTTATTTTTTGCGCTATAAACAAAAATAGAGTGTCAATTTTGAAAAAAAAGCAATATTTTTTACTTTTTGTTATAATAAATATCCCCCAAAAATATATAAAAAACAATATTTTTTCCTCAGTTTAGGCCGATATGTTTTCTTCTACATATTTTTGGTAAAAAAATCACAATAAGCATTTATTGATTGGTTAGCGCAAAAGTTATAGCATCTACAAAATAGGAGATAGTTTTATGGCATTTTTATTAATATTTTTTTTTTACTAGTAATGGACGTGATCAGCGATTTGTATCATAACTGCAACATTATGGCAGACGCATCAGACACTTGTGACGCTATTTTGGGGCCATTCACATTTATACAGAGATCAGTGCTAGGAAGGGGTTAAGTGTGTCCTAGCGAGTGATTCTAACTGTGTGGGGGCGGGGCTTACTGTGACATGACACTGATCGCTGCTCCCGATGAGAGGGAGCAGATGATCAGTGTCCTGTCACTAGGCAGAATAGGGAGATGCCTTGTTTACACTAGCCTCTCTCCATTCTGTAGTTCTGTGACCTGATCGCGGACATCGGGATTGATCGGGATTGTGGACATCGAGTCCGTGGGTCCCGTGGGCACGGTCACGGAGCTCGCGGCAGGGGCACACCCGCAGGGCGCAAAATTCAAATTAATGTATATATACGTTACTTTGCGCAGCCGTGCCATTCTGGCGACGTATATGTGCAGGGTGATTTCCCTGGACCAATAGAAATGATCTACTGTAAAGTGATTTTTCTTTCAAAGAAGCAGATATGTGGTTGAATTATGGTATAGTTGTACCTTGTTCTGGTCCTAGACTGCTAACTCGCTGACAGCGAGAAAGGAAGCATTTGTCAGATGGTAAATTCCTAGATGTGTACTAATTCAAGCCAGCTGCCTTTGGTGCTGACAGGAGACATAAGTCTTCATTAAGCCTTATAGCTAGTTGGGCTCACATTTGACACCTTTCAGAGGCAGGAGAGAAGGGGGACCTCATTTTTGACAGGTCCCCTTCCCCACTTCCAGGAGACGGACCGCAACCCAATCTCCCAGATGTTCGGCCCCCCTCCTCCTTCCCCCGCCGCCGGGCAAATTAGAAAGTGCAGCGCGCTTTGTGCATGCGCAGTATGGAACCAGCCTGGTTCCCTTACCAGGAATGGCAGTGGCAGCACCCGGGAGTCGATCTGAAGATCAGCTGGGGTGTTGACATTGCGGGCTCCCTGGACAGGTAAGTGCCCTAATATTAAAAGTCAGCAGCTACAGTATTTGTAGCTACTTACTTTAATTTTTTTTTCACCCAGCTTGGACCTCCTTTTTAAAGTAGAAGTAAACCCTTTCTATTGTTTTCAGCCAAGGAAGCTGCCATCTTGGCCTCTGTTTAAAGGGGTTGTAAAGGATTTTTTTTCCTAAATAGCTTCCTTTACCTTAGTGCAGTCCTCCTTCACTTACCTCATCCTTCAATTTTGCTTTTAAGTGTCCTTATTTCTTCTGAGAAACCCTCACTTCCTGTTATTCTGTCTGTAACTCACCATCGTAATGCAAGGCTTTCTTCCTGGTGTGGAGAAAGCCTCTTGAGGGGGCGGGGGCGGGCAGGAGTGTCAGGACACCCACTAACACACAGCTCCTTTCTCTATCTGCAAAGTAGAGAGTGTCCTGACTTGTCTACTCGCCCCCTCCCCCCTCAAGAGGCTTTCTCTACACCAGGAAGAAAGCCTTGCATTACGGTGGTGAGTTACAGACAGAAGAACAGAAAGTGAGCATTTCTCAGAAGAAATAACGACAATTAAAAGCAAAATGCAAGGAAGAGGACTGCACTAAGGTAAAGGAAGCCATTTAGGGAAACATTTTTTTTCCTTTACAACCCCTTTAATCTTCAACTGCCATGATGCTGCACATGTGATCAGATATGACACAAGCCATTGGATCGTATGACAATTTGATTGAGAGCACAACCAATGTTACAGTTACAATCCCAGCACGTGTTAGGAATGTAACTGTTTTTTTAAACTGTGAAATCGATGGGTTTACTTCCACTTTAAAGTGAAATTCCAGTCAAAAACTAAATTTACTCCCACCCCCATTCTAAGTCTATTCTATCTACCCTGTAAAAACAAATATGCCTTTACTTACCTACTCTGACGTTGCTCCAGTCCAGTCAAATTATCTCTTCAGTGTAGAGGAGAGATCAGCGACAACAGCTGCAAGGCCTGGGCAATGAGGTTATCCATTTGCTTACTATGGGGCATCCGTTGTCAGGATTGTTTAAGGATTAGTGATCATATCTGTTATGTTATGTTTATATATTATTGTTATGAAAACCTGGATTCTCCCTTGGCGGTAGAAATAAAGTATTTGAAAAATCAAATAAAATCACTGCTCCCGAAAAAACAACAGTTTTTAAAACTTTTCTTTGCATTGATACATGTCCCCTGGGGCAGGACCCAGGTCCCCAAACACTTTTTATGACAATACCATGCATATAAGCCTTTAAAATTAGCACTTTTGATTTCTCCCATAAACTTTTAAAGGGTGTTCTGCGGCTTTCAAATTTGCCGCAAATCAACTCGGGCACATCCCTATTAGAGTGACATCAGAAAAGGTACCATATCTTTTGTTCCTTAAGACACACCTAGATTTTAGAGGAGGAAATCAAGAAAAAAAAATATTCTGAACCAAATGGTATACTAAAATATTTACCAACGCCCATTAAAAACAGCCTGACCAGTGCCCATGAAATACAGCCTGACCAGTGCCCATGAAATGCAGCCATACTTGTGCCCATAAAGTGCAGCTATACCTATGCCCATGAAATGCAGCCTGACCTGTGCCTGGTGACTGGCAAGGACGTCATCACATCCGCCTGTCACTCAGATAGAAGACAGAGTAGCCCAGTGCCCGACGCGGTCGTACTTCATTCAGCCGCTGGGGCTGCTCTGTCTTCTGTGAGTGATAGGCTCAGCCAGGGGATCGCTCGCAGGAGACAGCCGCCCAGTATTGTGACATAGCGGTGACGGTGGGAGGGGGGCGACCTGGTCAGTATTCGCTCCATAAGACACACAGACATTTCCCCCTATTTTTTTTGGGGGGGGGGGTGCGTTTTATGGAGTGAAAAATATGTTAAGTATACATATCTTTACTTTTACAGGGTTGATACAATAGGCTTAGAATGGGAATGGGAGCAGGTTTCAACTTATTCAGGTTTTGACTGGAATTACACTTTAAAAAAAGTCCCCTAGTTCATTCTATTGTGATTTTATTGCCATTGACTGCCATTGACTGCTGAAGAAAGGGAATGCCTCTCCCCAATTCTGACCCCCCCCCCCCCAGAAGCATGTTGGCTGTATTTGGTGCTTTTAACCAATAAATGTTCCAAAAGGTCCTGCAAGTGAGATAAACTAGTGAGATAAACTTGTACCAGGCTCTCCACAGTATACCCTTGGGGCCTCGTAGACACGACCGGACATGTCCGCTGAAACTGGTCCGCGGACCAGTTTCAGAGGACAGATCCAATCGTGTGTACAGGCTAGCGGACAGATTTCCAGCGGACAAAAGTTTCTTAGCATGCTAAGAAACTTGTCCGCTGGAGAGCTGTCCGTCGGACATGTCCGCTGGTTAGTACGTCTAACCAGTGGACCGAAATCCTGCGCATGCGTCGAATTGATTCGACGCATGCGTGGAAGCATTGAACTCGCGCGATAGAGAACGTCAGTGTCATCTACGTCACCGCGTTCTCTGTCCGCGGGGATTTCGGTTTGATGGTGTGTACAGCCATCAGACCGGAATCTCCGAGCGGACATGTCCGATGAAAACGGTCCGTGGACCGTTTTCATCGGACATGTCCTGTGGTGTGTACGAGGCCTAAGAGTTACATTTATGTCAGGTTTATAGTGTTTGTTACCGCAACACTTCATATTCCTGATATGTGCCTGCTCTACCATGTACTTGTATGAGAAAGTATCCTGTCCTCTTTGTATTGCTTCTTTTGAGTTAAATCAGTGGTGTTCCTGCCAGTCCCTCTGCTTTCCTAGAACTGACCACACTATGCGAGAAAGCACAGCGTGGTAATTTTCTAGCTATTCTGGGAACTCAGCCTGCTCTCCTCCAATGATCAGACCTGTCCTGACACTTTACAAATTAATCGTTTACAACCATTTTAATTCTGTGATCCCATTGAGGAGATTTTTCCCTCACTTCCTATTCCTATCATGACTGTAATAAATGAAGAGTACAGATATTACCTGTACAGGAGAACATGGGTAGGCAAAAATAACTTGTTCTAGCTTTTCCTCACTCTACTTAAAAGGTTTTATTGTTTTTATTTGTCCACATTGGAGAGCTATCTCATCGCTTCCCATCTTGCCAGGAAGTGAATGGAAACCCACAACACAGACACATGCACTTATGATATGTAACTCCAGGGGGATCGACCCAGGACATCCTACATTCTTGACTTACAGAAGACTTCTCACAGGATCATGCTTATCACCAAAATGCCAGTGGTGTTACAAATTATAAAAAAGCTACCAATGCAAGTACCATGCAGAATATATTTATCAAAATATGCAAAATGTTTCCAGCAATAATAAAAGTTTCTAAAAATAGCGCTTCTCACAAATGTTTCCACAGCACAGATGCTACACCAGCATGTTAAAGATTAGTATGAAACCCCTATGCCCTGATCAACACACTTCCCCAGATAGCATAGCTAAGCTATTGCTAGACTTGCCAGGCTTCACAAGTTTGTTGCACAATTGCAGCACGTCCACATTGCATGACTCCAGATCAACTTTCTTTGCAAACATTCTGTAGGTGTGCTGCAAGTTCTGGTTGAGTTATGTTGTGCAATAGTCATCTGTCCACAGGGGTCACTGTGGCAGAATTTTCATGCTGTAGACTTGCAGAGCTCTTGCTGTAGACTACTGCAACTTTTCTCTTGCTAAAACCTGCTGTCAGCTGACATTGAAGGATCCGCCAAAATGCCTGGACCAGCAGATGGCTTAGCCTCTCAGCGAGCCGCCCCTCCACAGTTCAGCACTCCAGTGAGCATTTGAGGGGCAGAGCAGATAGTCTACGACTGTCAGTCACTGTCTCTCTGCTCACTGAAGGGCTGAGAACCGAGCAAATAGTCATCTTTGATCACTTGGTTCTCAGTCTTAGAGCCAGCGGGGGACAGATGCAGCATCTGATCGGGGGGAGTGCCCCAAAAGATAACTAGCATAGGCTGACCGACACAAGTACGCTATGAGCCGCAGAGTTTTTATATCCTTGGATGCCTTTTTTACCTGTCTGTTTGTAACTTAAGTACCATACAATAAATTGCCTATTGGTTTTACCTACGGGCTTCACCATTTCAGTTTCCTCTCTGCATTTTATGACCATATATCTGCTGATGAACGCAATATACGCTTTTGGACCTTCATGACATTCGAGATTTTATTTCATCATTGATGCTGCCTGTGGATAACCGTTCTCACCTGTACACTCTGTTGGAAGTGCGACTGCCACTGACCTGCACGCTATTTGATTACATGCCCATAACGATATTGCTCTGGTAAGCGGATTGTTTGCACAGTGGTGTGGTGTGTTTTTCCGTGTCTGCACACTGGAACTTCGGTGGAGGTCCTATATCTTCAATTTCATTGATGAACATATATTTTGTGGACTTTATATACACACTGTTTATTTGGGTTAATTTTCCATTCATTTTTAGCACTGCACTATTGGATTATATTGTTTTTGTTTGCTTATCTACAAACTGTGCTAGCTGCTTTGTATTGTTTTTATTAGTTTTAAGTTAGCGCAGATATTTGCTCACCTTTAAATGTATTGATTCCTTGACAAATAGTCCCGAGGGGTCCTTGTTAAGTGGTACTGCATGTTTTGCAGCACTTTGCCCAAGCAAAACACTTAGTGCTTGCGTGGTCCTACCCACATATTGAAGACCACATGGGCACTGTAGTAGCTATACTACATTGGTGGGTGAACATGTTATAAATAATTCAATAGTATATTCCCTGTAAATTACAGTGGAGGTAAAGGAACATATTTTTTTGTTACCACATTTATTAATCAAACAAACAGAACAAAATATACTTGCTTGTTGTTCTTTTTATGATTGTCAGCAAAATAATAAGTTGGAGGGAAATCTTTCAATAGGAACACTTATTCCAGTGACAACTGTCTTCAGAGGGGAATTCCCCTCACATTAGAGCGATTACCTCCCGTTGTGTCTCCAGGACAGAAAATTAAAGAGAAATCAAACAACAAAAAAATGGCAGTGTTTCTAGCTATTTCCTACTCCATTCAAAAAAGAAAAGAAAAGAGCTTTGGCTTTAGATATAATCTAGGTTAAATGCTAACACATTATTATCCTAATGTTGATAATTTTCTTCACTTCCTAAAATGTTTAGGAAAACATAGAAATGTAATACTATTTTGCTACAATAAAATTTTAAAGAATGCATAGATGCCTAAATGCATTGAGTTGCTGCCATGTGATTGACTGATTAGAAAATGTGTATTACCAAGCAATTAAACAGGTGTACCTAATAAAGTGGCCAGTAAGGGTTCATATACAGTACAGACCAAAAGTTTGGACACACCTTCTCATTCAAAGAGTTTTCTTTATTTTCATGACTATGAAAATTGTAGATTCACACTGAAGGCATCAAAACTATGAATTAACACATGTGGAATTATACATAACAAAAAAGTGTGAAACAACTGAAAATATATTTCATATTCTAGGTTCTTCAAAGTAGCCACCGTTTGCTTTGATTACTGCTTGGCACACTCTTGGCATTCTCTTAATGAGCTTCAAGAGGTAGTCACCTGGTGGAGCACCCCATCACTCTCCTTCTTGGTCAAATAGCCCTTACACAGCCTGGAGGTGTGTTTGGGGTCATTGTCCTGTTGAAAAATAAATGATGGTCCAACTAAACGCAAACGGATGGAATAGCATGCCGCTGCAAGATGCTGTGGTAGCCATGCTGGTTCAGTATGCCTTCAATTTTGAATAAATCCCCAACAGTGTCATCAGCAAAGCACCCCCACACCATCACACCTCCTCCTCCATGCTTCACGGTGGGAACCAGGCATATAGAGTCCATCCGTTCACCTTTTCTGCGTCGCACAAAGACACGGGGGTTGGAACCAAAGATCTCAAGTTTGGACTCATCAGACCAAAGCACAGATTTCCACTGGTCTAATGTCCATTCCTTGTGTTCTTTAGCCCAAACAAGTCTCTTCTGCTTGTTGCCTTTCTTTAGCAGTGGTTTCCTAGCAGATATTCTACCATGAAGGCCTGATTCACACAGTCTCCTCTTACCAGTTCTAGAGATGTGTCTGCTGCAAAAGGTGGCTACTTTGAAGAACCTAGAATATGAAATATATTTTCAGTTGTTTCACACTTTTTTGCTATGTATAATTCCACATGTGTTAATTCATAGTTTTGATGCCTTCAGTGTGAATCTACAATTTTCATAGTCATGAAAATAAAAAAAACTCTGAATGAGAAGGTGTGTCCAAACTTTTGGTCTGTACTGTATATATATATATATATATATATATATATATATATATATATATATATATATAAATATAGATAGATCTATCTATCTATATATCTATCTATCTATCTATAGAACTATATATATATATATTATATATATATATATATATATATATTTATAGATCTACCTATATACAGTGGAACCTTGGATTATGAGCATAATCCGTTCCAGGAGAATGCTTGTAATCCAAAGCACTCGCATATCAAAGCAAGTTTCCCCATAGAAGTCAATGCAAACGAAGATAATTATTAGGCATTGACTTCTATTGCATGCAATACTGCATGTGGCCAGAGGTGGGGGGCGCTGGAGAGACTCGTACGCCGCAAGGACGTATTGGTTTCGACGTGAACGTAAATGACGTCCAGCCCCATTCACGGACGACTTACGCAAACGACGTAAATTTTTCAAAATTCGACGCGGGAACGACGTCCATACTTAACATTGCTACACCGCATGTACGCCACCATATAGCAGGGGTAACTTTACGCCAGAAAAAGCCTAGCATAAATGGCGTATATGTACTGCGTCGGCCGGGTGTACGTTCGTGAATTTGCGTATCTAGCTGATATACATATTTCTAGGCGTAAATCAGCTTACACGCCCCTAGCGGCCAGCGTAAATATGCAGTTAAGATCCAATGGCGTAAGAGACTTACGCCGGTCGGATCTAATAGAAATCTATGCGTAACTGATTCTATGAATCAGGTGCATAGATACGAAGACTCAGAGATACGACGGCATATCTGGAGATACGCCGTCGTATCTCCTTTGAGAATCTGGGTCACAGATGCTAAGATAGATAGATAGATAGAGAGAGAGAGAGAGAGAGAGAGAGCTTTGGGCTAATTCCCCTTTACCATTTGATGTAACCCCTTACAAATTGATGTAAATACCACAAGTACCATTATATAAGAAATCCAGTTATCTAGCAGTGAACACTGACTGTTGATTTGAGGTAGAAAAATTGATAATTTTCAGAACAGTTTAGTAATGCCAGTTTCACTTACAGGTCTGCCTGATTGGATCTCTGTGTCTATGTTTACATGCATAAAAAGGAAAAAAAATGACACCAGTGAATTTATTATTTGATTCTGTCTGGCTTTATCACAGAAGACTGACTCATTAGCACAGACATCCCCTCTTGATGCTAAGCATGTCCCTTTATCTTTAAGTATTAGATAGCAAGCTGTTCATTATGCCAGGGAGAGTGCTGAAGAAGTATACATTCAACTGTAACTTAGTGCTTGGACTTGAAACATATATTTATGCAGAGAAAGCCAGTATGTAACTACATATTTGACACTTCATGTAACATTTTGAAATCATGCTATTGCTTCACTTTTATTAGCATATAATCAATTCATTGTGCCATAATGGGTCGTGAGATTGTTTAAGAACACAGGATGGATAACTGCACAGAAAAGAAATCCAGCTGACAAGCAGGTAAATGAGGAGAGGTCACAGAACAGCTGATTGCTAGAATAATGCTGGGAGGAGTGACTGGGTGAGCTATGTTAGGAGACAGAACACCAGCTCCTTGCTGTCCTTCCCTCCCCTTCTTATCCTTTGTAAACGAGCTCTCCTGAAGGATTCCTACACTGAGGCTTGGAAAAAAAAAAAAATGAATTAAGGAATGCGACTGAAGATTTGCAAACCAGAAAAAAAGGAAAGCAGGCTTGCTCTGGCTTTAAACTTATTGTAATAGTTAAGGCGTTTGCTATGGGACTTGCGGAAAACATGCTGTTTTGGAAGGACATGATGGAATAACAGTCTGTCTTGAAGTCTGTTGGCATTTGCTCTCATCTGACGGAACATCTGTGAGGCTCGTGAAGACAGCAGTTCCCCAGAGTGGTGTGTGTGATCGCTTCACATTGCAGAAGAAAGGATATATTCGAGAGAGAAGTCACAAAACCAAGGGAAAGGATGTCAGGACAAAACTTGTTGAATAGTGTATTCTCATGCTCATCCCCAACAGCGCCAAAAACTCTTTCCAAGCACCGACTTCGGCAGACGAGAAGTTTGGATCCAGCCATTATACGAAATTATAGCAGCGAAGGTGACGAACAGACACCTGTTCAACACGAAGAGCTGAACACTGGAGCATCTTTGCAGGGAAACAAATGGAAGGAAGTGGATTGTTATCCCATGTCGGGAAGCATGTCCGTTTCATCAGTGGAACTGATGTCCAAATCCATGCGCCAAAAACTAAAATCAGGGCCACTTGGATCATTTTCAACCCCAACTACTCCACTGGAAAAATCACCTTCTACCAGCTTTCACTTTGACTATGATATAAGGGGAATCAAGAGGAACACTGCCTGGGACCTGCCCTTTCTGGCTCGCAGCCCTCTGGCTCTCACCCCCAGCGGCAGCACCAACAGCATCTTCTCACCTAGAAAGTGGCTACAGCAGAAAAAACTGCAGAACCAAATAAGTCCACCCTACATGGTTTGGAAATGTGAGGTAGGACTAGAGATTTTATATTGTAATGATATTTTAACGTTGTCATTATAGCAAACAACATGCTTTAGGAACAAAGCTTTAACACAAGGATAAGGATCTTTATTTAATCCATGTGACCAAAATGTTTTTAAAGTGTGTCTAAAGCCCCCATATTATTTTAGTTGTTGATAGGTGGTGAGGGGTAAGTGCCCCAATACGTTTTTATTGCTGTATGTGTCCCCATTAGAGAGATTCACGCTGTGTATTTATCTGGGTGACCATGAAGAAGGAAGGCAAAACCAGCATCCTGGGGTTGATTTACCAAAGGCAAATAGACTGTTCTCTTTGTAGAGAGCTTACTGAAATTGGGTTCACACATATGTGAATTGGATAAATGCGGGGTTCTCCAAGTCCAATTCGCATGACAGGAGAGTGTGACCGGCTCTTAATGGACCCGGTTCACACAGCTCTGGGGCAGCCGTGGTCCGCATTTAAAAGGGTCCTGTGCGTGTTTGGTTTCCCGATTCAGGTGTGAATTCAGGCAAAAATTCAGACCTGAATTGCACCTGCATCGGTGGACAGGGACGCACCGGACCCCATGCTGTTAACTGCGGCCGTAGCATATGCGAATCCACCCTAAATGTGGTGAAATTTCATTTTGCATAGAATACCCAATCACATGCAAGACAAAAAACAAAAAAAAAACAGCATTTTTGCGTACACATGGTTGGATGATTCCAGTCAGCAGAGCCTCATCTCATTCACTAAGCTCTGGGGTAAATTCCCTTTCAAACTGCAACTTCCCTTGCTAAGTGAACAGCCTATTTGTCTTTAGTAAATCAACTCCTCCGAGTTGCCACCAGAAGAAATCTTCCAACAGGCACACTCGTGACACATTTCAAGCCTCGTACACACGAGGAGAGCTTTTTGCCGGGAAAACCGGACCTGTGTATGCTTCCTCGCAGTTTTCCCGTCAGGGAAACAGATGGGAATCCCGATGGGAAAATAGAGAACCTGCTCTCGATTTTTCCGTCGGGATTCCCGGAGGCTTTTTTTCTGCCAGATTTACTAATACTCTATGGGAAACACCGCGAGGCAGTGCCCATGGCAGTTTTCCTGCCGGGTTCTCGGCTTTCCCCTTGGTTTTCATGGCAGATGTGAAAACGGGAGGGGGGAAGTGTACAGGGCTTTGGAAGAGATTTCCTTCACAGTGGTGAGGATTCTTCTCACTTCCTGTTGTTTTTACATAACAGGAACTAAAGGGAAATCTCTTCAATAGGGCTCAGATGAAAAAAAATAAACAACTGAAGTAGGTTTTTGCCCTTTCCTACTTTATCCAATGTTAAAAATGCCTTTAGTTATACTTAAATAATCATTTGACTCAAAAAAAGGATTATTCTGGTGCGCTAGACTTGGGAATAGAGCCATTAGCGTGGTGGAATAAGTGTAAACAAACAACTCTCAGCATTACTTATTAGATTATTAGCAGGAACCTTTTGATGGTTTAGAAACATGGTAGCTGTCACTGTCTTGTTTATAAATGCAAAGGCTGCAGGGCTGTCATCCTCATCCTTTTTTCACTCCCCAACACATCACTAACCTTCAAGCACACAAGACGGGGTCAGTAACTTGGTATGTGGTGAAGCTTGAAAAACGCTGACAGCTCTGGAGCCTGCATCTTTAAAAACAGTGCAGCAATGAAAGCTCTCATGTTCTGTCCTCACGGAATCATTTTAAAGGGCTGGTTTACCCAAGTGGAAATTAGGAATGTAATAAAAAAAAAAAGAGGCCTTCACATAATTTACGTATATATGTGTAACATGTTAGCAGCTGATCACAAGTGGAGATGATTCAGATGAAGTTGTAGCACTGAAGAAAATGTACTCTGTCATTTATCCTACTTTTGGCAAATATAAATATAATGGTAAAAAAGTGTAACTTTTTTTCTTTCATTGTGCATTATACATTCTTAACATATAGAACAATGTGGCCAATACACTACAATACACTTGCTGGCCCTTTATGTATGTTGCGTTTTTTTAATTTTATTTTCTGGGTTTGTTTATTCTGTATCTTCATAATACATGGTCTGTATCAAAAAACAAAGAAATAAATGCAAATGTATTTGGGTGACCACAGGAATTTGTGGATTTGAATTGTCCCAAAAAAAAAAGCAAATGCTGTAGGTTATTTCAGGTTTTTGTCTGAGAAATGAATGAAGGTGATTTAGGTTTCACTAATGCAGACCTATGCAGAAATTCAGAATAGATGGCCAGGTGCCAGGCAGGAAGCTGTGTAGGTCATTCCAGATGATATCACGAGCATAGGAAACTTATATCTGCGTGTGTAAACTTAAATGTGTTTCTTATCATGCTTTCAAAACTGCAGGTTACCAGTTTATCAGCAGTTACAATGTTTGTGATCTCAATATGATATTTTAGCTCATAGTAAACTGCTTCATGGAGAACATGCATCACTTGACCACTTTCTTTCAGATTCTTTTACCTTCTGGGAGGTCCATGGTACGTACCTCCCAACTTTGTAAGATTGGAAAGAGAGACATATTATAGCATGCGGTATATAGGCAAAGGACACACCCCTGCTGTACCTTTACTAATGCATAAAATGAGGATTATTGCAAAAAAAATATTGTTTTTAACCCAATATTATTTTATTGCTACTTTTCTTTTATTTTGGATTTTCAAAATAAGAAATAGAATGATTTGAAAGTTAGATACAATTTTTATTTCAGCAAAACACTTTTGATAGTTACAAAATAAATTTTAATACAGACCCTTCCACCAGACAAAAAAAGAGGGACAACTGAGAAAGAAAGGGGGATGGAGGGATTAGGTTCTGAAAGATGGAGAGTCCCTTCAAATGAGGGACAGATGGGAGGTACAATTGTATCGGCTTCTACATCCAGCACCTGTTCGAAAACATCCATAGTCTATTATTTTCAGACATTTACACCATAAAATGAGAGAGGATTCATTAAGGCTCGGTTCACACTGCTGTGACATGGGATCTGAATTGTGAGACCCCAAGTTGCATGACATGTCAGGTTCAATGTCTCCCTTTGAGAACTGTCTTAACTGATACTACACAAGTTACTCCAACTTTAGAAAAATTCCTGCGCTACTTTGGTCTGACTTGGGTGCAATTTCAGCCCTTGTACAGGCACCTACAGTGGGGATCGAAAGTTTGGGCACCCCAGGTAAAACATTGTATTAATGTGCATAACAAAGCCAAGGAAAGATGGAAAAATCTCCAAAAGGCATCAAATTACAGATTAGACATTCTTATCATATGTAAAAAAAAGTTAGATTTTATTTCCATCATTTACACTTTCAAAATTACAGAAAACAAAAAAATGGCATCTGCAAAAGTTTTGGCACCCTGCAGAGTTAATATCTTGTACTGCCCCCTTTGGCAAGTATCACAGATTGTAAACGCTTTTTGTAGCCAGCCAAGAGTCTTTCAATTCTTGTTTGAGGTATCTTTGCCCATTCTTCCTTACAAAAGTCTTCCAGTTCTTTGAGATCTCTGGGCTGTCTGTCACGTACTGCTCTTTTAAGGTCTATCCATAGATTTTCAATTATGTTGAGGTCAGGAGATTGTGAAGGCCATGGCAAAACCTTCAGTTTACGCCTCTTGATGTAATCCCCCGTGGATTTTGAGGTGTGTTTAGAATAATTATCCATTTGTAGAAGCCATCCTCTCTTTAACTTCAGCTTTTTCACAGATGGCATCAAGTTACCATCCAAAATTTGCTGACATTTTATTGAATCCATTTTTCCTTTTACTCGTGAAATGTTCCCTGTGCCACTGGCTGCAATACAACCCCAAATCATGATTGATCCACCCCTATGCTTAACAGTTGGACAGAGGTTCTTTTCATTAAATTCTGTGCCCTTTCTTCTCCAAACGTACCTTTGCTCATTCCGGCCAAAAAGTTATATTTTAACCTCATCGTTCCACAGAACTTGTTTCCAAAATGCAACAGGCTTGTCTATATGTTCATTTGCAAAGTTCATCGCTGATTTTTGTGGTGAGGATGTAGAAGAGGTTTTCTTCTGATGACTCTTCCATGAAGACCATATTTGTACAAGTATCTCTTTATAGTGGAATAGTGTACCACAACTCCAGTGTCTGCCAGATCTTTCTGGAGGGATCGTGCAGTCAAACATGGGTTTGAATTGCTTTTCTCACAATCCTGAGAGCTGTTCTGTCTGATATTTTTCTTGGTCTTCCAGATCTTGCTTTAACTTCCACTGTTCCTGATGACTGCCATTTCTTAATTACATTCCGAACAGAGGATATTGACATCTGAAAACGCTTTGCTATCTTCTTATAGCCTTCTCCAGCTTTGTGAGCGTCAACTATTTTCAGTTTCAGTTTTCAAGACACAATTGCTTAGAAGAAGAACCCATGGTGCTTGATTGTTGGGGCAAGGTCAGATGAGTCTGGGCATTTAAAACCTTTGAGATTGACATTACCTGGTTTTCCCAGACGATGATTGAGAACAATCCATGAAACTGGCAGGTCTCAGCTTTGCAAAGGGGGCAGTGCATGCTATAAATTCTGCAGGGTGCCCAAACTTTTGCAGATGCCATTTTTTTGTTTTCTGTAATTTTGAAAGTGTAAATGATGGAAATAAAATCTAACTTTTTTTGACATATTATAAGAATGTCTAATCTGTAATTTGATGCCTTTTGGAGATTTTTCCATCTTTCCTTGGCTTCGTTATGCACATTAAAACAAATTTTTACCTGGGGGGCCCAAACTTTCGATCCCCACTGTAAATAGCATCCAACTTTGATCAAGTCATTATGAAGTCGCAAGGCAAAGTTGTGAACCGAGCCAAAAAGTGTACATTTATTTCTGTATCATTTGAACAAATGTTGTACATACTGTTTTATCTTTCTTTTCCCACTGAGACCTCCATTTACATAATGCATTTGACATATTGAGCTTGTGTAGTTTTTCACTCCCACTGAACTTCATGGCATGTGCATTTTCTGTGCCTAAGGCTTTAATAGGAAACCATGAAAGATATGTATGTTTCCATTTCCCTAACTGTGGAGTTTGAAGAATATAAAGGCATTAGCTTGATTGAGGTTAGGATCTTGTTGTGTGACTACTTTAAATAAAAGTGTATTACGTAAACAAACTGCAAAACTGGGATATGCTTTCATTGTTCTCCATTTAGTAAAATAGAAAAAGAAATAGAAAACTTAACTTGGTTTACAAATTTAAGCAACAATTTATTAAGACTGAAAAACGTGAAAAAATTACCTTTTACCTTTTTATCTGTTAAGGGACATTGAGTTAAAACATTTTAATCAGAGTTTAACCAAGCATTTGGAAAACGGTTCTTAAATGTTTTTGGGTACCTTTGCTTTATTTCAGGTAAAAAAAAGGACATTTAAGCTTTGCAATGTGAGTGTATATTTCCCTTTCTAATGAAATACTTAGGCCCCTTTCACACTGGGGTGGGAGGTGCGGTGGCGGTAAAGTGCAGCTATTTTTAGCGGCAGTATTTGGCCGCAGTTTTACCCCCGCTAGCGTCCGAAAAAGGATTAATACCGGCGGTATAGCCACGGTTTCCCATTGCTTTTAATGGGAAGGGGCCGTGGAAGAGTGGTAAACACACCGCTTCTTCACCACTCCAAAGATGCCTCGGGGCTTTCACACTGGAGAAACAGCAATCAAAGTTTCAGGTCGGTTTCAGGTCGGTTTGCAGGTGCTATTTTTAGCGCAATAGCGCCTGCAAACCGCCCCAGTGTGAAAGGGGTCTTACTGACCATACCAGATTGAAGTAGCTTTAGTTTTTCTAGAGCAGGTAAACATTTTGACATTTTGTAAACATTTTTGTAAACATTTTTGTAAACATTTTTGTAAACATTTTTGTAAACATTTCCTAAAAGAACCATAGTCAGTAACCTCTTGGCGCCGGGGCCTCCCGACCATTTGAGGAGTTTAGGATGCCGGGAGACAGGGCAGGGTTTATGATTGTGTGACTGCTGTGATTGGCTGTCGTGGCGGTCACATGCTCGGAAAACTCCCAATAGCGAATAGCGATTGCGAACTTTCCCTTAGCCGCCGGTAAGTCAGGAGTGCGCAGGGCATGCGCTCTGGGCACAGCTGTATTTAAGCTAATTCACGCAAGTATGCGGCTGCTCAGTGCCAAGATCCACCAGCTGAGAAGCCACATATTTGAGTGCGGCTGGCACCAAGAGGTTAAGAAGTTATTGCCAACTAAGCAGTCCAGTTTGTTATGATAATCTAAATACAGAAACACTATTTTATTTAAAAGTACATTAGCTCAACAAATGGATCTGCATCTTACAAAATAAAAATATATATATTTTTTTCTGTAAAATAATGTATGTCTATTACCTGTCTTGTGCTTTTCTATTATATTATAACATTATAATATAATCATACATTTTTTACCTTTTCATCTAAAAATCTGCCTGCCAGCGGCTAAACATGTGCTCTTTGGGCTCCAAGCCAGAGCTTATGTCTGACCCTTCCTAGATATGTCCCACCCATTAATTGCTTCATAAATGCACATCTGTTCCCACTCTTCGGGGCCTTTTCACACTGATCAGTTTTTCGGTTAAAAAAGTGGAAGAAAAAATCATGCAAAATGCAGGCCTTTAAATTCTATGGAACTCTTCAAACCAGTCAGTTGCTTTTCAGTTGAATTTTTAAAAGTCCCGCTTGCTGCATTTTAGATGCCCTTAAAGCTATACCAAAAATGCAACTTCCCATTGAAATGAATAGAAAACTTGTCAAAACACACTGCGGTTGCATTTTTGGTGCCTCTTATGCGTCACATGTCCACAGGTGCATGCTGGGAATCAGACAACCAGAAAATGCACCACAGTTTTTCATTTTAATCCCAATTTTTTTGTCAAAAGTGCTCTTTATTCTAGCTGTAAATAGACTGGGGTTGTTGCTGACTGCAAGTTCTTTTTAGACACTATGAATGAAATGGGAGATTTTGCTTGGCAGATTGACATAAGGGACCAGATTCAGATAGATCAGCGGATCTTTAGATCCGCGTAATCTATCTGATTTAAGATCCGCCGCCGCAAGTTTTAGAGGCAAGTGGGTAATTCACAAAACACTTACCTCCAAACTTGCGGTGGCGGATCGTAAATCCCCCGGCGGAATTCAAATTCCGCGGCTAGGGGGAGTGTAGTATTTAAATCAGGCGCGTCCCCTCGCCGATTTAAATGCGCATGCGCCGTCCGCAAATTTTCCCGGTGTGCATTGCTCCCAATGACGTCACTAGGACGTCATTGGTTTCGGCGTGAGCGTAACTTGCGTCCAGCGCTTTTGTGAATCGACGTACGCAAACGACGTAAAAAAAAAAAAAAATCGTTGTGGGAACGACGGCCATACTTAACATTGGCTGCGCCTCATAGAAGCAGGGGTAAGTATACGCCGGGAAAACGCTTACGTAAACAACGTAAAGTGACTGTGTCGGGCCCGCGTACATTTGTGAATTGGCGTATCTCGATGATTTACATATCGTCGCCTTAAATCAGCGAGAATGCCCCCAGCAGCCATTTTAAAATTGCAGTTAAGATCCGACGGTGTAACACAGTTACACCTGTCGGATCTTAGGCATACCTATGCGTTACTGATTCTATGAATCAGTCGCATAGATACGACCGGCCTAACTCAGAGATACGACGATGTATCAGGAGATACACCGTCGTATCTCTTTGAGAATCTGGCCCAAGGTATTTTTGTCATCTCCTACAAGAGGCATTACTAAAAAACTTTGCTTTTTTAATGTTTTTTTTTATGTTTTTATACAGTACTTTAACACAATTTTGTAATTGTTTGTCCCATTTCTTTATGGTTTATTGTATTTGCTTGAGCTGTTAAATGTTTCCCCGGCTGATCCTATTTATATACAAAAACTTTTTTTCCTCTGTGCAACTTGAGGTTAGCCTTTTGTATAAGTCCATATGTGTTTTTTATCAGTAAGAGAGTGACATTTTCTGCAAGCATTTACACTGGCAATATGACTTTTTAACCCGCTAATCTTTAATGATCCCATAAATGGTCCAATAGTAGGCACCAGTGAACAGACACTTAGCAAGGGAAAGAAGCAATAATGAAAGTATCTGGTAAAAGGTAAACTGTTAAAATGCTGAACTAATTACATACATAGGTTAAATACCTAGCTCCAAGCTTTTTAAAAAGGCTTGCCACTTTCAGATTTTTTTTACTAAATGTGGTGCAGCAAAAGATGAGCATGCTACTTCAGTCCAGAAGGACAGAGTCTTATACAATAAAGGTTGGATGAATGGTTCTTATTTACCACTTATTTACCACCACCTCTATCTTTCCCTGCAAAGGTAAATCATAATGGGCTACTATGCATCGCATAGTAGCCCATTATGTGACACTTATGTGAAGCACGCGATGTCACCGTCTTCCACGCTGGCAGCGAGCATCTATCTTCACCCCTCTTCTTCCGGGGGCTGCGAACTCCGGCTCTCTGACTGGCCGGAGTCGCGTGACGTCACTCCCGTGCGGGAGCCGTATTTCACGGCATGACCCCAGCTTGAAACGGCGTGCCCTTTCAAGATGGCACATGCGTTGTTGAAGCCGTCGCTCAGGGAAATCGGAGATATTGCAAGCACCTACAGGAAAGCCTTAATCTAGGCTTACCTGTAGGTGTGACTTCCGCCAGAGGGTTTACAACCACTTTAAGCACCGGAAGGTTTAACCCCCCCCCCATGACCAGGCCATTTTTTAACTGACAATTGCGCGGTCGTGCAAAGCTGTACCCAAATACAATTTTTTCCCCACAAATAGAGCTTTCTTTTGGTGGTATTTAATCACCTCTGCGGTTTTTATTTTGTGCTCTATAAATACATTTTTTTTTACTTTACTTTATGCTATTAAACATACCCAATAAAAAAAAAATGAAAACAAAAAATCAATGTATTCATCAATTTAGCCTAATATGTATTCAGCTACATATTTCTGGTAATAAAATGCCAATAAACGTATATTGTTTGGTTTGTGCAAAGTTATAGCATCTACAAACTATGGGATAGATTTATGGAATTGTTTTTTTTTTTTTACCAGTAATGGCAGCGATCAGCGATTTTTAGCAGGAATGCGACATTGCGGCAGACAAATCAGACACCAAGTGATGCTTTTTGGGGACCAATGACACTAATACAGTGATCATGCTAAAAAAAGTGCACTCTCACTGTACTAATGACACTGGCAGGGAAGGGGTTAACATAAGAGGCGATCAAAGGGTTAAGTGTGTCCCTGGGCAGTGCTTTCTAACTGTGTGGGGGATGGCTTAACTAGAGGAAAACAGAGATCCGTGTTCTTGCTTAGCAGAAACACGAGTTCTCCATCTTTCTCTCTCATCTTTCTCTCTGACAGAACGGCAGCCTGCTTTGTTTACATTCTGCCTCTCCTGTCAACGATTGGCGGTTCCCAGCGGACATTGAATCCACCGGAATCAGTGATTGGCTCCCGCTGTGTCCATTTACAGCGGGAGCGGGTCACCCCAGACCCTGTGCACAAAATCATGTACAG
The DNA here is from genome assembly GCF_905171775.1 of Rana temporaria. NCBI lineage: Eukaryota > Metazoa > Chordata > Amphibia > Anura > Ranidae > Rana > Rana temporaria. The sequence goes on along the minus strand of NC_053490.1, from coordinate 228,093,861 downwards.
GTATGTGATTTCATGCAGGAGGGCCGGCCCTGCCACAGTATATCTGCGTGGGGTGGTCCTTAAGTGGTTAAAGTGGTATTAAACCCAATCATTAGATGTGGTGGCCTAATTCGTTTTATTTTTTAGGCTTTTTTCCCCTCTGTTTTACCCTGGTGATCTGGCCAGTAATACACCTCTTGCATTACAGTGCCCCCACTCTGGATAAAGAAGCAACAGAGATACTGTACCTTTGGACAACAGCATCATCCGTCTGGAGGAGGGCTTTAGATGTACTAGCAGATTTTAGATACCCTAATGAATTGAAGCCAAACTCCAGCTCACACTTTAGGTACATATGCAGTTACAGCAACGTTATTTTTTTATTTATTTTGGATTAAAGGGTTTACATGAATAAATAAAAGCTGATCAATGTAATCAGTGGTAAATGGTCTGTCCCAACATTTGAAGGAGAGCTTGTTCTTTTGAAAAACATCAGACTTACTGGCATGATCACCAGGTGAAATAAAAAGAAGAAAGCCTAAAAAAGAAAAATAATGCAGCCATCATCCCATCTAAGATTGTAAGCTGCAATATAATGTTTGCTTTTAGGTTTATTACTGCTTTAAAGGTGATTGATTTCTTGTATAATGATGTTATAATGAACCTTTGAATAATAATCACTTGTCCATTCTTTCTGATAAGGTTTTCCCCTCTGCATTGGAGTAGAGTGCCTTTTGCTGTACAATATTTTGCTTTCCATTATACAGAAAGCTCTTTTGGGTTTTGATGTCTTGTGCATGTGAACATTCTATAACTTGCAACACTTGACGGTCTCTGGCGTTTTGCACAGGATCTGCTTATTCTCCATGCTAGATTTTAATGGCCATCTGTGTCTCTACTGGGGAGATTTCTTTTTTGTCAGGACAAGAAGTGATGGAAGATCTCTAAAACAAGGACATGGATAATGTTTTTTTTTTCATTGCTATCTTTGTCTTCAGGTCGTGGTAACAATGACTCCAAATTAAGGTAAAGTAAGGTAGAGTAAGGTAAAATCTCACCAGTGGGGTCGTAGACAGATGATCTTTTTTTTGTGTTGCCAGTTACATTTAAAGTGAAATTAAAGGGGTTGTAAAGGCAGAAAGTTTTTTATCTTAATGCATTCTATGCATTAAGAAAAAAAGCCTTCTGTGTTCAGCAGCCCCCTCTGGCTCCTTAATACTTACCTGAGCCCCATCTCTGTCCACGAGTGTCTCGGCCATCCAGTACTCTCCCTCCTGATTGGCTTAGACACAGCAGTGGTGCCATTGGCTCCCTCTGCTGTCAATCAAAGTCAGTTAGCAAATCAGGAGGTACACAGGGCGGGGCCAAACCGCAGCTCCATGTCTGAATGGACACACAGAGCTTCAGCTCGGCTTTGGTGCTCTCAACAGGAAGGAGGGGCCAGGAGCACCAAAGAGGGACCTGAGAAGAGGAGGATCGGGACTGCTCTGTGCAAATCCACTACACAGAGCAGGTAAGTATAACATGTTTGTTAATTTTATAGAAAAAAATATATATATTTTTTTCAGGTGCATCTACTGCCTTTAACCTCCCTGGCGGTATCCCCGAGCGTGACTCAGGGTTGGTTCTCAATGCTAAGATCGGTATCCCCGAGTCACGCTCGGGGTGGACGTGCAGTGGCGCGGCTTACCTTTCGCTGGATCCATAGGCAAGTTACTCACCTTGTCCCTGGATCCAGCAAAACCACCCCGCTGTGTGAGCGAGCGGGTCCTCCTCGCTCGATTCACAGTGTCCGTGTGCCGCCGATCTCTGTTCCCTGCGACGTTACGACGCACGGGGACGGAGAACGGCGCCAAATTCAAAAAAGTAAACAAACACTTTACATACAGTATACTGTAATCTTATAGATTACAGTACTGTATGTAAAAAATACACACCCCCCTTGTCCCTAGTGGTCTGCCCAGTGCCCTGCATGTACTTTTATATAATAAAAAATTTTCTTTCTGCCTAAAAACTGTAGATTGTCCAAAAGTGTCCCTTTATGTCAAAAATGGTTTAAGATCAGCTAGAAAACAGTGATAATAAATTATAATCACTTGCAGAAATGTGCGATAGCGATTTGCGGGGAAATTCGTCATAAAAAAAATAAAATAATGACAGCGACAATTCTGCAACTGCAAATTTCAGTGATTTTGAGTTGATTACATTATTGAATAATTTTTATTATAATTATATTATTATTTGTTATAATTATTTATAATTATTTATTATATTATAATTTATAATTTTGTTTTAAAAAAAAAAATCATACCCGGGATGCCTACAAGACTCTTGTTTGGGCAGATTTAAGTGAGTTATTTCTAAAAATTACAGGCCTACAGTATAAAACGCCAAATTTCCTTGCAAAATAATTGTACCGCTTTTGGTACGTAATTCCAGACAGAATCATACCGCCAGGGAGGTTAACATAGTTGTAAGTGTACTTACGTCTCTGAATTTTAGAGCCATCCGCATGCACATTCGGCCGTGAAGAAATATTTATAGAAAATTTGTCCTGTCATGTTCCATCTTGCTTGTGGGCACTGTGAAGCCCACAAACAAATACTTCCAGGATTCTATCCTGCGCATGGGCAGTGTTATCAGCACAAGCTCACAAAGCACTGCAGCTGATCACAAAATCCCACAATATTTACTGATACAGCGTTATACATCGTCTCCTGGGAAGCGAGACACTGTGCTCCCAGGAGACATTGCGATCTGGGAATGAAGTGACACGCCCACTCCCGACGGGAGTGATACCCGGAAGTGGCTGCTAATTTCGCCCCAATTAAAGGTATTGAAATGATTTTAAAAATTTTGCATAGCGGACTGTTTATGTAGTTGTGTGCTGGTCTGAATGAACTGCAGTTTATTATGAGGGTGGACCTCCGCTTTAAACAATATGCAGGATGGAAGTTTAATATTTTAGACTTTACTGGCTGTATACTTCTGATGGCTGGGGAGTCTTTCTGAAGCCAGTGGCATCTTCCCTGATATTTCTCTGTTTACAGGTTGATTTTAAATTATTCTCACAATTCATTTAATATGTTTATAGTATGACCTAGACTAGATCATCAAAGGGGAGTAAAAAATTCTACCGTATTCTTCTTAGATGTTTAAATAATCAGGTAGTACCACTAACAGTAACAATGTACAGAATAGCATTTTATCCTTATTGTTCTTGTTTATATCTAGAAGCAATTTAATGAGAACATGTTGGTGCTGGGGACTTAAAAACATTTTATAGCATTATTCAACACGTATTTTACAGTCTGTTTTCTTTTTTTTGGCATTGTTTGAGGGCAAACTAGAGAGAAAATGTTCTGCAATCTGTTCCATCTTTTTTCTTCTTTTTCATGTGATCTATATATAGTTTTTTTTTTCCATTTTCCAATGTATTTTCCTTTCCTTAAGAGATGTAAAGTTGACCTATAAAGAACTAAAAATTTTATTATACCACGTATTATACCACGTATGCTTTTTTTGGCATATGCTGTCATACATTTATTTATATGACTGTAAAATTGTAATGGCTATTACTTCATAGCATTATGTTATCTTCTTTCCTTTCCTCACTGTAATAATACAATTTTGGCACTTTCACCTCTTATGGCCAATGCATTATACATTTATAATCAGGAGCAAATAGGGATAGATTTAAGAGCTTGTATTAAATAATACTCTATCTTTCTGAAAAGTATATTATCCTAAAGGTATAGCAATGAAAATACCCAGCATCTTTTAACTTTTAAGACTGGGGACATACTGTGAAGCCTCGTACACACGACCGAGGAACTCGACAGGCGAAACACATCGTTTTCCTCGTCGAGTTCCTTGTTAGGCTGTCGAGGAACTCGACAAGGCAAGTTTCTCCATTCCCGTCTAGGAAAAAGAAGACATGCTCTCTTTTTGGCTCGACGGGATCCTCGACAGTTTCCTCGTCGAAAAATTTACACACGACCGGTTTCCTCTGCAAAAAAAAAATCCCAGCAAGTTTCTTGCTGTTTTTTGCCGAGAAACTCGGTCGTGTGTACGAGGCCTGACTGCAGGGTGTTTTTGGTGCCCTTCTTTTACAGTGTAATATCAGAGGAGTGCCCACTGCTGAGAGAAGACCAAAGAGGACCCAGTGTGTCAAGGCATCTAGAAAAGGTCATTATAAAAGAAAAAGAAAAAGGGAGCAATTGTCACTGGGTAAAGTACAAGGTCCTTTGAGTCTGGTATAGATCTTAAGAGGGAACCCCATGCCAACCCCCCGCCCCTCCAGAACCATACCAGGCCTTATGCCCCCAACATGGGGAGGGTGGGTGCTTTGGGGCGAGGAGGGGGGCTCTTAAAGAGGTTTTAAGATTCTGATAAGCCCTCTGCCAGCAGTCCCCCACAACCACTGACTAGGGTTGGGGGGAAGAGACCCTTGTCCCCTATCAACATGGTGACAAGGTGCTTTGTGGTGAGAGCCCCCCTGCTCCAAAGCACCCATCCCCCTATGTTTAGGGCAGAGGGCCTGGTATGGTCCAAGAGGGGGTAAGGCGTTCAGTTGTCTCCCCCAGTGTTGCCAACCATCAGTATTTTTACTGGCAGCCAGCAAAAAAAGGTAAAATTTCTCCCGCCAATAGATGCCAGTAAGAGGAAAAAGTTGCCAGCAAAAAAATGGCTGTGACACTTGGCTTGGAAATTTGCATGAGCAGTTCGGGTCCTGAGGCTTCTGAGACCATTCGAGTGCCTGCTACAGTGTGTTCTGCCGGTGCCGGCAGGGGATTGGACTGGTGGAGGTGATGTATGAGAGTGTCATGTAATGTTATGGTACAAGGGAGCCAAGTGGAGCGGCCTGAGCATTGGGAGGGACGGGAGCAAGGCAAGCCAGAAGCAGGACTGTTAGTGATGTTTGGAGTGGAGGGACCACCTGGTGTGGAGAGAGGCTGTCACTCAGGAAGGTTATCTTTGCTGCTGCATACTGCTATCAGTGTGTGTGTGTGTGTGTCAGCCCATTTCTAATTACTCTGAGCTACTTACTACTTACTATTTCAAAAATAAAATAAAATGTATGTTTTTTGCCTTAATATCAACATTAAATCACACTTCTAATTGCATATTGTACTTATTTGTAGCCTAAATACTGAAATTTGTACTTAAAATAACATTTTTGTAACTTTTGGAAATGCCAGTAAAAACTTGGCTGTGTCAGTAAATTTCAATCTGGTAGGTTGGCAACACTGTCTCCCCCTCTCCTGATCTGCTGGGCTGCATGCTCGTGTAAGGGTCTGATATGGATTTTGGGGGGCCCCATGCAATTTTTTTTGGAGTGGGGTTCCCCTTAAAATTCATACTTGGGGGGGGGGCACTGTGTTTTTCCCCCCTCAAAGTGCCTGGCATTGATTTAGGGGGATCCCACACTTTTATTTGGGGGATTTTACATTGCTAACATTGCATACACTTTATCTGAAAGCTCACATGCTTTGAGATAAATGCAAGTTGCATGCCACACATCGGATTAGTGAAGAGGTTGATCCAACTTGGATATGACTACCATTCAAATCTGTGGGCTGAAATCGTGCCCAAGTCAGACCAAAGTAGTGCAGGAACCTTTTTCAAAATTGGACCGACACAAGTCAGACCAATTAGGATGGCTCTCATAGGGAACCACTGATTTATACATGTCATGTGACTTGTGCATTATAATTCACATTATAGTTACTTTAAAGTAAACACTGCAGTAATAATCCAAAAGTATGTGTATACTGAAAATAGAATATTCTCTCTCTTTAAGAGGATCTCTGAAAATCAAAAATCTCTGTTTTTTAGAGATGCTGATGTGGTTTGTTAGAGTCTCATAATTATTGTCAAATACCAAGGAGCATGTGCGGTATCAGATACAATCTGTAACAATATGTTCTGTTCTCAGCAACATCCTGTCCTCCTTGGATTTATAATGTTCACTGACGCCATTAAAAAACATATGCAGAGATTTACTATGGAGAGTGCACTATGGGCAACACATGAGCAGAGATGACTGCAATGTAGAGGTAAAGCTTGTCAGCTTTGCAAAAATGAAAATGAGCATGATGACTGAAAATTGTTCTAATAATATTAATAGCATGGCATGATGAACGACGTTACTAGAGAAATGAAACAACAATAACACATGCTTCCAAATGTGAACACCAATTAATTAAACTGTATTTTCAGTGTTTTGAGACTTAAGCCGCGTACACACGATCGGTTAAACCGATGATGGACCATCATCGGTCCAAACCGATCGTGTGTGGGTGCCATCGGTTATTTATCCATCGGTTAAAAAAAAGCCAACTTGTTTTAAATGTAACCGATGAATTCCTAACCGATAGAAAAAAAACAATCGTTAGTAGGCACAACCACCGGTTAAAAATCCACGCATGCTCAGAATCAAGTCGACGCATGCTTGGAAGCATTGAACTTCATTTTTTTCAGCACGTCATTGTGTTTTACGTCACCGCGTTCTGACACGATCGGTTTTTTAACCGATGGTGTGTAGGCGCGACTGACCATCAGTCAGCTTCATCGGTTAACCGATGGAAAAATCCATCAGACCGTTCTCATCGGATGGACCGATCTTGTGTACAGGGCTTTACTCTTTTATTATAAATTATACCCCTTGTGTTGTCTTCTTGTTGAGATACAATACCACAAAGTTCCTTTGTGATCTATTAGAGTTTAGTGTCCTACTCACTGACATTTAACCCTTTCATGACTAGGCCTATTTCTGACATTTGTTGCTTACAAATTAAATTCCATATTTTTTGCTAGAAAACACTTTCAAGCGGTTCCGGCCACAATTTCACTTTTTAAATATAAATACCCCTGTAATATACAAGCTTAATGTATTCTAGTAAAGTTAGTCTGTAAACTAAGGTCCGTTTTGTTAGGTTGTTACAGCATTTAGACACTTTATAAAATAGAAATTGACTGGGGCCATCTTAAGTGTGGGCATCATGAAGCCAGACTGTATGACTTCCTGGATTTCAGCCTTGCAGATCTCGCACATGCTCAGTGCTGCACAAGCAGTGTAATAGGTTTCAGATCAGGTTTCAGCACCTGTACTGTCCAAGTCACATGATTCTTCGAGACTAGGGAGTGCACAGACTCCTGGAAAGTTACACCCACTACATTCCCAGGAGTCTGTGCGGTGTAGGTTAGGAAGCTTAAGCACCTAGGTGCAGGAAGAGGGAAGATGAACTATTCTGCCTAGCAACAACACTTTGAAGGCATCTAAAAAAAAAAAAAATTTTTCTTAAAGGACTAATGACATTTTTTTAAAACTACTGATGTAATGTTATATTTATGGGTGGAACTCCACTTTCATGAATAAAAAAAAAAAACGAAACAGTAAAATTAGTAAATTTTATTTTTAATGTGAAAGATGATGTTATGCCAAGTAAATACATACCAAACATGTCACACTTTGAAATTATGCTAACTCGTGAAATGGCGACAAACTATGATACCTAAAAATCTCCATAGGCGACGCTTTTAAAAAAATATAACGGTTACCAGGTTAGAGTTACAGAGGAGGTCTAGTGCTAGAATTATTGCTCTCCCTCTGACGATCGCGGCGATACCTCACATGTGTGATTTAAACACCTTTTACATATGCGAGTGCGACTTGCGAATTAGTTTTTTTTTCTTTGCTGCGGGGACAGGATTGGGTATATTTTGCAAAGGAAAACCTCACCTCATTTACTAAGCTCTGGAGCAAACACCCTTGCAGGGTGTATTTGCATTTGCAAAGTGCACAGTCTATTTGCCTTTAGTAAATCAATCCCGATGAGTCCTCTGGAGATTCCAGAATAATAAAGAGATGACATCTACAGAAGAATGTCACAATACCTAAAGACAAGCCTGAAAAAAGTATTTTTACAGACTATATTATCCCTCCATAAAAAAACAAAAACAAGTGATTAACTCCATCCAAATGAATTGCATTTCGGCATTTTAAATTGCCTGGATATTTCAGTGACCTCAGTGATGCTCATTAGATTTTCCAGAAGACTGTGTCATGCTACTCCAGTGGACTTTCTGTAATTTGCATAGATAATTGAAACACCAAGCTGCAAGTAAGGGACAGTTTGTATAGTCTATTGAGATGATTCGAGACCTTGGATGAAATGTCATCATTAGTGTTTCTAAGAAAAATCTAGTAAGTGGTTTTAGTTACCATCACCCACGGAAAAGGAAAATATCAGATTTGTGGGGAGTGCAGCTTTATCATTTTTAAATGAGGAAATATTTCTTTTTACTGGTCATGAGGGCCATCTGGAAACATTGGGCCAAATCCTCAAAAGAGATACGACGGAGTAACTGCTGTTACTCCGTCGTATCCCTGGTCCTAACTATGGAACTGATCCACAGAATCAGTTTCCCATAGTTAGGACGAAGATCCGGCATGTGTAATTGAATTACACTGCCGGATCTTAGGATGCAGTACCGCATCCACCGCTGGGGGCATTTTGCGTCGAAATGCCGCCTCGGGTATGCAAATTAGGACTTACGGAGATCCACGAAGCTTTTCAGCTTCGTTTTTTCTCCGTAAGTTTAATTTTGCAAACGCAAAAGTAGGGCTGCTTTTACAAGGTGTAAACTGTTTACACCTTGTAAAAACAGACCTTTCTTGCTCGCGACGCAATTTTTTTTTAAATTTGAATTTTTTTTTTGGCGCCGTATCTTTTTCTTTACCCGACGCAACTTTATTGTCCCGTCGCAATCCACAAAGCCCGACGTAACGTAATTTCGCGCTATGCACGTCGGGAAAATGACGTCACGCTCATGCGCAGTACGTCTGGCGCGGGAGCGCGCCTAATTTAAATGGGAATCGCCCATTTGTATTAGGAACGCCTTGCGCCGGACGGAGTTAAGTTGCACTGCCGAAAATTTCCAGGTAAGTGCTTTGAGGATCGGCACCTAACTTGGGAGATTTGCGGCAGTGTAACTTAACTCGGAAAAGTTAAGTTAAGCCCGTTTTTTGAGGATTTGGCCCATTGTCTCCTCTTGTCATAGTTTAAATAGATGATGCGATTGTGACCAGAAAAGTAGAGAGATTTTCAGTGGCTCATTGAAGGAGCTGACAAACAAGCACTGTCTGATTCCACGCCTCCCCCCTTCCTGCCGGGCACTTGTGTACTGATAACATATACTGGCAACTTTTGCAGAATAAGAATAGTTTGCTTATTCAAGTATCATTACCATAAAGCACATTGTTTAAGGACTAGTGTGCTCTTTTGCTATAGAATGCTCTTCTCCTCTAGTGGGCTTTCTTCCTCTAGTGCACCCTTTTCCTCTAGTGTGTCTTCCTCCTCTTGTGGGCTCTTTTCCTTCAATGTACTATCTTTCTCTAGTTCACTGACTTTCTCCAGTGTGTCCTCTTCCTCCAGTGTGCCCACTTCCTTTATTATGTGCCCTATTCCTCTAGTGTTTTATCTTCCTCTAGAGTACTCTCTTTCTCTAATGTGCCCTCTTCCTCTAGTGTACTGCCTTCCTTGAATGTGCTGTTTTCCTCTAATGCACTCTCTTGCTCTAGTGTGCCCTCTTTGTCTAGTGTTCCCTTCTCCTCAAACATGCCTTCTTCTTTAGCAGCAAATAATCACCTATTCTTTCCTCCCCTGCCCTTTGTTCCAGGAGACAGGGAAGTAAGCCCTGTGTAAGTTCTGAGCTGCTCTGATTGGAGATTACACAAGGCTTAGAACTCTTTCCCTACCCACATGGGCATTATTGAGCCAAGCACCATTGCTGCCACCCTCTAGTGTGCTCTCTTCCTCTATTATGCAGTCTTCCTCTAGTGTGCCCCCTTCCTCTAGTGTGCTTTCTTCTACTGGTGCACCCTTTTCTGCTAGTGTGCCATCTTCCTGTAATGTGCTTTTCTTCCTGTGGTGTGCTGATTTCCTGTAGTGCGCCCTCTTCTTCTTGTATGGCTCTTGCACTTATGTGCTCTTATCCACTAGTGCACTGTCTTCCCCTAGTGTGCTCAATTCTAATGTATTTTCTTCCTCGAGTGTGCTGTCTTCCTCTAGAGTGCTCTTTTCCTCTAACGTGACTGCTTTCTCTTGCATATTGTCTTCTAGTGTGCTCTCTTTCTCTAGTTCAATATCTTCCTCTAGTGTGCCCTCTTTCTCAAGTGTGCTCTCTTCCTCTAATTTGCTCACTTTCTCTAGTGTGCCCTCTTTGTCTAGTGTACTTTCTACCTCTAGTGTGCCATTTTCCCATTGTGCTCTCCTCCTCTAGTATGCCCTCTTTCTCTAGTGTACTTTCTACATCTAGTGTGCCATTTTCCTAGTGTGCTCTCTTCCTTTAGTGTGCCCTCTTTCTCTAGTGTGCCCTCTTTTTATAGTGTGCTCTCTTCCTACAATGTGCCCTTTTCCCAGTGTGCTCTCTACCTCTAGTGTGCCTTATTTTTCTATTGTGCGCTCTTCCTCCAGTGTGCCCTTTACGTAGTGTGCTTTCTACTACAAGTGTGCCCTGTTTGTCTAGTGTGCTCTCTTCCTCCGGTGTGGAGCCTTCCTTTAGTGTACACTCTTTAGTGTGCCTTCTTCCTCCAGTGTGCCCTCTTGCTCTAGTGGGTTCTCTTTCTCTAGTGTGCCCTTTTCCTCTGCTGTGCCCTCTTCCTCTAGTATGCTTTATTTATCTAATGTGCTCTCTTCATGTAGTGTACTCTTTTCCTCTAGTGCACCATCTTCGTCTAGTATGCCCTCTTCCTTTAGTGTGCTGTCTTCCTCTTCTGTACTTTTCTTCCTCTGGTGTTACCTCTTATCTAGTGTGCCCTCCACCTCTAGTGTGCTGTCTTACTCTAATTTTCTCTCTTCTTCTAGTGGGTCCTCTTGCTGTGTTGTGCTGTCTTTTTCTAGAGCACTCTCCTCCTCCTGTGAGCTCTCTTTCTCTTGTGTGTTGTCTTCCTGCGGTTTTATTATACTCATACTCTTTTTCTCTAAGGTGCTTTCTCACACTAATGTACCTTCTTTTCAGCAGCACATATTCATCTTTTCTGTGCTCCACTGATCCTTCATCCACTTGCCAGGAGACAGGAAAGGAAACCCAATGTACTGTAGGCTTAGAACTCTCTCCCTGCCCCAAGAGCTTTGCTGAACCAAGCACCAGTGCTAGTGCATATTGGGGATAAGAGTGGGTCACATGCTAATCCATACACAGAAGAACAAGGTATTTTCTCTGCTTACAATAGCTTTATGGAATGTTAGTGGTAATGGTGGAGGGGTGAGGTAGAGATGTGTATGTGCTTCTGGGGAGGAGGGAATTGAAGCACGTCTATTGCTTTGCCCTCCATAGAGAAAGCACTAATTTTCTATAATCACAAATGTAACATAACCACCGATAGAGGAGGAGTTAATACATTTGTTAACTCAATGATCTCTTTCTAACCTAAACTCTGCATGCACCAAAGTTCCACCTACTTCTTTAAGACCCTGTTTTCATCTGTCCATTTCTGCTGTCATGCATTTTGGCTTGTATTTTTTAAGCGCCTATTTTTGTATCAATCCAAAGAACTACAGCACTGCTATTGTTCAACTATCTGTATTGTGCTTCTATGCTCAATACCGCTATATTCAACCACAAATTTCATATTGTGCATACATTCATTATTACTCTTAAACAATTGTTGAATTAATAACAATTCATAGGAATTAAAAAAGTGATATAAGTGACAGATAAATTAATAAATAAAACCAATCCTAAGGCCTCGTACACACGACCGAGAAACTCGTCGTAAAAGAAACATTGTTTCCCTCGACGAGTTCCTTGTCAGGCTTGTCGAGAAGCTTGTCAAGCTTTCTTTGCGTACACACTGTCAAGACAAAATCTCATTGTTCTCAAACGCGGTGACGTACAACACATACAACGGCACTATAAAGGGGAAGTTCGATTCCACTGTCACAACCCTTGGGGCTGCTTTTGCTAATCTCATGTTACTGCGTGTTAAGTAAAAGTTTGTTGAGAGACAATTCACGCTTTTCAGTCTGTTACAGCGTGACGAATGTGCTATCTCCATTATAAGCCCCACTTTTATCGAAGGTGCGCTTCCGTCTCATACTTTATTCTGAGCATACGCGGGTTTCTTAGCATACACACGATCGTGTTTCTCGTTGTAAACCAGCCTGATGAGTAACACAACGAGGAAATTGAGACTTCCGACGAGAAAAAAGAGAACTTGTTCTCTTTTTTTCTCGTCGAGAACCACAACAGTTTTCTCGACGAAAAACATACACACGACTGTTTTCCTCGGCAAAAAAACTCTGCTACCAAGTTTCTTGATGGATTTTGTCAAGGAAAAATTCATCAAGAAACTTGGTGGCAGAACTTTTTTGCCGAGGAAAACGGTCGTGTGTATGTTTTTCGTTGAGAAAACTGTCATGGTTCTCGTCGGGAGTCTCAATTTCCTTGTCGTGTTTCTCGTCGGGCTAGTTTACAATGAGAAGCACGTTTGTGTGTATGCTTAGAAACCCGCGCATGCTCAGAATCATCTCTTACCAACCTTTTACTTAACACGCAGTAACATGAGATTAGCAAAAGCAGCCCCAAGGGTTGTGCCAGTGGAAAGCTTGACAAGATTCTCGACAAGCCTGACAAAGAATTTGTCGAGGAAAACAATGTTTTACAACGAGTTTCTCGGTTGTGTGTACGAGGCCTGAGTGTATAAGTGCCAATCACAGTTCATATAGTCCACACACTTAATATAAAGTGCTTTATGCAGTGTCCAGATATGGGTGGTGGGCACAAAAGATGTGTAGATAAATGCTCCACTTAATTCAGTCACCAGGCTCGATGTAGCATGCTCATAGCATAGGGAAGGGTTATAGAAATCTCCATAGTGTGATATTGTTAGGCTTTATTAAAAGGTTAACCTCCCTGGCGGTATGATTCTTTCAGAAAAAAGATGCTGAAAGCGGTACCATTATTTGCAAGGAAATTTGGCGTTTTATATTGTAGGCCTGTCATTTTTAGAAATAACTCACTTAAATCTGACCAAACAAGATTCTAATAGGCATCCCGGGTATGACATTTTTTTAAAAACAAAATTATAAATTATAATATAATAAATAACTCTAAATAATTATAACAAATAATAATATAATTATAATAAAAATTATTCAATAATGTAATCAAATCAAAATCACTGAAATTTGCTCAGTTGCAGAATTGTCGTTGTCATTATTTTTTTTTTTTTATGACAAATTTCCCCACAAATCGCTATCGCACAATTCTGCAAGTGATTATAATTTATTATCGCTGTTTTCTAGCTGATCTAAAACCATTTTTGACATAAAGGGACACTTTTGGTTGCTATGGACAATCTACAGTTTGCAGGGAGAAAAAAAGGTTTTTATTATATAAAATGACATGCAGGACACTAGGCAGACCACTAGGGACAAGGGTGTGTGTTTTTTTTACATACAGTACTGTAATCTATAAGATTACAGTATACTGTATGTAATGTGTTTGTTTACTTTTTTAAATTTGGCGCCGTTCTCCGTCCCCGTGCGTCGTAACGTCGCAGGGAACGGAGATCGGCGGCACAGGAGGACGCTGTGTGAATCGAGCGAGGTCCCGCTCCCTCACACAGCGCGGTGGCATCGCTGGATCCAGGGACAAGGTAAGTAAAACTCCCTGTACATCCAGCGAGGCAAGCCCGAGTCTGACTCGGGGTTACCGATCCTAGCCCAAAAATCTCACCCCGAGTCAGACTCGGGAACACCGCCCAGGAGGTTAAAAAGCAATTGCATTTAAATTCACAAAGATCATAAACGTATGTGTATACATCAAATGGCCGCCTCTGCGAGTGGGTTGGCTGTAAGATACTCATCACTGACTGTCCTTGCTTGATGCCTTTGGCCCATTCCACTTGGAGTCTTCAGAAGCTGAGGCAGTTAGTTCTTTGGATTGATAACACAGGGTTTCTAATAACCTACATCACAGTAGCAGCCCCAACATATGTATCTGGGTTTGACTCACAATTAAAATAGTGGCCATAGCGTGGGTATATTACTGTTATATTGCTAATTTTTGTGCATTTTTGTGTTTTTTACATGCATTTTCATGTGTTGTGCATTTAAATTGTTATGCAACAATTATGCCTGTCCAATAGAATGTGCTTCCTGGTTTTGAGTGTATGGGGTTGCAGATTTTGCAGAAACTGTTGCACTCTTCATTCTGGCTGAGCACATAGCAGATATGTGCATTTTCATATACTTCCATAGACTTCTATGGGCCAGCAAACACAGAAAAAAGCATGAAAAAATGGACACAGTATCCTGTTCTCTTTGTTTTGCTTCCTTTTGATTGAAATCCCTGGTGTTCCTGCCAATCCCTCTGCTTTCCTATTAAAAACTGACCACACCGGAAGGTGACTAAAACTCTGGTGCCCCAACTGCCTCATATATCCCTTCTTAACTAAAAGGTTCCTGACAGCTCTCGTTCCACACAACAGTTGATTAATTTTATGCGCTTAGCTGCCAAACTTGCCATCACTCGCTCTTGAAAGCGCCCCGCTGTGCACATTGCGATGTTTAGGCGCAAGGTCTACTGGATTATGCTCACTGAGCACCTGGCAAGCAAGTTTTATGATTCTGTGCCTCGATTTAGGAAGATATGGGAACCACGGGCCAGCTATGTTAATAATTCTCAAAAGGCTTACGATGGCGCAACGCCATTTGCGCCGTCGTAAGTCCTAATCTGGTCCGGCGTATCTATGCGACTGATTCTTAGAATCAGTTACGCATAGATATTCATTAGATCTGACAGGCGTAAGGCTCTTACGCTGTCAGATCTTAGATACAATTTTTTTTCCCGCCGCTAGGTGTCGCCGACGTCGTTTTCCCCGTCGTCTATGCAAATTAGCTATTTACGCGAGATTCCCGAACGTACGCGCGGTCGACGCAGTGAATTTACGACGTTTCCGTAGCATTTGCGAAAGTGTAAAGTTACCCCTGCTATATGAGGGGCAACCAATGTTAAGTATGGCCGTCGTTCCCGCGTCGAAATTTAAAAATGTACGTCGTTTGCGTAAGTCGTCCGTGAATGGAGCTGGACGCCATTTACGTTAACGTCGAAACCAATGACGTCCTTGCGACGTCATTTAGCGCTATGCACGTCGGCAAATTTTAGGGACGGCGCATGCGCAGTACGATCGGCGCAGGAACGCGCCTAATTTAAATGATCCACGCCCCCTACCTGGATCATTTGAATTAGGCGGGCTTGCGCCAGAGGATTTACGCTACGCCGCCGCAACTTTACAGGCAAGTGCTTTGTGAATCAAGCACTTGCCTGTAAAACTTGCGGCCGTGTAGCGTAAACGAGATACGTTCCGCCCGCACAGTTTTACTCCAATCTGGCCCACTGTTACTGGGTTTTCATCGTTTCCTCTCTTCTCTCCCTTTCTTTTTTCAAATTTTTAGTCTTTCTTCCTCGCTTCACACATTGTTTTCTCTACTTCTTCACCCCCCCTCCTTCCTTTTAAATTATGTCCCAGATATTTTTGGGCTTAATACTCTAGGGAAGGGGCATGTCCCCAACTTAATGCCTGTTCAGCCTTAGATCACGTGTGGGGGATAACCCAATCACCACTTCTTTCTTTCGACCCCTTTTACACTAGTGCGGTTTTTCAATGCTTTGGTGCTAAAAACAGCCTTTGCTAAGCACCTGAAAACTGCCTCACATTCATTCCAGTCTGAATTTTCACACTCAGGCGGTGCGCTTGCGGGATGTCCCGAAAAGTCCTGTAAGCAGCATCTTTGGGGCAGGTTGGGAGCACTGTATTTAGCCCTCCCAAAACACCCTGCCCAATTGGAATGAATGGGCAGCGCTTTCAAAGCACTTAAAAAGCGCTTTGAAAGTGCAGCAAAACAGGAGTTTTTAACCCTTTTTAAAAGCACCCTGCTATCGGCCAAAAAGCGGCACAAAAGCGCCACTTAAACAGCGCTGATGCTCTGCTAAAACAAGTGTCGCTTTACAGTTAATGGACGGCACTTTCAATGTGAAAGCAGTCTTACTGTGGGTCACTCGTTAAATGTTTGTACTCCAGCTGTTTATTATATAACAATTGTGATGACTATGGTATTGTATATTCTTTGCATTTGGATTAAGGGCTTTACCCTCTGCGATCTCTTTGAATAATGAATACTTTGTACTTTCCTTCAATGATAAAAAAAGATTGAAAGAAAAAAAACTGACCACACCAAGCAGGAGATCTCAGCATGGTCAGTTCTGTAGCTGTCTGGGGAACTCCGATGATCAGAGAACAAAGGGAATGTGAATACTTATAAAAAAGGGGAAAAGGGTATTTTTATTTTTTATTTATGCAAAAATGTTTTGCCTTTCATTTCTATTTTAAACTGAATGGTTTGTTTTACAATCACTTTAATTAACCTGCCATCACAATTTTGCATGGCGTGAAAAAAACAGCTTTTATCAATTGCTGTAGATTATCATAACATCTGTATATTATAAAAAGGAAGGTACAGAGAAGCTGGGTAAACTGTGACTAGCCTGGTAAAGCCCTTCTTTTTATGATTGATTTACTTTGGTGATTTGTGTATAATACATTCTGCATGCAAAACAACCCAGATGTTTCTAGCTCACAAAAATATTTGGATCTACTACTTGAAGTTAAAAATAGAACTACACTGAATGAGAATGACAGAGTGCGAATGGCAGTGGAATTGTTTCTTTCAGACAGAATGTTATAAATAGGTATCCCTCAATATTGTATTCTTTATGCCATTCTAATATATTTATATAATAATGTATTTGTGCAAATAGATAGATAGATAGATACATACAATGGAAAGACATATATGTTTATAAAGCCATAAAATTTATGGCTGTCTGGAGATTTTCCATTTCACAAGACATTCCAAGAGAGTGGGAAATTTTTGACCAATTTTAGACATCTATTTTTAAGTCGATGCACATGTAATCAGAGCTTAACCTCAGCTTGACCTTACATGTGCTGTAATGTTGGAGATCTACTAAAATATTTTGTTTTTATTTCTCTTTCATGTAGATATTGATACCATTTAATTTGCTTCTTGGCCAGTATAAAATGTATCCAAGATAAATAAAATGGCGAGACAACATAAGGCTTTATGGAAGGTATACAGTAAATAAGGTGCAAAGTGTGTGGAGGGATACATTATTTAAAAAGTTGTTTAGAGTGATTACACAACCACAGGATAGGTGTGTTCCATTGTATCGAATAATTTGTATTTATTTATTATTGGCTCATAGTTTATTTATGCAGTGCCCCATCCCGAATGTGGCGACTTGTTAGATGTGAGCCTGTTTATGTGATAACCTGTTACACAATGGATTATAAATATATAGCTAGATTCACGTACGGCGGCGTATCTTTATGCCGGCGTAGCGCATCCCATTTGCACTACGCCGACGTAACATAGTGAGGCAAGTACTGTATTCACAAAGCACTTGCCTCCTAAGTTACGTCGGCGTAGCGCAAATGGCCCAGCGTAACCCCGCCTAATTCAAAATAGGCAGGTAGGGGGCGTATTGTATGGTAATGAATCGTGACCCCATGTAAATGAGGGCCGTTTGTACGGCGCATGCGCGCGCATGTTCAGAATCACGTCGCAAATACTCATTGCTTTCGACGTCAACGTAACCTATGCCCAGTCCCATTCACGTACGCTTACGCAAACGACGTAAAATTCGACAGCACTTCCGACGTCCATATCTTGCATGAGCGGCGCCATCATTTTGGTGGTTTATCTTTACGCCTGAAAAACGCCTTACGTAAACAGCGTATCGGGGGCAAGTACGTTCGTGAATAGGCGTATCTTGCTTATTTGTATATTCTAGGCGTAAATCCACGTACACGCCCCTAGCGGCCAGTGTAAATATGCAGCTAAGATACAATGGCGTAGGAGACTTATGACGGATTCGGACTTACGACGGCGTATCTACTGATACGCCGTCGTAAGTCTTACTGAATGTTCATAGGTGCTGGGTGCAAAAAACGCCCAAGGATTTGTGATGGTTCACTTGTGGCTAAAGAGTTGTAAACTCTTTTCTAAATAGGCCACATTCTTTATTTGTGTTAGCTAATGATTGGACATTGCTTCTACATCTACTGCTGTTATCTCTCTGTGGATAGGACTTAATATTCCTCTAAGGCAGGGGTCTCTAAACATTCTAAAGAAAGCACTTCCTGATGATGTTGTAAAATGAAACGTGCTTCGAGGTGCTCCCTGGTCACATCATTTCCGAGTCCCTGGCATCCAGTTTTTGCAATTTGACAGTGGACTGCACACTGGGCTGTGAGCGCGAGTTGGGTGGCGTCTTTTTCCTTCAGCCTACTTGCGGGTATTCCCTAGTGTCAGGTCCAGGCATGCATAATCCGTTTGGTAAAGCAGTCTCTACACTCGATTGATGGATTCGTCCTATCCATCTAAGCCCTTTGAACTACCTTGACCAGCAACAGTGCAATTGTCTTACTGGGCAGTGAGTGTTCTCTTCTGATGCCACTAGGCCTAAAGCGCCCATTCTATGACCTTTGAAGAAAGAGACACTGCCAAGTATTTCTTCAATATCTAGTGCTGGAAGGATGATGTCCTAACCCAGATGCAAAGATGCAGACCTTTGTAAAGTGCTGAAGAAGAGAGAAAGTGCTTGGATATCTGAGATCCTTCTTCTAGACATATTGGCCATACGAAATACTGCCTCAGTGTTACTGGCCCTATCGAGTTCCTTGTTAGGCTTGTCGAGAATCTTGACAAGCTTTCTTTAGGTACACACTGTCAAGACAAAATCTCGTTGTTCTCAAACGCGGTGACGTACAACACGTATGGCGGCACTAAAAAGGGGAAGTTTGATTCCACTGGCGCCACCCTTGGGGCTGCTTTTGCTAATCTCATGTGACTGCGTGTTAAGTAAAAGTTTGGTGAGAGACGATTCGCACTTTTCAGTCTGTTACAGTGTGACGAATGTGCTATCTCCATTACAAACCCTACTTTTACCGAAGGCACGCTCCCATCTCATACTTTATTCTGAGCATGTGTGGGTTTCTAAGCATACACACAAACGTGTTTCTCCAGCCCGACGAGAAACGCGACAAGGAAATTGAGACTCCCGACAAGGAAAAAGAGAACTTGTTCTCTTTTTTTCTCGTCGAGTTCCACAACAGTTTTCTCGACGAAAAACATACACACGCCCGTTTTCCTCTGCAAAAAAGCTCTGCCACCAAGTTTCTTGATGGATTCTGTCGAGGAAAACGGTTGTGTGTATGAGGCCTGAGGCGTACTGTTTGAGGTAATCCATCAGTGTGATTGTGCCACTCTGGAGATACGTTTCAAGGATACCATCAGTTCATGCTGTATATGATCTCCTATAATTTAGAGATCATATATTTCCAGTAAGAGGCAGTGTGTGATGGTGGTGGAGGTGCTTCTATCATCACTTTTCTTTAGGACATTTGTGGACTACTTTTCACGTGGGAGACAATTGAATGTGAACACTTTTTAGTTTTGGACTTTATGGTGGATTATGGTTAACCCATAAGTGTGCACTAGATCCTTTCCATACAATTTGGTTGTTCACAGAGTGTCCATTTTTGTCACTTGTTTTAGCGCAACTTTTTTTCTTTGTATATTTGTCTTGATGTTGTATAACATTTTTTAGTCGCAGCTTTTTCACATTTATTTATAATTTTTTTTGAACAAGCGCAGTATTTTTTCCATTACTGTTTGTACGATATACATATTGGTCAATCTGCAGATCCAGCTGGATGTCAGTAGTTTCACTGTTTTCCCCTCTGGGAAGCCACTGAGTATTGTCAGGTTGATATCCTGATAGGCTTATTTGTTGTAGATCCCCTGAGTGGCTTGTTGGTTTGGAGGCCATCCCTTGGCCTCCAATGTACCTGGGGGGCTTGATCCAGGAGGTTGTTGACCAAACAAGGAACTTCTGTAGCCCTTGCGCACACAAGACAGCTTCTATTGGGCGTATGTGGAAAGGCCGGTGTCAGATAAACTCATAGTGAAACTCTTGAACGACCAAGTAAAGATACTCGCAGAAGCATGGGTGTATTGGGGTGTGTGTGTATATATATATATATATATATATATATATATATATATATATATATACATACATAGGCACACACACACATCTGCTAGGTCTAAGACAACCTACAATCTTACCTGATGGTTTGAGCAATTTGATTGCAATGACTCTATATGAAGTTTTTGGATCTTCATCCTTTCTGCCTCATGCCCCAGGCTACTTTTCGACTAAGAACCATGCATAGCATAATCCTTGACATCTTCTTTGGACAGAAGTGAAAGATGATACTGCTCCAAAAACTGCTAATCCCCTGACTTGGCTTCAGTCCCACTGAACAAAAAGGTGCTGGCTATGCACAGGTGCATTGGATAAAGAAAAATCCTGGACTGCCACACTCCATAAAACAACATCTTTATTAAGTGAATAAAATCCAAAAGCAACCAAAACAATACAGTCAAAATGAAGTGAACAACAGGGAAAAAAAAGCTGACATGTTTCACATCGTGTGATGCTCACTCATAGCTTCTTTGGACAGATGGTTCATCGTTGAACAAGATGTGGTAACACTTGTTTCAAGCGTTAATTGCTCTAAGGAGTTATAGAGGGAATGAAATGAGTTGGAGAGGAACGGAAATTCAGAACGGAAATTCCAATGACTTCCTGAACCCTATGCCCAACTTTTCATATAATTCTGCCACAGACTGTGCACAGTTGGAGTAAACAATGCCTGATCTTTGGTATTAAGAGGAGAAATAGTGCCCATTGTTGGTGCTAATGGCAGTAATAATGTCTCAAGGGTCGGATAAAGGCAAGCAAAGGGCTGCATCCGGTCCTAGGGCTGCAGTTTGGAGGCTACTGCTCAAAGGTTATCAATCTAGACATTAAAAAGTGATCTAATTTATAAGTTGTATAAAAAAATATCAGAAGGTATCCAAAGGATAAAAACTGATCCTAGCGCTCTATGGACGTGGTGGAATATGTGTAATAATCAATAGTTTTGCAGACAAGCAGCTGTTATAATAGGGTAAGAAATGAAAAGCAATGTGTCTCTGAATAGAAGCACTAACAGCGCTAAGGTGACTAATTAAACCTGTAATTAACCTTCTGCTAAATTAGTCTCACTGAGTGAGGATGAATGCAATGTGTATGACCACAAAATGAAATAGGTTTAAAATATAAAATCATGTGAACCAAAAGGAATAAAAATGCATAAAGTCCATTCACAGAAAAAACTGTATAAAGTCTCTTAAACCGATGTATTTCATAAAATCCTTGAAACTTCCAATTGTAAAATAATCTTCATACCGGATCTCCCTTAGGAGTTCTACTCACCAGATGCCTATGGTGTGTTCAGCATTAAGAACTCCTTGCTCATACTGGGATTCCTTTCAATGGATTGCCTTAAAAGTCTCCTCAATCTTCCAAAAATATCTCCTTCCTCCTGTTGTCACCGTATCTCAGTAGGTTTGGTATAGGTCATAAATGAGGGAGTGTTTCATGTAAGGCAAGTGAAAAGACATATAGTGTAATACTGTTTTTTATTGAGAACCATGCCCCATAAAAATATATATATGCTTACAAATGTTGAAGATAAAATACAGCACATCAAACGTAGTGAACTGCAGCTCTCGTCCGCTCTAGGTGCACAGTCAGCTCAGCTCCGAACTGGGAGCCTGTCAGCTGGAGCTGAGCTGACTGTGCACCTAGAGCGGACGAGAGCTGCAGTTCACTACGTTTGATGTGCTGTATTTTATCTTCAACATTTGTAAGCATATATATATTTTTATGGGGCATGGTTCTCAATAAAAAACAGTATTACACTATATGTCTTTTCACTTGCCTTACATGAAACACTCCCTCATTTATGACCTATACCAAACCTACTGAGATACGGTGACAACAGGAGGAAGGAGATATTTTTGGAAGATTGAGGAGACTTTTAAGGCAATCCATTGAAAGGAATCCCAGTATGAGCAAGGAGTTCTTAATGCTGAACACACCATAGGCATCTGGTGAGTAGAACTCCTAAGGGAGACCCGGTATGAAGATTATTTTACAATTGGAAGTTTCAAGGATTTTATGAAATACATCGGTTTAAGAGACTTTATACAGTTTTTTCTGTGAATGGACTTTAATTTATAAGTTGCTCTTTAAAAACTTCTGATTTTGTTTCAACATAACATAACATTTCAGCACAATACAACACTTCAAAGTACTTGTAAACTCTTCCATACTGTATATCCAGTGAAGTGACTGGAGTCAGGTGATACACTGAGAGGAAACAAATCCTTCTATATAAGTTGTCCCTCTTTATCTGCAGTCTTCTCCACAGCTGTTCAAAGTGCAGAACTTATAAAGCTTGCCAGACAGTTCGAAAAAAATGGGGTGGGGAGCTGAAGTCACACTCTGCAGCGTTTAGTGAGGAGAGCTGAGAGCTGTTTGGAGGGAAGAGACACACCCCCTCACACAGCACACAGGAACAGAGCTCAGGCTGTCAATCAGCTGAAGCTCCCTTCCCTGTCACCTTTCTTCTCTTGGAGTCAGGAAAGCTTGTCAGAAGTATTTCATGCTGATAGCAGAGGAATGAAGCAGCAAACAAAAATTACACTTAGTGCTCTTAAATTAGACAAGTACACACTAGAGGGATATGTTTTGTTCATATTTCATGTCTAAAGTCTACAACCAATTTAATATATTATTTTGACATTTCTACACAAGGAGGGAATGGTAATCTACAAACTATTATTAATACATTTGATTAATTAAAATAACAATGGCAGTCAGTATCTTTCAGCACTGGAAGTGTCACTGATTAGAAATAAGTCAGCATACAAGTACTTCTGACTTTTCCCTCCCTTTCCTGGTAAAACACTTGTTCCAGGTCAGTGTTTCACCAAAACCAGTGGATCAGCATAACAGCCAGAGAACTGACATTTTCAGGAGGAAGTTGGCAATGACAGGCCTGATATTTATGTAATGAAAGTTTTGCCCCTAACATCAACATCAAAAGAAGGTGCAAAATCAGGACTAATTTGCTAATATTTTGTAGTAAATGGCATTTCAATCAGATACACCCTGCTTTGGTTCGGTTTGCTCCGGCCAGTGCTGATCTCCTCTGCAAATAAAGTGCACCCCCATAAGGAAGATGATAAGGCTTTCAATGTCTAACAATTATACTAATAATATACAATTGCTGTATACTTTATTATTCTCAGCAAAGCAAAGGAACAATCTGTACAGTTTCCTTTATCACGTATCCATAGGGAGTGTTTATTTTGTGTGTTCTTGATTTCCTGCCAGGTTACATTAGCCTATAATTGTAACTGCATGTTATTTAATTGTTATTGCATTCCCAGTGTTTTATTAGGTTTTACAGTCGTTCAATTCTTTGTGCCAATAATAGCAAGACAAGTCTGTTAATGCTCAGAGCTTTGTTCTAATCTATGGACCATATTCACAGATATCGGCGTATCTCTGTGCGGGCGTAGCGCATCTCATATGCGCTACGCCAAAGTAACCTAGAGAGGCAAGTACAGTATTCACAAAGCACTTGCTCCCTAAGTTACGGCGGCGTAGCGTAAATGGGCTGGCGTAAGCCCGCCTAATTCAAAGTAGGCTGGTAGTGGGCGTGTTGTATTGTAATGAATCATGGCCCCATGTAAATTAAGCGCTGAACGAACAGCGCATGCGCGCGCATGCTTAGAATTACGTTGAATTTACGCCCTAAGATACGACGGCTCAATGGCAACGACGTGAACGTAACCTACGCCCAGCCCCATTCACATACGACTTACGTAAACGACGTAAAAATATACGCTTGTTCCGAGGTCCATAATTTGCATTACTTGCGCCTAATAAAGCAGGGGTAACTTTACGCCGGACGTAAGCCTTACCTAAACGGCGTAGCGAGCGCAAGTACGTTCGTGAATCGGCGTATCTAGGTCATTTGCATATTCGACGCTTAAATCTACGGAAGTGCCACTTGTGGCCAGCGTAAATATGCACCCAAGATACGACGGCGTACGCCAACTTACGTCGGTCGGCTGAAGCCATATTTCAGGCTAATCTAGTGTTAGGAATCAGGCGCATAGATACGACGGCGCATTTGGACACTTACGCTGCGTATCTGAAGATACGCCAGCGTAAGTGTTCTCTGAATCTGGCCCTATCTATCTATCTATCTATCTATCTATCTATCTATCTATCTATCTATCTATCTATCTATCTATCTGTCTGTCTGTTAGTCAGATTGCCTGTCTATCTTTGATCTAGTACCTTTACAACAGGATTTGGTGATCCTGCCCAGTCTGGATGTGGGAGAAGGACAAAGGATCCCAGAGAGCTGGTTTTGTAACCATCTTTTCTCCGTTTCTACCTTTCCATCTGAATTGTGCCTGATTTTGGACTATTGTGTAGACCTCGTTAAGTATTTCCTATTTAACTACCTAAAGTGTTACACTACACTAAAAGTTTATTCCAACCTCTAAATTGTTTATTTTAAAAACCCAATAAAAAGGAAAACAGTATTGGTGAAAATAACTACCCATGGGTTTAAAACATATTTTTCTGCATATTAATTTGTTCTAAAATTGAGGGCATGGCAGGGATGTGTTCCTTGTGTGCATACTTTATACTAAAAGGTTTCCCCTTTTCCCATCTCAAAAAGCTGAGAGGTACAGTATGCATTTGGGACCCTGGATCTGATATATATTGAATATAACAAGATGCCCAAATACTCCATCTTCTGTCAGGCAGGCACATTTCATGCTTTTGACTAAAGGTAATAAAAGGGGGAGGTCAAGTGGCTTGGTGGCTGTGGGTGTTGTGAGCATAATTGTTGCAAGCTGAAGATCCTGTTGGTTGCCGTGCTGCTGGGACTTAGTGTGGCTCCATCAGAGAAGTTGTGAAAAAAAAACACACCACCCCCAAATGAGCTACTATGGCTTTCATTCATTACTTTTTCCATTAGACAGTAGGTGCCATGTTTCAAAGAGAAGCTGTTATCCATAACATTTCTGGAAATGTTCTCGCTGCACATAAATCATGTATGATAAATTATCTCTAAAGGCAAAACCTTTTTTTGTTTTGGATAGAGTATTGAAAGGTTAGACCATCTGTCAAATTTTGATTGGTGTGAACATCCCTATTAGGAAATTCAGCCCTCTTTTTGTATTGGGGACCACTGTCACCAAGAGAGAAAGTGAGGTAACGGCACATGGACACATGGACTGAAGCAACGGCACATACGTGCCTTGGCTTCAGTTTGCCCCAGTGCACATGTGCCGATGACATGCACATGCAGGGGACAGGGGATATCTCCGTACAGGTTTAGGAGATATTCTGGGTAATTATAGGCTTACCTGTAGCAAGTGGTCTGTCAGGCCTCGTACACACCAGCGGACATGTCCGATGAAAACGGTCCGCGGACCGTTTTAATCGGACATGTCCGCTGGGATCATTTGGTCTGATGGCTGTACACACCATCAGACCAAATTTCCCGCAGACAGGATACGCGGTGACGTGGCCGCGCCGTGGCCCTGACGATGACGCGGCGACGTGTGCGACCCTGGAAGGTCAATGCTTCCATGCATGCGTCGAATCACTTTGACGCATGCGAGGGCTTTCGGCCGAGCGGACACTGTATCAAATATTTTAAAGCCACTGTATCTAATATTTAGGGACTCATTAATGACAGGAATAGTACCACTGGATTGGCGTAGAGCCAATGTGGTGCCTATATTTAAAAAGGGAACAAAGTCTTTACCAAGTAACTATAGACCTGTTAGTCTAACTTCTATAGTTGGGAAGATACTGGAACGTTTAATAAAAGACCATATGGATGAGTTCTTGCAGGAAAAAAACTATTTAAGCAGCAGACAACATGGATTCATGAAAGACAGAAGTTGTCAGACAAACCTGATTTCCTTTTATGAAGAGGTAAGTAAAACCCTGGACAGAGGAGTGGCTGTGGACGTGATATATTTGGATTTTGCAAAAGCGTTCGATACAGTTCCGCACACACGGCTCATGTGTAAGGTAAGGTCTACAGGATTGGATATCAGTTTGTAAATGGATAGAAAATTGGCTGAAAGACAGAATTCAGAGAGTCGTGGTTAATGATTCTTACTCTGAATGGTCCAAGGTTATCAGTGGTGTACCCCAAGGTTCAGTGCTGGGACCCTTACTTTTCAATATATTTATAAATGATATTGGGTCTGGGATCAAAAGTAACATTTCTGTCTTTGCAGATGACACCAAGCTATGCAGTGGAATAACGTCCTTGCAGGATGTCGCCAATTTACAAGCCGACCTCAATGCTCTGTCTAATTGGGCGACTGAGTGGCAGATGAGGTTTAATGTTGATAAATGTAAAGTTATGCACTTGGGGGCTAAGAATATGCATGCATCATACATACTAGGGGGAGTACAACTGGGGGGATCTGTAGTGGAGAAGGATCTGGGGGTTTTAGTTGATCATAAGCTCAATAATGGCATGCAATGCCAAGCTGCGGTTTCCAAAGCGAGCAAAGTCCTTTCTTGTATTAAGAGAGGTATGGACTCCAGAGACAGAGATATAATTTTGCCCCTGTACAAATCATTAGTAAGACCTCATCTGGAATATGCAGTTCAGTTTTGGGCACCAGTTCTCAAAAAGGATATCGGAGAACTGGAGAAAGTGCAGAGAAGAGCAACCAAACTGATAAGAGGCATGGAGGAGCTCAGCTATGAGGAAAGATTGGAAGAACTAAATCTATTCACTCTTGAGAAGAGGAGAATTAGGGGGGATATGATCAACATGTACAAATATATAAGAGGTCCATACAGTGTACTTGGTGTTGAGTTATTCACTTTACGGTCAACACTGAGGACAAGGGGGCACTCTTTACGTCTAGAGGAAAAGAGATTTCACCTCCAAATACGGAAAGGTTTTTTCACAGTAAGAGCTGTGAAAATGTGGAACAGACTCCCTCCAGAGGTGGTTCTGGCCAGCTCAGTAGATTGCTTTAAGAAAGGCCTGGATTATTTCCTAAATGTACATAAAATAACTGAGTACTAAGATTTGTAGGTAAAGTTGATCCAGGGTAAATCCGATTGCCTCTCGGGGGATCAGGAAGGAATTTTTTCCCCTGCTGTAGCAAATTGGATCATGCTCTGCTGGGGTTTTTTGCCTTCCTCTGGATCAACTGTGGGTATGGAGTTGGGTGTATGGGATTGTATTGTGTTTTTTATTTTGTTTGTTTATTTTTTTTGTGGTTGAACTGGATGGACTTGTGTCTTTTTTCAACCTGACTAACTATGTAACTAACTATGTAACTATGTCCGGTGAGTCGTACAGACGACCAAACATGTCCGACGGACAGGCTTCCAGCGGACATGTTTCATAGCATGCTATGAAACATTTGTCCGCTGGAAACCTGTCTGCTAGGCCGGGAATCCGGTCCGGTCGGCCGTAAACACGACCGAACATGTCTGCTGAAACTGGTCCGCAGACCAGTTTCAGCAGACATGTTCGGTCGTGTGTACGAGGCCTAAGAGTTTACAACCACTTTAATTGTGGACCTGCCACACCTCTTGGCTTCCACCCCACCATTTACATCAGTGTCATTTTTCATACAGCATGTTTGTAAGCAGGGGAGCACAGCCAATCTGGAGCAGGGAAACACAGCCAGTCTAATCACCACTACAGGCACACTGCACAGGTTAAGAACACTGGTGTAAACAGGAAATGCGATGGAGACACAGATAGGCAGGGAGACTGATAGGCAGAGCTCTGATGGGGAAACATGTTTAAAGGAGCTGATGGGGACTTTTGTGTGTGGGGGGTCTGATGGGGAGATGTGTAGGGGGGAACTCCAATGGGGGCACATATGGAGGGACACTGATGGTCCATGAGTATTGCTTGGACCTTAGAAGAAGAGGGTACACCCCAAACTCTTCTACCCCAGGCTCGCTCATCCATGTGTAGCACTACCCCCGGAGGAGCTGCTGGTTTGTTTTGGGTGGAACATTTGCCTTGTGGCTCTCCGAATTCCTAGGGGTGTATGGTGCATATAGCAAAAGTAATGAAATGTCTGCGACAAGTGTCTTTTCTGTGCTCTTTATTACCCAGCCGGGTAAAAACAATAAATTTGTGGTGAAAGGATAGAGTTGAATGAAGGAGAACAGCAGATTCAGGCGTAGTATAGGGAAACAGTCCTGCTCCCACATGTAACACTTTCTACACCACTCCTGCCTGAGTGGACTTGGTGTACCCGGACGGGTCTCTCTCACTGACCTGGCAGCCAGAGTATCACTCAAACCTTTGTGAGGAAAAGTCTCTGCCACAGACCCTCCTGGAATGGACTCAGGGAGAAGCCTCTGCCACAGGCCCTCACTGATTCACTGATTGTGCTTACGGAGACGATCCTCCTTAAAAGAATTACGCCTGGATCTCCGTCAAATAGTCGCTCAGGTACCGACTGACAGGTGATCAATCCCTCAGTGTCCGGCTACCTTGATTCCCGGTGGTTTGTCGAGATCCTTTTGGATCGCCATGCCTCTCATTGGCTCTCCTCAGATGGACTCCCCACCGAACAGCTATACCGCTTGGGATCTTCAGAAATGGGAACCCAGTCGACCACTGGGCTCCCGCCACAGCTCAAATGTTCCGGACCAACATGGTCCTGAAACCAGGAACACCACGTGGCACGCGCGCCCCGGCCAGGTAGGCCATAACACCAGGGTGCCGTGGTGCAGTCACCCTAAAGGTGGGTGCTGCACTTGGCGAAGAAGACCCAGACTCAATGGCATCTGCCCCATAAATACCCTCTCCCAGCATGCCCAGCGAGGAAACTCCCTCCTGATTGGCTGCTGGGAAAGAGCACCCAAGTCTCGACTCCACTGTTGCCACCTGTCGTCCTGTGGTGGAACAACACCCCAGGAACAACAGAATGAGCCCACGGCACAGCCAAGCTCAGACAGAGACCCTGTTTTGAACACATTAATCTGATCAGAGTCAGCTAACACTCTGATCCCACTCTAAATTTAAATAACACCAGTACTTGGAAGTAACCAGGCGCTACACATGTATTTATAGAGCTTGTTTTGTGCACTGGTGTGCAGTCATGTTGGAACAGGAAGGGGCCATCCCCAAACTGTTCCCACAAAGTTGGGAGCATGAAATTGTTCAACATGTCTTGGTATGCTGATGCCTTAAGAGTTCCCTTCACTGGAACTAAAGGGCCAAGCCCAACCCCGGAAAAACAACCCCACACCATAATCCCCCCCCCTCCACCAAATGATTTGGACCAGTGCACAAAGCAAGGTCTATAAAGACATGGATAAGTAATTTTGGGGTGGAGGAATTTTACTGGCCTGCACAGAATCCTGATCTCAACCCGATAGAACACATTTGGGATGAATTAGAGCAGAGACTGCGGTCCAGGCCTTTTCGCCCACAACAGTCCCTGACTTTACAAATGCGCTTCTGGAAGAATGGTCAAACATTCCCATAGAGTTGGACACACTCCTAAACCTTGTGGACATCATTCCCAGAAGAGTTTAAGCTGTTATAGCTGCAAAGGGTGGGGCAACTAAATTTTGAACCCTACGGACTAAGACTGGAATGCCATTATAGTTCATGTGTGTGTAAAGGCAGGTGTCACAGAATACAAATATAGAAGCCTTACGGATATATAAATAATACACTTGCAGACATGCTACATGATAAAATCCACGAAGCAGACTACATAGTAAACCAGCTTCCCTGTTGCTTTAAATAAGTTCTGCTGCGCTTTCAGCTGAAACATTTGTTTATACTACTGAATTTAGACTTGTAACAGGTCTCTCTTGCATTCCATCTGTTGATTAAAGAAGCATATTTCTTTTGGTAGCAGTAGACATTATACTGTTCCTAGCCCCAACAGTCTTTAGTGGGAATAAAAGTCTTATAACAAAAAAACAGCACATTACACGGTATGCATGTTTTCAATTCACAGAAAGGCTGTGGGAGAAATGTATTAAATCCATGTAAGTTTTAATGATCCATAAAGTATGTTTATTAAATGAAATGTACTAATTCACATAGATTTATGTAACTTGTGTTACAATGATGTAAGATGGAATCCCAGCATCTCTTGGATTCTTCATATTAATGTATTGTTTGCCCTACTCCTAATTTGTAATAAGGCAAAATAATATTAATGTGTTGATGCCAACATTCACAGTACCCACATCTCAAATTGATTTCTAAATAACCTGAAAATTGCTATAAAGGGACTTTTTATGGTACTTTTTATTTTAACTGAACTTTGAAAAATATCAACATTTTCTTGGTGATCATCTGAAGAAACCTTGGTTTTATATTACGATTTTACCTAAACATGAGGAGTTACGCCGATTCCGAAACAAACGACCGCCCGGCGCTTTTTTTTTACGTTGTTTGCGTTAAGATTTTTCCGGCGTATAGTTACCCCTGCTATATGAGGGGTAGCTAATGTTAAGTATGGCCGTCGTTCCCGCGCCGAGTTTTGAAGTCGTTCGTGAATACGGATGGACGTGATTTACGTTCACGACGAAAGCAATGACGTCCTTGCGACGTCATTAAGAGCAATGCACACTGGGAGATTTTACAGACAGCGCATGCGCCGTTCAAGTAAAACGTAAAAAACGCGGGGTCAAGGGAAATTTAGATAAAACACGCCCCCTACATCCCCATTTGAATTACGCGGCCTTACGCCGCAACACATACGCTACGCCGCTCTAACTAAGGGCGCAAGTTATTTGTGAATAAAGTGGCGTAACGTATTGGAGATAAGCTAAAAAAAAGCACTTCCTGTGAGGCAATGATTACATTACTTTCCTCAAATGGTACTACCCCCCTCATAACCTCCCACTATTGCTGTGGAAATAGTTGCAAAATGAAGAATAGTAAGTAGCAGGAAGGGCTTACATTTAAAATATTTACTTAATCCTACTTGCTGTGCTGAAAAATAATGTTTGTTTAGGGAGCTCAGAATTGATGCTCACATTGACACAAATCTGAAGTAGATAATCACCTACCCTCTGCCCTTTCTGTCCTTCTCTGACCAATAAGACTTCATACAGAATTTAGGAGAGAAACAGGCTGAAAGCTTCTGATGAGCTTTCTTTTAGAAGATCTATAATGCTCTGTTACACCAGTTTCATAGGTGCAACTTGTATTTTTGTTTTTAGGCAAAGTCCAGCTTGGGAAAAAATGACTGTACAACATGAGTTGAAATTAAAATCCACGAAAAGCCCAGCCACTATAGAAACACATCATAGAAGCCTTTTAAAACGAAACTCTTCGTTAAAGTGAAACTCAAGCCAAAATCTTTTCATAGCGTGAAGAAGGGTTAGAACTCCTGTAAATTTTTTCACTGGTGTCTTTGTTTCTGTTTGGCAGATTTGCTACCAGATTTTATCTTAGTGACTATTGTCTCTAGGATAGAAAATTACAAGCTATTTATCATTTATAGCTGTCAGGGGGAAACAATTTCTTAGGAAGTTCACCAAAATTATGTAAAAAAGTTGCGGTTTTACAAATACACATTTACCTGTCTGCTGAGATAGAAGGTACATGTTTTGGGAGTTATCGAGCAGTTTTAAACCCAAAAACAAAATGTTATTGAATTGCATCTTACCATTTCTTAGATGTGATGGCCGCATTAGTTTGTAGCCCCAAAAGAATTGTTTGCTGTAACTGCTTATAAAGTGTTTGCTGGAGTTAAGCTTCAATTTTTTAATCAAGTTCATCTAAATTTGCTAGTCTAACACTATCCTCTCCCTAGACTAATGATACTGCTGTCCAAAGACGTCTTCTTTACTACTTCATCCAGAATGCAGACACCCTAAGCAGTGGTGTACTTTGGTTTTATGCTGCCCTAGGCATGACTAAAATCAGGCAAGAGAGAGGGGGGAGAGGGGGTAAGAAAGAGTGGAGGCGTGAGAGAGAGGTGAGATGAGAGAGAGAGAGAGAGAGGGGGGGTTGCAAGGGAAAGAGAGAGAGAGGAAAGGAGGTGGAGGGAGAGAGAGGGCTAGGTAGCAAGGGTCTGTGTCTAGGCTGCTCACCTTCCAGGGTCACCTGTTTTCCCACCTTCTTCAGCACCTGCACTGTCTGGTCATTGGTGTCTGTCCCTAACTCTGAACCTTCTATCGGATGAGCCGTTATCTGACATGGGTGTGCTGAACCAAAGTCCAGACCAGCTTCATACAACCCCCCCATATTATTACACAGAACCCCCCGGGGGCCACACAGCAAGAATCACTGAAACTCAAGGGTAGAAGTGTAGTTGGGCCTTCAATGGGAGAGAGATGGGGGTGTTTAGACAGCAGAGGTCACCCTATGAGAAGACTCCTGCAGAATGTGATGACACCATGATAATTAGAGGACAGGAGCCCCATACACACTACATATAACATCCCCTATGGGGGTCAGAGCAGGCCCCGAGAACAATGAGTACTCACAGGAAGAAGTTACACCCTCCACCACAGCTGAATCACACCTCCTGCATGTCTCCAGACACTTCACTCCAGATACTATATGTGAACCAAGGAATCTTACCAGCCGCAAGCACACATACCAACACCACCACCGCTTTTTTTTTACGTTGTTTGCGTTCAGATTTTTCCGGCGTATAGTTACCCCTGCTATATGAGGGGTAGCTAATGTTAAGTATGGCCGTCGTTCCCGCGCCGAGTTTTGAAGTCGTTCGCGAATACGGATGGACGTGATTTACGTTCACGACGAAAGCAATGACGTCCTTGCGACGTCATTAAGAGCAATGCACACTGGGAGATTTTACAGACAGCGCATGCGCCGTTCAAGTAAAACGTAAAAAACGCGGGGTCAAGGGAAATTTAGATAAAACACGCCCCCTACATCCCCATTTGAATTACGCGGCCTTACGCCGCAACACATACGCTACGCCGCTCTAACTAAGGGCGCAAGTTATTTGTGAATAAAGTGGCGTAACGTATTGGAGATACGTTACGCGGGCCGGACAGATACGCCAATGTATCTGAATCCGGCCCCTTATGTTTCTGGCGGTCAAAATTGCAATTGCCACTGGCTGAAAGAAACCTATGGTTGAGTTGGTTTTAATGAAGCTTAAGCTTACCTGGATAATAACTAATGAAAAGTTGGTCAGCATACTTTGTGACACTGCTGTCCAGTTTGAGAGGGTTTGGAACCTTTGGATTCAATATCTTTAATCTCCTGTATAGGGAGGACAGTGGTGTGGACAGAGCGGAGATCTCAATTCCTTATCTCTGCTTTTCTTAATTGTTTTTCTTCTTCTATCTCTTATACTTTTATTCCTTCTTCTCCTCTTCTCCCTCATTTTTCCTTTTCCTTCCTTTCCGGCTCTGCCTGCCTTTTCCACCTATTCCTTGAGGATGGTTGGACTTGGGGGGCCTCCCCTCCCCGTTTGCCCACTTAAGCAAAGTGCTTCTCAACTAATGTGTGGCTGGGGGAACATGCCTTGTGTTTGTTGGAATTCACTGTTCTTTCCCTGACCCAACGGGCATGGTGAGAGGAGGAGGGGTCTCTCTCTAAGAAATGCCCGATTTTCCCCCCTCTGCATAGCCTATAATTTGTCTCATGACTTGGGTTTTCTTTTTTTAAGTTTGTAACATTAATGCAAATTCGTACTGGTGATCTTGTGACTGTCTACATGTATCCCCACAGTTTGTTATTGCCATAATTTCCATGTTTACACTTTATGCCGCCTGCATTGCGGTTTTGCACTTTGTTCACTTTCGAATGAGTCAAGCGAAGCTGATTATGGGCCTTACTGTTTGATAATGTCTAACTTTTTAACCTTTGTAAAACTTTTTCAATAAATACTATTGAAACAGAACAAGAGCACCTTGAAGCAGGATGTGTGCAGTTTTAATGTGTTTCTTGGAACCTGTGCCAACTTCTTTAGGAGATGGATAAATGGGGCAATATTATAGTATATTCATACCACCTGTTTACATACCTGTAGCGCCTGGTTACTTCAAAGTACCAGTGCTAGTTAAATTTAGAGGGGGATCAAAGTGTTAACTGACTCTGATCCAGTTAATATGTTTAAATTTAGGTCTCTGTCTCAGCTTGGCTGTGCTGTGGGCTCATTCTGTTGCTTCTGGGGTGCTGTTCCCACCCCAGGACAATAGGTGGCAGCAGTGGAGTCAAGGTTTGGGTGCTCTTCCCTAGCGGCCAATCAGGAGGGAGTTTCCTCACTGTGCATGCTGGGGGAGGGTATTTATGGGACAGACGCCATTGGTCTGGGTTCTTCTTTGAGTGCGGCACCCACCTTTAGGATGACTGCATCACGGCGCCCTGGCATAATGGCCTTCCTGGCCGGGGTGCCCATGCCACGTGGGGTTCCTGGTTCCGGGACCATGTTGGTCTGGAACATTTGAGCTGTGGCAGGCAGCCCAATAGTCGACTGGGTTCCCAATCCTGAAAATCCCATGCAAAATAGCTGTTTGGTGGGGAGTCCATCTGAGGAGAGCCAATGAGAGGCTGGCGATCCAATAGGGTCTCGACAAACCACCGGGGATCAAGGTAGCTGGACACTGAGAGGCTGGTCACCTGTCAGTCGGTACCTGAAAACAATCTGAAGGAGATCCAGGTGCAATTCTACCAAGAAGGATCATCTCCGTAATCACAATCACAATCACAGGGAGGGCCTGTGGCAGAGGTTTCTCCCTGAGTCCATTCCAGGAGGGTCTGTCGCAGAGACTTTTCCCAAAAATTTCGAGTGATACTCTGTTGCCAGGTCAGTGAGAGAGGCCTGTCCAGGTACACTAAGTCCACTCAGGCAGGAGTGGCGCAAGAAGTGTTACACGTGGGAGCAGGACTGTTTCCCTATTGCTACGCCTGAATCTGCTGTTCTCCTTTTCCTTTCAACTCTACCTTTCACAACAAGTTTACTGTTTTTACCCGGCTGGGTAATAAGGGGCACAGACAAGACACCTGTCGTGGACATTCCGTTACTACTGCATTCATCATACACCCTTAGACAGAGGAGGAACCATGAGGTAACATGCCACCCAAAACAAACCAGCAGCTCCTTCGGGGGTAGTGCTACATACCAATAAAAACATAGGATTTGTCGAACCCAATGCCATAGTGCCTGGGAAAACAACAGGAGTCCCTCAGGAGCCCGACACCATCTTTTTGCCCTAATGTACAAGCATAATGGACAAACCATGTCCTAGACTTGCATCTACATAGACTTTTTGCACCACTCACAAAAAATGTCATTAGGCTTCTGTATTTGCATAAGTGGCAGAGCACATTATTGCACAGAACAATGTGGCTCCTCCAAGTCCCATCTTGTGTTTTCCTCTCTCATTTGATTGACAGCTGCAGCTAATAAAACAAGCATCACATGGCTAAAAAAAAAAAAAAAAAGGGATCACCCTACGTGAACAGTTCTTAAAAAACACTTCCTGTGAGGCAATGATTACATTACTTTCCTCAAATGGTACTACCCCCCTCATAACCTCCCACTATTGCTGTGGAAATAGTTGCAAAATGAAGAATAGTAAGTAGCAGGAAGGGCTTACATTTAAAATATTTACTTAATCCTACTTGCTGTGCTGAAAAATAATGTTTGTTTAGGGAGCTCAGAATTGATGCTCACATTGACACAAATCTGAAGTAGATAATCACCTACCCTCTGCCCTTTCTGTCCTTCTCTGACCAATAAGACTTCATACAGAATTTAGGAGAGAAACAGGCTGAAAGCTTCTGATGAGCTTTCTTTTAGAAGATCTATAATGCTCTGTTACACCAGTTTCATAGGTGCAACTTGTATTTTTGTTTTTAGGCAAAGTCCAGCTTGGGAAAAAATGACTGTACAACATGAGTTGAAATTAAAATCCACGAAAAGCCCAGCCACTATAGAAACACATCATAGAAGCCTTTTAAAACGAAACTCTTCGTTAAAGTGAAACTTAAGCCAAAATCTTTTCATAGCGTGAAGAAGGGTTAGAACTCCTGTAAATTTTTAACTGGTGTCTTTGTTTCTGTTTGGCAGATTTGCTACCAGATTTTATCTTAGTGACTATTGTCTCTAGGATAGAAAATGACAAGCTATTTATCATTTATAGCTGTCAGGGGGAAACAATTTCTTAGGAAGTTCACCAAAATTATGTAAAAAAGTTGCGGTTTTACAAATACACATTTACCTGTCTGCTGAGATAGAAGGTACATGTTTTGGGAGTTATCGAGCAGTTTTAAACCCAAAAACAAAATGTTATTGAATTGCATCTTACCATTTCTTAGATGTGATGGCCGCATTAGTTTGTAGCCCCAAAAGAATTGTTTGCTGTAACTGCTTATAAAGTGTTTGCTGGAGTTAAGCTTCAATTTTTTAATCAAGTTCATCTAAATTTGCTAGTCTAACACTATCCTCTCCCTAGACTAATGATACTGCTGTCCAAAGACGTCTTCTTTACTACTTCATCCAGAATGCAGACACCCTAAGCAGTGGTGTACTTTGGTTTTATGCTGCCCTAGGCATGACTAAAATCAGGCAAGAGAGAGAGGGGGGAGAGGGGGTAAGAAAGAGTGGAGGCGTGAGAGAGAGGTGAGATGAGAGAGAGAGAGAGAGAGAGAGGGGGGGTTGCAAGGGAAAGAGAGAGAGAGGAAAGGAGGTGGAGGGAGAGAGAGGGCTAGGTAGCAAGGGTCTGTGTCTAGGCTGCTCACCTTCCAGGGTCACCTGTTTTCCCACCTTCTTCAGCACCTGCACTGTCTGGTCATTGGTGTCTGTCCCTAACTCTGAACCTTCTATCGGATGAGCCGTTATCTGACATGGGTGTGCTGAACCAAAGTCCAGACCAGCTTCATACAACCCCCCCATATTATTACACAGAACCCCCCGGGGGCCACACAGCAAGAATCACTGAAACTCAAGGGTAGAAGTGTAGTTGGGCCTTCAATGGGAGAGAGATGGGGGTGTTTAGACAGCAGAGGTCACCCTATGAGAAGACTCCTGCAGAATGTGATGGCACCATGATAATTAGAGGACAGGAGCCCCATACACACTACATATAACATCCCCTATGGGGGTCAGAGCAGGCCCCGAGAACAATGAGCACTCACAGGAAGAAGTTACACCCTCCACCACAGCTGAATCACACCTCCGGCATGTCTCCAGACACTTCACTCCAGATACTATATGTGAACCAAGGAATCTTACCAGCCGCAAGCACACATACCAACACCACCACCATCTTCATGGTTAATCCTGCCAATCACCAGAATAGTAGACTCACTTTGTAGTGTCCTGATAACAGCTCCCGACCCCGGCCTCATACACATCTGTAACCTGCCAGGTTAAGACAGGACTGGCGTCTACTATGTGATACCTGGAGCTGCGTGTGCCGCCCCCTGAAAAATGCCGCCCAAGGCAAATGCCTTGTTTGCCTTGCAGTAGATACGCCCCTGACCCTACTATAGGAAGTGTGTTACTGGCTGAATCATCCGGTGAAATAAGGGAAAAAACGCCTAACAAAATGAATGCAGCCATCACACTAAGGATTGGCAAGCTACAGTATATTACATTTTTGTTTTTTGGGTTTAATATCACTTTAAGAATGGGTAGATGCTCTACTCGCCTTTGTTCTTGTAATGACCCAAGAGCATGGTTTAGATCTTGCTGACTTTGGTTAAATGTCTTTCACAGTGTTGCCTGAAAGGGTGGGAACCATCTACTGTTAGGAATGTGTATTTGACAGTCCTAAACAAATATTTTGTATGTACCATTATGTTTATTTGCATGTTCAGCACATGTATTTAGTAAAATATTCTCATTCCAACACATGGGGAAAAATATTGATGTATAAACCAAGTTACTAGACAGGGATGCTGTGTGAGCTTTTGCTGTTCTTTGCTAACATCTGAATACTGTCATTTATTTATCCTTATCAATCATTCATTGTACCAAAATGAATGCTGTTACCGACCGGAGATTTACTAAAAACTGAAGAGTGCAAAATCTGGTGCAGCTCTGCATAGAAACAATCAGCTTCCAGGTTATATTATCAAAGCTTAATTGAACAAGCTGACGTTAGAAGCCAATTGGCTAACATGCACAGCTGCACCAGATTCTGAGTGTTCTAGTCTTAGTAAATATCCCCATGTGTCATGGGCATGAAAAATATAGTGATAAACAAAATGTACTTTTTAGTTTTGGATAGAGGAGTTTTCTTAATACCGGTAATTTGATTATTTACTGTCTGTATCTCACTTGGTAGATTTCCCATTACTTCCCCTTCTAGAGATGCACCAGGACTTTCATTTCTCTCATTATGCCCAATTCTCTTCCAGTAAGTTCCTATGTCACTACATGATATAGTGCCTTGTGTAAATATCGACAAATTGAACTACAGAGTAAAGCAGGGGATCCTTGAATCCTCACAGAATTGTTGGATTCTTCAGCCAGTGATTTCCCATTAATGAAACATAGATTAG
This sequence comes from Rana temporaria, assembly GCF_905171775.1. Classification (NCBI taxonomy): domain Eukaryota; kingdom Metazoa; phylum Chordata; class Amphibia; order Anura; family Ranidae; genus Rana; species Rana temporaria. Next base: position 228,055,325 of record NC_053490.1, on the reverse strand, counting down.
TGGTTGAGGGCTGTGACAGAGGTAAGTATTTAAGTTTTTCCCTGCAGGGACAAGTATTTGATACACTGCTGATTTTGCTGATTTTGCAGGTTTTCCTACTTACCAAGAATGTAGAGGTCTGTAATTTTTATCCTAGGTACTCTTCAACTGTGAGAGACAGAATCTAAAGCAAAAATCCAAAAAATTACGTTTTATGATTTTTGTCCTGGAGTGGCCTAGACAGTATCCTGACCTGAACCCAATAGAAAATCTTTGGAGGGAGCTGAAAGTTCGTATTTCCCAGCGACAGCCGCGAAACCTGAAGGATCTGGAGAAGCTATGTATGGAGGAGCCAAAATCCCTGCTGCAGTGTGTGCAAACCTGGTCAAGAACTACAGGAAATGTATGATCTCTGTAATTGCAAACAAAGGTTTCTGTACCAAATATTATTTCCTGCTTTTCTGATGTATCAAATATTTATATCATGCAATAAAATGCAAATTAATTACTTAAAAATCATGCAATGTGATTTTCTGGATTTTTGTTTAAGGTGGCATCTCTCACAGTTGAAGAGTATCTATAATAAAAAATAAAAATAGGAAAACCTGCAAAATCGGCAGTGTGTCAAATACTTGTTCTCCCCACATATATATACACACACACACACACACACACACACACACACACACACATATATATATATATATATATATATATATATATATATATATATACAGTATATATATATATATATATATATATATATATATATATATATATATATATATATATATATATATAGGCTCCCACAGTGAATAGCGGTTTAACATCAGCCATTCATTCATGAATGCCTAACCTGTAATTCAGAAAATTCAGCCACAGCTAGCGCTGCCACTTTTGTTGGCTTCTTTGAAGAGTTAGGTAGGTCCACAACTATCTTCCCACGGTGACCCTCTCTAATTGGCATCACAGTCCTCGCTTGGTGCAGGGCTCAGGAACTGAGATATGACTCTTGCGGTCCCTTTATCAATTCTCCACTATGGCTTAACCCAAATCTGCCTAATTATATTACCTCCTAAACACTATTTGAGCCAGAGGAGGCATTAAGTAACTTCCCAGTTATTCTCCAATGGCTTATTTATTGCTTTTCATATACTTCAATCTAACCATAACATCCTCAACAAGATTTTTTTTTAAATACCTACTACTTCGCAATGCCCTAAACACACAGTTTGGTTCTCTCCAAATCTTCTTGAAGTCCAATCCTCTTAAGACTCTTCATTCAGATTCTACCCTTTCTAAAACTGTCAGAAATATCTCTGAGCTGTAACAGACCTCAGCTTTGAATCCTTACTCAGTTTCCTACATTAAATGGTCTGCCCACATACCAACACTTGAAGAGGATGCCTGGGAGGAGGTGATCAGAACATGGATGACTGATAGCATTTGCACTGTGGATAAGTTAATCCAATTTAGATTTTTAGATGATCTGTATTATACTCATCTTAAATTTAGATGCATGGGAATCTACAGCACTGCAAAATCTCTGTGTTGTGAGGCTATGAGTGCAGACTTATTCTATATTCTTTATACATTTGTTGGGCACTGCTATTGCCAATGATCCAAAAGTGCTGCTACTGAGTATGCTTAAATATAGTATGCTTTTAGCTCCCACCCTGCTAAAAGAACCCTGATCTGCTGGGTTTTTGGGCTTGAAAAAAACCTTGCCCTCCCATTAACAGAAAGTTCCTAGCTTTGATGAATAATTTAATACACTTTAAAGGCCTTGCTGAGGTTTTATTTCCTCTGACATCTAAAGCATTTTTTCTAATTTATCTATGCCTCCTAAATATATGTTTTTGTAATGTTTATGCCATGCTAATAATATTAATAATAATTAACTGCATTGTTCTGTGATTGCAGCACTCTCTGCTCTGGGGGAAGGGGTTGGTTGCATTTATGTCTGTGATGTGAGTGTATATCTATTCTGTTGTGAGCAACCTGCGAGATGCAACTTATATTCTCTTGTTTACATTGTATTCTTTTCTAAAGACAAAAAAGTAAAAATAAACACCCTTCAAAGGAGACAAATATGCATACATGTGTTTATAGGTGCAGAAAAAAAGTGAGCATTTTTTTTAAGAGAGACATTGTGAACCCTTCAGCTAAGCTAGCTGAAGCATTCATTTAGCAAAACATAGAACATCCAAAGAATCACTTGAATGTGGCAACACCAGGATATATTTTGACTAACACTAAACTTCACAAGATGGAGCTCAGAAGTAATGAAAAAACATTTATATTTTTAGAATTTTAAAAAAAAATTATTTTGCTCAGGAGACTGCTCTTCTTTAGGGAAAGTATAGGACTCATGGTATTAATTTAATGCTTCAAAGTAATGAACAAGTATTTATGATTGTATAGACCATATATAAACTTGAAAAGTATCAGTGAGGCTCACTGCATGCAAATATAGTAAATAGCACAATTTAGAAAAAAATAGTACAAAAGTGCTGTGCAAAAGTATAGTGAACAACTTCTTTCAATATTTCAGTTATGGGTAGATGATAGTAGGTTAAATAGCTCACTGCTTTATTATATGGCTCAGTGTTTCAAGCTAGGATACAGTTTATGTCCAACACCACCCACACTCTTCCAGGGAATCCTAGAATAAGGGTAATCGGTCACTATGACCAATTTTACCATTTATTTTAATATAGATATTTGGATAATACATTTTACTAAACTGACAATTACCTAACATCTGTAACCACCTGAAAATGCCAATAGGTGCGTCAACCAGCACAAAGTATTCGTTTTGGATGGATTGAAAGTACCGCCTATGTCAAGAAGCAGCGGAGATGATCAGATCTATCTGGCTACTGTCAGGAATCTAGGATCAGACTGTGTATGATTTAAGCGAGATTTATGTATAGTGAAGCAAAATATATAGTGAAGCAAGGGGGATCAGGTACAAGGCAGAAAAATACAGGCAGAAAGCAAGAGCAGGATTGAGGCACACATAATCTAGCAGCAGCAAACACTGAAGTGAGAGGCACTAGTAGGAGAGGACCTAAATACACTCCCAGCAGCCAGCATTGGGTGAAAACTGATTACTGGTATTTACTGGCTGCTGGAATTACAACCCTCCACCCAGGGAACTACAGCCACCAGCAGGTGATCCAGGTCCTGAAAGCCTATATTTGACCCTCAAAATTTAGTGTAAGAATAGTGCAAAGTCTTCTCTAGGAGCAGGTTAAGTCAATTATGTGCTTCTTGTCTTTACTGCATAATTGTATTTTTAGGACTTAATTCTAGTGAACAATTACATGATATTTTATGAGAACAAGACAATAAAGGCAATTAAGTTAATCTGTTTGCCTGATTAAATCGTTTTAGGTCATGGTTTTTGTTCTGACTGGTAAATTAGATGATTTCCCAGCGATTATGTCATCCAGAGCAGTGTCATATATCAGTATAGTTACCCCATTCACGTATGACTTATGCAAACAACGTAAAATACGACGCTGTTCCGATGCTTCCAACGTCCATACCTTAACATGACTTACCCCTGCTTTATGAGGGGTAAAGTTACACCGGACCGACGCCTTACGTAAACGGCGTAGCTAAATCCGACCGGCGCAAGTACGTTTCTGAATCGGCGTATCTACCTAATTTTCATATTCGACTCGGAAATATATGGAAGCGCCCCTAGCGGCCAGCACCCAATATGCACCCAAGATACGATGGCGTAAGAGACTTACGTCAGTCGTATCTTGGAGAAAAACAAACGTAAATGCCTTTCTGAATAGGCGTAAAGATGCAACGGCGCACATTTTAAATTACGGCGGCATATCTGGAGATACGCCGCCGTAAATCGTTTCTGAATCCGGCCCCTTGTGTTTAATCAACCCAATGTCCATGCACACCAGACACACAACTTTTAGTATTTCACCACCACCTAGCAGTTTCAGTTGACTGGTCTGCTGAGCAAGCACACACACACACACACAAAAACATCTCCGTCTGGCAGATCTGCTAGTCTATGAACTACATGCAATCTGCCAACATACAGTACAATTGCATGCAGGTTAGCAAAGAGCTTAGACCAAGCAGGCAGACACTAAAATGCAACAATGTCTTTAGGGAGTCCTAGCTTAGTAAGCAGAAGCCATTTCATGATTTTATAATTTAATACCCCACAGGTGGGCAGTGCATAAAATATACACAAGGAGAGAAAGAGAATTACAAAAAAGACAAAAGGGCATACAAAATAAAAGGAGTGAAAAACAGAAATACATTTTTACTGAGGTTTATGTTGTCAATGGGAGCACATAAGAAATATTTGCAATCCACCAGTTTAGAATGGCTCCATTTGAATCCCCCCGCTCATATCTAATGCTTCTAAATTTATTAACATATAGATGAGGGCCAGACTCTACCCCTTGGCAAATCAACCCTGGGAGTGTTCCCTCCTCAGCTAGATGGATGGTTCTGTGTACTGAAGTAGCCAGGCCTAAATGTAATCATTCTGATGGCTGGGTTGGGGATAGGATTTCCAACATCAGTCTGATCGCAACAAGACCAATCACAGTTTGACTGTCCTGTTTAGGCTCCATTCAGCTGTTTTGGGGTTCTCTCGTGGATTCTATACACACTATGCATACAATTTTATATGTACATATACCCAAAATGTATATGATCAGAAGGAACTATTTTCATCTCTCTGTAACCAATATTCATCTGATTGTTGACATAAATCTAGTGTTGGTAGATGTTTTGGAGCCAAGATGTATAAGTCTTGTCCTCTGCTAGACTTGTAGACAGAACAGCTGGGGCTTTCTTTTAAAGCTCATTGAGGTGATCATTTATTCTTATTTATACCTACAAGGATGTGAGAATCTTTTTGGCACCTAGGTATCAATGCTGGTCTACAAGCCTGCTTGTTCCTTTCAAATTCTAATCTGGGAACATCTATCTACTACTGATTCCTAAATGGAGAAAATTCTGTATCATTAATATCACTAAATTAAAAATGATCTGCAACCATACTACTTTTACAGGTCACGATCCAGCTATTGGTAAAATTGCGCTACATTTATGTTACATCTATCTAGGAGTGGTGGGCACTGGGCACCATGATAATCTCATGCTGCAACAGACTGGAGTAGGCCTTTAGACCAAGTTGTATTGCTCATCTGCCCGGGTGCCTGAATCACAAGACTTCGCAAACAGAATCATAAATCCTTTGGTGTTTAAAACAAATATGTAATCCAAATGGTCAGTTTTTAGAGTTTGACAGAAATGTTATGATTGTAATTACATTCTATCTCCAAAAAATAAGCATGTTTATGACAGAAAGCATTTTGCAATCTGGAAATATGTGCTACGTACAGTATATGCGCGGGTAACTGCTGAAGCACAGAAGTGTTAGCATTTCCAAAATTACAGCCATTCATTTGTATGGCAGGCTGTACACAGTACCTGTGTAGGTATGGGAAAATGGCCAGAATTTCATGCACAGCATATTTTCAGCCTCTTGCGTGTGCATGAGGTCTTTGGAGAATGTTTATCATAAAAATATGGGTAAAGGGATGAAGAACCATAAAGTGATATCATGGTTGATTTTTACAGTGGTTAAAGATCTGATGGTCACTATGGGAACCACATTTTTAATTTATAAACAAAAATATTACTTCTTTGTGTTTAGTGTCTTTTATAATTTTGATTTACTTGAGATTGTATGTAGCAGAACAGCTCTGTGTAACTGACCAAGTAATGCTATCATAGCATGTGGAGTGATTAAATAATTGTTCATGTGCTCTGCCAAATAGGTGAGCAGATCAACTTAAATTTATCACAAATGGCAAGATCCAGAATGCATCTGTCTGTTCTGTCTTTCTTAAATTGATCAAATGGAATAACAGTTCATGTATTCTCATAAAAGTGTCTATAAAAATACTCTATTTCTAATGTGTCCTCTTAGAAATAGCACAGAATACATCATCAGTTGCATGCCTCGTACACACGACCGGTTTTCCTGACGAGAAAACTGCCATTTTTTAGATTGGTCGGGAAAATCGGTTGTGTGTATGCTCCATAGCAGTTTTCCTGACAAGAAAACAGCACGCAAAAAAATTAGAACCTGCTCTATTTTTTCCCATCGTGTCTCCCGTCAGTCTTTTTTTCGTCGCGAAAACCGCTCATGTGTATGCTTTTCCGATGGGGAAAAAAACGTGCATGCTCAGAATAAAGTATGAGGTGAGAGCACTCGTTCTGGCAAAGCTAGCGTTCGTAATGGAGATATCACATTTGTCACGCTGTAACGGACTGAAAAGCGCAAATCTTCTCTCACCAAACTTTTACTAACACAAGGATCAGCAAAAGCAGTCCAAAGGGTGGCGCCATTTGAATGGAACATCCCCTTTATAGTGCCATCGTACGTGTTGGACATCACCACGCTTTGGTCGTTTTTTTGACTGAACGTGTGTATGCAAGGCAGGCTTGAGAGGAATCGCGTTGGGAAAAACTTCGGGTTTTGGCATGTCAGGAAAACCGGTCGTGTGTACAGGGCATTAGACCACAGCAGACCACACTGACTGTATGTCTCTTATGAAACAGTTTTGAAAGGGATTAGTTATTTTTATTTTCTACATTACCAATGTATTATATAATCATTTACGTAGTATATGGAAACATTTAGTAGATCTATGCCAAGCCTAGATGGCCCTAATTTTTTTTTATTATTTATTTAATACATTTTTTATCACAAGCATGTAAGCACTCATTTACTTAATCTAGAAACATTTTGGTGAAATGTTTTTAGGCAGCATAAGGGAACTGCATGCTGAGACATTTATATTATTTTACATGTGTGTCTCATGGCTGGAGGCCAATTTATTTTTCAGAGCCCCCACATACAAAAGAATAACATCTTATTCATCTTCCAGTGACGGCTGTACTGCCACTGCCACCTATCCCTGCATTTTGAGGAGAATAGTGCTGGATGCTAATTGTCCCCCACCAGCTACTTACACCACTCTTTTACTCCTTACTCGTGTCCAGCCCTCACACATGTGGTTTTGGGCTCATTCCCTAGATTGGTTCCATTTCACAGTGGACCATAGGTTGTCCAGTAGAGTACACCAAGTACCAGGCTACCCCTACCAACTAAGCCTCCATCACTGGCAACCACTCTTTCCTCTCCCAAACACGTTACCGGCTCATTTGGCTCTTCCTTACTACCTTTAAACCTACCACTGTCTGTTAATACCCCTGCACTTTGTCACCAGTCATGGATAACTCTACCAGTCTCTACTGATTCGGAGATCAGTTTCAGCAGGACTTTAACAGTGCCATCAGATAATCCTTTGCGATCAGGCCAATGTGCTCAGATATTACAAATGTCAGATGATGAGTGAGTTATTTTGAAACGGTCCTTTTGGAAGCGCCCTTTCTTTGCCCAGGGGAGGTCAGCAGTGGAATTATCATTTGGTTTGGTACATATTTTTTATATTTTTTGTAACACATGTCCTGTCCTAGGGTGGTAACGCTCACTCATTGTACTCTATCTATAGATGAGTAGCATTACCACCCTAGGCTGATTTGAACTACAAACACATTTCCCTTGCCTCATCTTTATAGCATATGTAGTTTCTGTAGCACCAAGAGAGAACTGGAAAGGCTGATAACATTGATCAAGATGGTAGGATTGACAGGTATATTTCAGTATGTTATAGTATGTACAAAAACTAATGCAGGTGCTACAGCTAAGGTCTTGTATGTTGCACTAAATACAAACTAAATTTTTTGGGGGTTTAAATATACATTTATTTAGAATGAAGCTGATTGTTAGTAGCTCAGTCTGCAAATGGCTCCCTATTGTATAAGCTACACAGGCAGCATGTAGCATCATGTAGTAGTGCTAAATTGCATGTGATTGGTAATATTGTGCAATTATGTGTGGTTTAATATTACTACTTAAACAATGGAGAACCATTTATTCTAACTGATTAGCAATTGCAATTTTTATTCAATGTGATCATTTTAGTCATGTTGAATGATAGATTGTATGAACATCTCAATACCTAGCCAGTTCATTTGTATACACTATGTAAGGGGTTAGCTCGGTAGCGAGGGTGTGTGACCCCTTGGATGGGTTCACTACACACTGAACGATACAGAGAAACAGCCGAAGACGGTTGAAAACAAAGAATTTGGTTTATTCTTCCATCTTGCTGGAAACAAGTGCAAGCATCCAAACAGCATAAACAAAATCAAACATAAAATAAACCCTGTCAACTTGGGGCGTCTACCTTCACCACACAGGAACCTATCTATGGAGTCTGGCACAGCCTACTGCTGAGCAGACACTGCTGGTCATACAGCAGAAAAAACAATAGTCTTTTTGATTTTTATCACACAGAAAAATCAACAGCACCTCACCTCTTCAGAAGTATTTCTGTTCACTGCTCTCCTTCACTCAAAAAGCCTCAGGATGCAGCAATCAGTAGTAATCCTCTGGATTACTTATAGAGGCCTTAATTGCCTCATTCTGAACAGCTGACGTTTTCCAACGCCCTTAAACCTTTCTGGCCACTTCTGCAGCCGACACCTGATAATAATTGGTGTATTGTCTAAACAAGGCAGAAATGTATCTCTTGTCTGTGACAACACCCACAGATTTACCTGACTTCCTGTCACAACTAATAAATAATAATACTCTGTTCCTTTAGTTTTTCACCATTACATCTAGCAAGTCCACTCCTATGCACCATTTAACATTTTTGTTCTCCGCCGATTACGTTTTAGGGTTGCCTCACAGATATATATATATCAGCCAATCCATTGAGCCAATGTTGTTTCCGCAATTGCAGGCAATTTTATAGGCAAACGTGATATTTTGTCTCTGTAGAGGTCTTGTTATTCAGAGTCAATGTACTTTAAGCATATTTTACAACACAAACGATTCTCTGGTTTCTCGTCATTTGTCTGCAATTCCGGTGTTCTAAACAACATATTTTGAACTGGAAAGTCTTTTGTGCAATTGGTTGTCTCTATGTGGGTTAATTGTACCCACATATCGTTTTTCACTTCACAACCAAAATATTATATTTATGTGCTTACAATCATGGACTCTGTATTTATATGTTTTTAAAACCCCTTTTCTTTTTGAGTATGATGCATTTTCATTAACTATACCTTTACGGGTTGCACCAGGCCGGTTAGGCTACAGGCTTTTCTATGCATTATATCATATTGTGTATATTTTATTAGGAGATATATAGGCTATGGAGGGTTCCACGGACACAAGTGCAGTGTTTTATTGTGTTCATGGTTATAAACACACATTCCCCCCATGTAATCCTTGATATAGAGAGTTTTATGTGAACCAATTCTTTCTTTTGTTCATTACCTTTTGTACTTATATATAATAGATATATACAAAAGAACTTTCCGGTTTTATGATCTCTATTTGGTCTTACATCTGTGGCATCAATATGTTGGATGACTGAACATAACTAGAGAATAACCAAGCGTCTATATGTTCACTCATCCATCCATCCATGGACTGTTTCCTCTTTCTCCATTTGATTATATCATATACATATATGGATGTTTTATGGTCTTTTTCGGGTTGAATATATAATAAATTTTTCTTTTGGATCACATTTTTCAAGATATGATATACACCTGACCTGATGGGTAATTTTGTACATATATAGAAATATGTCTTTACACCCATACCTATTTTCATAACAGACATGACCATACATATCCCTTTTCCATCTCATGCATATATGCACATACACTTGATCATTATCCTATGTTTTTACATACACAGGATCGTGTATGTGTTTCCACCTGTCCTCCATGCGTTTACATCTACTCATACCCTATGATTCAGCACAATTTTAGTTTTTTCTCGTTTAATATTTTATTTCGATTTTATTTCGCTTAATTGAGGTATCTATATATGTACACATATGGTTTCATAGAAACTAATATACCGGATACCACATCATTGCTATGTACGAGATTTATATATTTTTGGGCTTGCACCTTAGTAGATCTAATTCAAATCTTATATGAAGAGTAAGAATTATCTTTCATCCGTCATATGACACATTTCACTTTTATTACACGGCTTTCTTTATTACTTTCATATTTTGGCCTTTGGACCATATTTACATTATTCATTTTTTTCCTTTTCCGCACCCATCGAGATGAATGTCTTCCTTCATATTACACTGCTATAATGCACATATTATTCATTTTTTTATATCTTTCTTCTCTTTGTGGTATATCATAATAGTATAGACACCATATTTTAAATATGACTTACATGTACTCACATAATATTCCTTCTAGTCATTATGACTTGGTTATATATTCCATATCATTTCCATATATGTTTGTCTCTATTCACTTTATCAGTTACCACTATTGAAAGGATCCCTTACATATATATATATATATATATTTATACACTTTTAAACACAAGTCACATATATATATGTATGTATTTTCTACACATATGTATTTTTTATATAGACACTTTATTTGGATTTATGTTCAGTGATGATGTGGTTTATTTGAAAGTATCTTTTTTGAAAGTATTTTTTATCTCTATGTGTATCTCTTAGATTCCTTTGTGTGCACAAGTGACCTCTGTTACCAATACAGGGCAGGGTGTGCCTTTCATTAATTGGCCTCCACCCGCCATTGGCTAACAGTGGTCACATGTTTTTTAGAAATCATATATATTTTAAGTGTGTTTTAGTTACATATCATCCATGACTAAGCACTGAACTAGTGTGAAACGCGTCGGCTGCTTCTTTTCCCGATTTTGGCTGTATCCTGTGATGCATTTCTATTTATTTTACCAATAAAGACAACTTAAGAAGTTCCTTTGGAGTGCGGCTATCCACCCCTTTTGAAATTTTCACATATCAATACATGTGTGGATCTAGCCAGTAACATTTCCTATCTTGAAGTGTCTTTACTCTGGATGGGGGAGCAATGGAGACACCATTGGACAGCAGCATTGATAATCTAGGAAGAGAGTAGTGTTATATACACTAGCAAAATTAGATAGACTTGACTAACAAGTTGAAAATGAACTCCAGCTAACACTTTATAAGGCCTCGTACACACAATAGGTTAACCAGAGGACAACGGTCTGATGGACCATTTTCATCGGTCCAAACCGATCGTGTGTGGGCCCCATAGGTTATTTAACCATCGGTTAAAAAAAAGTTAACTTTCTTTAAATTTAACCGATGGATTCCTAACCGATAGGTCAAAACCGATCGTTAGTAGGCACGACCATCGGTTAAAAATCCAGGCATGCTCAGAATCAAGTCGACGCATGCTTGGAAGCATTGAACTTAATTTTTTTCAGCATGTCGTTGTGTTTTACATCACCGCGTTCTGACACGATCGGTTATTTAACCGATGGTGTGTGGGCGCGACGGACCATCAGTCAGCTTCATCGGTTAACCGATGACAACGGTCCTTCAGACAGTTCTCATCGGATGGACTGATCGTGTGTACGAGGCTTTACAGTTTTTCCTTTTGGGATAAGGGTTGTACATAAATGAATAACAGCTGATCATTGTGAGCACCCCTGTCAGTGTTAAATGGTCAGCTGGTCAGTTAAAGATGTTGAAAAATAACAGACTTATTGACCAGATCAGCAGGTGAAAAAAAAAAGGAAAAAAGACAAAAAAAAAACTAATGCAGCCAAAACATTTAAGAAATGGTAAGCTTCAATATAATACATCTTTTTCCTTTGGATTTGGATACATTTTAATAAATAAATACATTATTTTAAAAGAAAACTATATAAATCACCTTTAATATGCATAGCTAAAACTGTGGACTTTTTCCATATTTAAAGGCTTTCCTATGAACACAAGCACAGTTTAAAACAAAGCCTTCATTTTTCTTCCAGTAGACAGTAGATTATACAGTGCATCTTTAATCAACTGGTTATTACAGGTTACTTAAACAATCCAGTCTCCGCAGTAATCTGTATAATTTTATGATGTCAGTATATTTCATTTTACCAGCCCCGTGACTTATTATTTCTCATGCACTCTTTCAGTTAACATATCTGTGTGTTTGCTACTTAATTTGATCAGATCATACATTATTCAATAGTCCATTTTTAATGTATTTAAAATTATATTAAACATAAAAACTAACAAATACACTTTACTGAGTTTGCCTTTATTGTGTCTTTGGATGTAACAGGAAGTTCAGAGCTGCATGAAAAAGACTAATTTATTTTAAAAATTACCGTTAAATTGCTTTCTTGAGGACACAATTAAATTACATGTCATGTTTCCTGTTGGTCTAAGAATATTTGTTATTTTGTTTAAGTAAAATATTTATTTTATGGATTAATTGAAATGGCAGTAATCTTAAATTAGAAAAGAAAGTACTTACTATCATGTAAATGCTACAATTGGGCCAGGAGGAGGGAAAAAGTACTCTTTTTTAATGACTAACTGCAAGGGTATGGAGGAAACTGTTAATATTTGTTAATTAATTCTGAAAATGTTAAGGTCTGTGTATTAAGATGCCCCATGCCCAACCCCAGGTGAAAGACACTATGTTAGCAATTAGTAATTAGCAATTAGTATCACAGTTCCTAACTTTACCTGATCTTGAGTTTTAGCTTGCCAGTGGTAGACTTTTTCTATCTATGTGTATTAATGTATGTTATCTGATGTACTTCATGCTTGGTTCTCCTCCCTGTTTTAGTGAATGTGTTATATGGTACTTGTAGTCTAAAGTCTTCTTTTGTCTAACTATATGAACTGTGGTTTGAAACCTTGTATATTAGGGATGAGCCGAACACCCTCCGGTTTGGCTCGCAGCAAAACATACAAACAGGCAAAAAGTTTGTTTGACTACGTGAACACTGTTAAAGTCTATGGGAGACGAACGTGAAATTAAAAGTGCTAATTTTAAAGGTTAGTATGCAAGTTATTGTCATAAAAAGTGTTTAGGGACCTGGGTCCTGCCCCAGGGGACATGTATCAATGCAAAAAAAAGTTTTAAAAACTCATGTTTTTTTGGGAGCAGTGATTTTAATAATGCTTAAAGTGAAACAATAAAAGTGAAATATTCCTTTAAATTTCTTACCTGGGGGGTGTCTATCGTATGCCTGTAAAGTGACCAATTTTTCCCGTGTTTAGAACAGTCCCTGCACAAAATGACATTTCTAAAGGAAAAAAAGTAATTTAAAACTGCTGGCAGCTATAATGAATTGTTGGGTTATGGCAATACAGATGAAAGTCATTGAAAAAAACGGCAACAAGTTCCCCCCATTCCATTACCAGGCCCTTTGGGTCTGGTATGAATATCAAGGGGGAACCCCCGAACCAAAATAAAAAAATTGCGTGGGGGGTCCCCCCAGAAATCCATACCAGGTCCTTATCCGAGCACGCAACCTGGCAGGCTAAAAGGAAAAGAGGGGGGATGAGAGAGAAGTGTCTGTTTCTTTACATACTTCAGCTTGTAATTCTTCTTCATTGGAGAGATGTTTGGTGGCATGGGAACCATGAGAACTAAATATTTACATTTTATAAGCATATACAAATTGTTGACAGGGTCACTTTACAACATAGTAATAAAAAGGAAAAAAAAAGAAACTTCAAGGCCAAGGCCCCCATTACATAGGACAGGAGTGGGGGATCTGTCCACTGATTCACGTTGAGCAGGTGTATGACTGGTCTGTGTCTGCTTTTCTAATTCAGAGTGGACACAGACACAGCCTGTTCTCTATACGTGGTCAAATGTAAGCGGACCGCCTGTCAGTTTACACCCTACTGCCCTGCTATCTGATCCGCGAGATAAAAGGGAAACAGATCCCCATTTGTCTGTTTTTAGCAGATTGGATTGGATGTAACACATGTCTATGTACACACGTCACTATAGAGGAGAATGGAGGGTCCTTTGTGTCCGCCTGAAAAACTGACAGGTGGACCCAATTGGGCCGTTTGTATGAAAGGGTCCTAAATGAGTTCCTGAGTAGGCCAAATTCCAAGAAAATGTGCTTCTGCATAGACCAGGAGCTCATTATTGTGTATTTGTGGTTTTCTGCTCTCCCAGGATGGTATAAAGTCCAGTGGTGTCACCTTCACATACAGTTTGCAGTTTGCTTAAAGTTTTTCTTTAAAGTAAACCTGTTGTGGTAAAAAACAAACAAAAAAAAAAACATTTCCAATACCTCTCCTTTTACATGTACACTGTCCAGGGTGCTCCACCGCTTGCTCACACACCACAATACAGATAGCTAGATTCAAAGAAATGTGCCCATCTATAGGCGGGCGTATCGTATCTCAGATACACTACGCCGCCGTAAGTTAGAGCGGCAGGTCCTGTATTCACAAAGAAGTTGCGCTCTAACTTACGGCGGCGTAGTGTAACTGGGCCGGCGTAAGGCCGCCTAATTCAAAATAGGCTGGTTGGGGGCGTGTTCTATGCTAAATACTCGTGACCCCACATATTTGACGTTTCTAACGAACGGCGCATGCGCCGTTCGTGGACGTATCCCAGTGCGCATGCTCCAAATTACGCCGCAAAGACTCATTGGTTTCGACCTGAACGTAAATTACGCCCAGCCCCATTCACGGACGACTTACGCAAACGACGTAAAATGTGAAAAATTCTACGCGGTTCAGACGTCCATACTTAACATTGGCTGCGCCATCTTTTTTGGTGGTTTATCTTTACGCCTGAAAACGCCTTACGTAAACGGCATATCTTTACTGTGACGGCCACGCGTACGTTCGTGAATAGGCGTATCTCGCTGATTTACATATTCTAGGCGTAAATCAGCGTACACGCCCCTAGTGGCCAGCGTAAATAGACAGCTAAGATACGACGGCGTAGGAAGACTTATCTTAGCAACATTTAAGCGTATCTCAGTTTGATCATACGCTTAATGTTACGACAGCGTGGATTCGGAGTTACGACGGCGTATCTACTGATACGCCGTCGTAACTGTACCTGAATCCGGCTAAATGGCCTTAGTGAATTGGGAGGGAGGTACAATCATGTGATGTGGGATGTAGAGTAGGGTACCGCAGTAAAAAGCAATGGGAGTAGTGACGTCAGTTTCGGTGGTGTTTTAACAGAAGTACGGTGAGGAGGCCTGTGTCACTACTCCCATTGCTTTTTACTGCAGTTTTTATCCTTACTTGATGTAAGCATTTTTTTTACTAAATAAATTTACTTTTAATTTGGCAATATTGCACTATGGCTGTTCTTTGTTTCCTTTGAGCGCCATTTATGCAAGAAGTGCCATTCTTTGGAGCGAGCTGTTTCCTCTATATGTGGAATTACCCAAGATGTTTTGTTGCCAAGTTTTGAACGTAGTTCTTCGTCTTCGCCTGGAACTTGGATGCCTTTACAGATCCATCAGCAGGATTCCTTATCTGACTATCTGATGAGCATTGTTGGAGGTGAGCGGCCAATTCATAAATTTAACAGTCGATGCTTGGATAGATGTTTTATCTGTTTTTTCTTCTATCAAGTTATCTCTATGAGATTTTTGCCTTTATATGAACTAACTCCTACCATTGGGCTTTGGTTTTACTTTATTCACATTTATTTATTTATTTGTATGTTTGGATACTCAGCATATTTTTTTCTTTGAGTATACTACTTTATGGCACATTATTGAATAAGCACACCATTTTCATCTTTTTCTTTCTACCTCCAATATGATCCGCTAAAAATATTGTGGGCTGTGTCCATTCTGTGGGCTGCATACGCAGAGCGGACACGGACATGCCATCCACCCGATCTGCACATTGTGGCCCGTGACTGGTTACCAAGTCGCTTGGGTGGCCCTTGCTCTTCAAAAGGTTGGGCACCCCTGTGTTAAGTGGTCAATATCAATCCCCAAGGATCGATGTAACTATCCAAGGGGTCAATAAATGTCTGGGTTTCACAACTGTTAATAGGTGGTTAAAAAATGATGGAAGGTTAATTGGGGTCAATTAGGGTTTTAAGATTTCTGTAAAGCTCCAAACCAGTCCCTGGTCCTGAAGGTGAGGTCAGTATTGGTGAGAGTGTTACCCAGGGTTGAATAATCAGCTACAAGTGAGAACAAGCTTAAAATATCTCTGTAACTGTGTGTTGTTACTAGCCTTCTTTATCAGCATGCTTCGTGAGTGTCTATGACCCTCTATCCTTCTGCTTCCAGGAAGTATATACGGTACGTATGTCTAGCATTCCAGCTCACTTACTGTTTTGAATGTCTTCCCATCCCCTCCCTTCTGTACTCCCCCACCTCAAACTCTGTTGGAGGGCCAGCATATTCGAAAAATGTAGAGACTTATGATTAATATTCACCAATTACCATCTAATTATCAGTATCCTTGTTTATGCTCATTAGATGCAATCAACAGTCATCAACAGTTTTAGTAAAAAAAAAATTGTATTTTAAATGTTATGTTTTGCATATTTTAAATATTACCTATTGTTTATTAAGCCAATATTATTACTTACTGTTACGCATATTACTATTTGTTAAAATAGTATTTACTACATTATTTTCATATAATAAATGTTAATGGTTTCAGGAATGATCTAAAACATCATAAAGTGGTTGATGAGCTGAAGAGTTTAGGGACCCCTGATGTAGAGAAACATGTCTAAGATACAACTTTCAGAAAGTCTGTATTTATAAAGGCCATTTGGGAGGATTTTGGGGACGCTGTGGATTGTTGACATATTCTAGAACAATATTGTGTTTTGGTTATTTTTGGAAAATTATGGTTTATGTTGTATTTTATCTACTCGGGTTTACCTTAACCAACAAAAGTGACTTTATGTTAACATCCAGCTTGTAAATGATTGCTTTGCTTATTTCCATGCACAAGTATAAAGAAAAGTAGTGATGTTGACACAAGTAACAGGAGAAATGTTTTATTTCATTTTACTCCTGAATTATAAAAAAAGCGGGAAAACTCTGCGCTAAACCCACTTACAAGTGATGAAAAATTGATATATGACCTCTAAATAGAGGAAGGAATGAAAAAAATTAGTGAAAAATGTATTTAAATAGGGGTGTGCTGCTGCCTATTCAAAGCTCAAATACTTAAACTTCAAAGACATACATACAAAAAAGAAATAAGCTTGCAACTCCAAACATTTAGCCCTGGTTCACACTGGGTACGATTTGGAACGATTTGAGATTCGATTTGACATGTCAAATCGCATCTCAAATCGGCGGCAATTGTCGGCAATGGCACTGTTCTAATCAGTGCGACGCCGCATCTGCGATTTCAAAAAGTAGTTCCTGTACTACTTTTTGCAATTTCGGGCCGCGATTTACATTAAATTGCGGCCGAAATCGCGGCAAAATCGCAGCCGTGAAATCGCGGTAAAATCGCGCTTTTTACCGCGATTTTGAATTCGCAGCAGTGTGAACCTAGGCTTAAATGTGCAATCACAAGGGAGTGAAATAATGTTATATCAAAACCATAAAGTGATGAAAAAATTGATGTGTTGATGTGTTGATACACCCTGTACCAGGTGAACAAAAAAGATATAAATAAACCCAAAATGAATAAGGAAAGAGGTAATTGAGTGATCAAAGTCCTCAAAAAAATATATCAAATAAAATCCTGACCACCAGATACTTCCAAGCAAGAAGTAGTTCATTAATCGCTGCAGACTTTAAACCAACATCTTGAAGAAACTTGAATCTTTATATTCAGCTGAAGAAATATAAATACTGACTCTTACCCAATCGTTGGACCCCGGTTTTAAGGAGGTCAGATGAGCTTGTGCATTAGCCTGCCGGCCCCAGGTGTATAATCAACTATCTTGGGGAGGAGTGCTTTTATCTTGCAAGAAGGAAGAGAAAAGGCTTCAGCTGTCTTTCCAGGCCGTATGACACAAGAAGAATGGTAGTCAGATTTCAGTTTTCAGCTTGGAAGATGCGGGATAATAAATTCTGAACACGTAGAATCAGTGGAAATGGAGGGAGAAAAAAATAGATCCTCATAGTGTAGTACAGTAGGTGTTTGTGATATTGTGTTTTTAGCACGACAGCATCGCACTGATTCTCGGCGACATGGTGCCGAGATCTCGCCGACATCTCGCACTCACTGGAATAGTGACAGCACATGCGTCATAGAAGCGACGGGAGATCCGACTTGGATTCCCGCCAATTCTACACGTGTGCGGCGTTTGTTATGAATCCTGAGGGGGAAGTCCCCGCCGGATTTCAAATAAAAATCCGGCATGGGTTCCCCCCTCAGGAGCATACCGGGCCCTTGGGTCTGTTATGGGTTGTAAGAAGAGCCCCCCTACGCCGAAAAAAACGGCGTAGGAGGTCCCCCCTACAATCCATACCAGACCCGTATCCAAAGCATGCTACCCGGCCGGCCAGGAAGGGAGTGGGGACGAGCGAGCGCCCCCCCCTCCTGAGCCGTACCAGGCTGCATGCCCTCAACATGGGGGGGTTGGGTGCTCTGGGGCAGGGGGGCGCACTGCAGCCCCCCCACCTCAGAGCACCCTGTCCCCATGTTGATGAGGACAGGGCCCCTTCCCGACAACCCTGGCCGTTGGTTGTCGGGGTATGCGGGCGGGAGGCTTATCGGAATCTGGGAGCCCCCTTTAAAAAGGGGGCCCCCAGATACCGGCCCCCCACCCTAAGTGAATGGATATGGGGTCGCTGCAATGACGTGTGCGCGGCTTGCATCGGACCTATATAGGCCTCACAGTCCCATCATGCTCTGTACCTACCCATGTGATACCTACCCACGTGGGTAGGTATCACATGGGTAGGTACAGAGCATGATGGGACTGTGA
Organism: Rana temporaria; assembly: GCF_905171775.1. Lineage (NCBI taxonomy): Eukaryota > Metazoa > Chordata > Amphibia > Anura > Ranidae > Rana > Rana temporaria. The sequence goes on along the minus strand of NC_053490.1, from coordinate 228,036,503 downwards.
GGCCTATATAGGTCCGATGCAAGCCGCGCACACGTCATTGCAGCGAGGAAAGGCGACGTGTCAACATCGGGAGAAGAAGAGAAGTGAAGAACATGACGTCACAGCACGGAAGAAGAACTCACAGCACGGAAGGAGAAGAAGACGTACAGCACGGAAGAAGAAGGCACCGGACAGCGAGAGGAAGAACCGGGGTGTGCCGAGTCAACAGCGGAGAGCGGCGTACATAGAAGGAGACCCCCGGAGAGTTGAGAAGACCCCCCGGATAGCGGAGAAGACCCATCGGGATAGCGGAAGAAGAAGCCCCCCCCGCCGAAGACGCCGGAGGAAACCCGCCGGGGGGTGGGGGCTTTTTTAAAAGCGACCCCCCCCGGCGGTGAAAGAGAACCAGACGGCGGCCCCCACCCACCCGAAGACGTCAAAGAAGAAGCTCCCCCTGGTAAAAGAGCTAATAAAGAAGACAGGGGGAGCCTCCGGAGCAGAAAAATAAATTATTTTAAAAACCCTTGTGTGGTGTGTTTATTAACTTTGACATTTTTCCTACAGGTGAATGGTTAGGGGTACGATGTACCCCATATCCATTCACTTAGGGTGGGGGGCCGGTATCTTGGGGCCCCCTTATTAAAGGGGGCTCCCAGATTCCGATAAGCCTCCCGCCCGCATACCCCGACAACCAACGGCCAGGGTTGTCGGGAAGGGGCCCTGTCCTCATCAACATGAGGACAGGGTGCTCTGAGGTGGGGGGGGCCGCAGTGCGCCCCCCTGCCCTAGAGCACCCAACCCCCCCATGTTGAGGGCATGCAGCCTGGTACGGCTCAGGAGGGGGGGGGCGCTCGCTCGCCCCACTCCCTTCCTGGCCGGCCGGGTAGCGTGCTTTGGATACGGGTCTGGTATGGATTGTAGGGGGGACCTCCTACGCCGTTTTTTTCGGCGTAGGGGGGCTCTCCTTACAACCCATAACAGACCTAAGGGCCCGGTATGCTCCTGAGGGGGGAACCCATACCGGATTTTTATTTAAAATCCGGCGGGGACTTCCCCCTCAGGATTCATAACAAACGCCGCAAAAGTGTAGAATTGGCGGGAATCCAAGTCGGATCTCCCGTCGCTTCTATGATGGCTCTGTCTCCATCGCGGCAAGCCAGCTCGGCGCTGGCTCCCGCGTTGGGGCTCGTAGGTGGTCAATCTCGCCGAGAAAGGGAGCGAGATTGACACAATATCGCGTGCACCTACTGTATATCCAAAGAATTTATTAAAAAAACACTTTAAAAACTTCACAGCAGGCACTAATCCACTTTTAAAATTCTCACAGCAAGTCACTTCATCATAAGAAATATGTAAAAACTCAGGATAGAAAAGAAAAAAACAGCATAAAAAAATTATATTGTAAATAAAATATACAGCCAAGGAACGAACCAAAGAGCTGGAGTATATGAGTGTGATGGCGTTTTAAGAATAGCTCCACCTGACATGCTTCACCTTAAATTATATTACAGATATAGAAAGTAAAATTATATTTGTTAAATGAGGGTTCAAACGATAATAAAAAAAACAAATAGGGTTCTCAACTTTATAAAAAACTGAAGTTGGGATTTAATATAAAGCTGAAAACAGACTGCATATTTGCATTTATATTTTTTTGTGATTTAAGGCTACGAGTTTTTGGTCAGTAAGCTGTTTTTCTATATGGCTATGCTGAGCCAAAATGTCTCCAGTTACACTTACACTTACAGTAATTCTAATAAGTTACACTAAATGATACCTTTTACCTCTACTATTGATTACATACTCATGCAATAGGATGTTTCTGAAACTGTTATATCTTTTCATTTATTTAGTACACCACAGTACATGTTGGCCTGGGTAGAAGAATATACCATATTTGTTAAACATATCGCATAAGAACATTGAAGTTATCTGAATGAATGAATGAATGAAGAACTTATATAGCGCGGCACATGCGAACCAAATCGCCTCTGGGCGCTTGTTGTTCCTGTCTCCTTTGATATCAAAAGAGATGAGTTTTGATCTTTCTCCTGAATGCTAAATGGTTTTCCTCCAACCGAATGCTGGTTGGTAAAGCGTTCCATAGTCTGGGACCTTGGACCGCGAATCTTCTTTCTCCTTTGGACTTATAATTGGCTTTTGGTATTTGGAGCAGGTTTTGGTTGGTGGATCGCAAGTCGCGATTGGAGTTGTGAGCTTTTATTTTATCGCATAGATAATGGGGAGCATTCCCATGGATACATCTACTGTATGCGTTAGACAGAGTGCTTTAAAAACTATTCTGTCTTTTACTGGTAACCAATGAAGGGTTCTCAGTGAAGGTGAGATTGATTCCCAGGGTTTTTTCCCAGTCACTAGTCTGGCGGCCGTATTTTGAACGACTTGCAGACGAGCGATTTGGTACTTTGGGAGACCGAGGTAAAGGGCATTTGCATAATCCAATCTGGAGTTTACAATTGCTCCCACCACGGTCGCTATGTCTTCTTTGGGAATAAAAGGGGTGAGTTTGCGTAGTAGGCGCAGCAGATGGTGAGATCCGCTGACTACTGACCCTATTTGTGCATCCATTGTCATGTAGGAGTCAAAGATGACCCCGAGACTTTTGACTTTGGCACTAGGGGTGATGATTTTGCCCAGAATGGGCGGGGGTATCCAAGTTGTTGCAGGTTGATTCATACGCTTGGCGTGAAACAGGAAAAGTTCTGTTTTCGCTCCGTTGAGTTTAAGATAACTCTTTGTCATCCAGTTCTCTATCAAAGAGAGGCATGTCTCTAGATTGAGATGGTGGTCCTTTTTGTTGAAAATGCGGAAATACAGTTGCGTGTCGTCTGCATATGAGTGATAAAGCAGTTTTTGGCTGCTAATGATTTTAAAAAAGAGATTAACCTGAAGGAAAAAATGCACAGACCAACAAGTCTTTCTGTTTTTGGCAACAGCTCTTTGATAATGAATAGTAGTAAATTCAAAATACTAACAATTACCTACAAAGCCATCCACAACTCTGCCCCCAGCTACATCAATGACCTAGTTTCTAAATACCTGTACGTTCTCTTCGTTCTTCTCAAGACCTCCTACTCTCTAGCTCTCTCATCACCTGCTCCCATGCTCGTCTCCAGGACTTTTCTAGAGCCTCTCCAAGCCTATGGAACTCCTTACCCCAATCTATCCACCTATCTCCTTCTCTATCAGCTTTTAGAGGATCCCTGAAAACCCTCCTCTTCAGAGAAGCTTACCCTTCCCACACCTAACTGTATTTTCATTTGAGTCCATCTGATCATCCCCCACAGCTAACTACCCTTTGTTCCACTTGACCCTCCCTTCTAGATTGTAAGCTCTAACGAGCAGGGCCCTCTGATCCCTCCTGTATTGATTTGTATTGTGACTGTACTGTCTTCCCTGATGTAAAGCGCTGCGCAAACTATTGGCGCTATATAAATCCTGTTTAATAATAATAGTTAATTTCAGTTTTTTTTATCAGGAAAGAAAATTAAGGTAACATGATATGCACTTGACAATTATGCAAATAGTTAAACTATATTAGTGGGATTTAATAAAGGCTGGGTAACTATGTAAGCCTTCATTAAATTATTTTTTAATACATTTGCCCAAATTCTATTTGACCTCAACATTGTTTGATCCCAATTTGTCAGTTCCAGGTTTAGAACATGATCACCTTTTTGGATAATTAGTTTTTATTAAGAATTATACAAGAAAAGAAAAACACAACAGACAGAAAAAATACCACCAGGGAGAGAGGGAGGGGAATGTGGCACACTCTCAATAAAAGTTGTACAAACACACGGCACAAATAAATAATATATCTATATGTTTTATAACAAACCCTCTTATATCACGATAACTAAAGAACATAAAATCAAGCCATGGCATGTTTATAGCATAGTTACTTTTGAGTCGACTTTGTCCCACCTTCAGAGAAACTTATGATGGAAACAAAAAAGAAAAGAAAAACTGAAAAAATTGAAAGTCAGAATGGCGTCCTCTAGGACGTGCCTGCCATACTTGGCATTCAAGAAGACATGAAAAAAGTCAAAATCTGTTGTCCCATGTTGTCTCGTTTTGTCTACCCTATAGAGACGACCTAGTATGGTCTTTTAAGATGCAGCGTCGATATATATGCAATTAAATAAAACAAGAGCGAGGGAGAGTCCATAAATACTATCCAAGGGGTCCACACATCCCTAAACTTAGTGTGCTTATCATTCGCCAAAGCTATCATCTCTTCCATGTGCATGATGTTATTCATTTCCACTACCTATTCCCGAATTGATGGTATTGCGGAGGATTTCCAATATCTGGAGATCAGTGCTCTCCATGCTATCAGCAGAAATCATAATATTCCCATCTTAAAAGACATGTAAATGTGTACCTCTTGACTCGCCACATCTCCAACATAGATCTGATATGGCTGGATTTTTTTTTAATAAAGTCAGGCAGCGATACCATCTGATTAGTATTTTGCAGTTTCTTTCCTGTGAATGGGAAGCTAAAGTGGACTTGAAAATAAAAGTGAAAGTCTATCCCAATCCTCCGGGGGAAGGCTTTTGCCCAATTCCCACTCCCAGTCTCAAACGTAAAAGGGGCGATTGGGAAATTCATGAAACAGTAGTGTACCATATATTTTTAGATAAAACATTTGGAGTCAGAAAGACACAGCTCCTCAAACTGAGTCTGATCCCCATGATGCCAGTCCTTACTGTAGCAAGCCCTTTGTAAAAGTGACTCAATTGGAAATATTGTAGCCAATGTCCACTATTGGAACAAGTGAGGGAACTAAGTTTTTCTAGAGGTCAAGTCTGACCCACTGCTTGACAGAACCATGATGAAACCAGTCTAAAACTCTGCTAGGTATTGCTGCAGTATGATATAGTTCTAAGTGAGGCAAGCCTGTACCACCGTTGTCTCACCTTCTCACTAAAATTTCATATTTAAGTCTAGCTATAGATCTAGGCCAAATATATTTAAGTAGAATAGATTGTGCCAAACAAAAAAATGTGTGGGTTACCTAATGTGGAACAGTTTGAAAGATATAACGAAATCTGGGAAGTATGTCCATCTTAAAGAGGGATATCCGTCCCAGCCAAGAATGTCTCATAGGGGTCCATCCATTACAGCTTTGTTGCATACTGGACAAAAGTGGACAGTAATTTAGCTTGTATAATTTATGAAGTTCTGATGGTATTTGTACTTCCAGATACTTAATAGAGTATTGCACCCATTGAAATAGAAATTTATCAACAAGGGAGTCACCTTGAGTACCTGTGGGAAGAGAGATGTCGCATTACGATTACGATTTTGTTGCATTACTTTTAAAATTGCTTAGGGTACCATACAGTTCCAATTCCTTTAAAATCGAAGGAAAAGCTATTAATGGATTGGTGATATGGAGCAAAATATCATCAGCAAATAAACTGATTTTGTATGAATTATTAGCAATGTCCACCCCATGGATTAATTTATAAGCATTGGGTTATTTATTATTTGTCTCTGCTACGATTGTAAGCACAGTGAAAACTCCAGTTAATGTCTGGCATGCTGCCCTGGGAGGCTGTATACTACCCAATTTCTAAGGGAAAACTTTCTCTGGATTGTAGGCAGACCCAGAGGATTTCAAGTAGTTCATTGTTGTTTTATAATTAATGTTAGTTTTATGCTATGCTTGACATAAATGGCAACTTCACCTCCCCTCTTTCCTATCTTGTTTCTTTCATGTATAGTGGTGTGTTGTTATTTCCCAGTCATGTTCTTGTTGGAAAATAAGGTTTTGTGTCACCAGTTAGCAACAGACCTGGAGTAAAAGTGTATAGCCAACAGGCAGCTGAGGAAAAATAGCTCCAGATTTTAGTAAGAAAGACTTTGATGCATAAGGCACCAAGTGTTTACGGAATCTAGCTGGATCATTTAATTTCGAGTAATGCCTAAGGGTAGATTCAGCTAAATTATTACAAAATAATATTCTCCATAAAAGGTAAAATGTAACTTTTGCATGCATTTGTAGCACAGTAATGCTAGGGCAGCTAAGACACTCCATTAAAAGGCCAATTTCAGTTACATTATGATGCTTCCAGCAAAGGCCTTAGATTTATTTTTTTATGAATATGCTGAATAAGATCAAAGCAGCCTGACCTCAAAGACTACTGATAATCTAAATATTTAACAAATTAAACAAACATGTTCACCATGCCATAAACATATTTTAATACTGGGAGTAGGAATTCAACTAGATTGCTTATTATTAGTTCAACTTGAGGAACTGAAATGACCACAGTGCTATGATGTGGATACACAACATTTGTCAGAATAGTAAAATAGATTTCAATCCCTGTAAAGATAAAACTGCCAAGAAATATAAAAGCTGTAAATATTTTTAGTAACATTTTAGCCAAAATATATAGGGTTATCTTATAGGATCCGAAAAAGAAAAATTTAAATTGTGGCTTAGTGCATTTTGCAGTCTAAGCTGCACCAGCAACACAATACCTGGGTTATGACTGGTTAGTTTGGTGCACAGCTCTACTTCTTCTTTGCTTATAGTTTTTAGGAAATTTGAGAGGAGATTGAAAAATTACTTGTTTAGACCTGGCTAAAATTGCTTGGACAACCTTGGTTACAAAATGATCCTATTCAAGCCCTTGCAAATTATATCCAAAAACAGGCAGACCATATAATATGGGCAGTAGGGATGAGCTTCGTATTCGAGTCGAACTCATGTTCGACTCGAACATCGTATGTTCGATCGTTCGTCGAATTACGAACGATTTGGGCCATTCGCGCCAAATTCGAGTTGCGTTTCACGGCCCATAATTCACTGCGGCATGGCTGTGCATTGCTGGCTGATGATTGGCCAAGCATGCACTATGACCGCATGCTTGGCCAATCCCAGCTTGCAAAAAACGGAGAGCCAAAATTGGCCAAAGCCAGGGTGGCTTTGGCCAATTATGGCTCAGGGGGGTTTAGTACACGCCCCACACTATAAAAGGCCGCCTGCGGTGGTTAAAAGAGAGAAGACAGAAAGAGAGAGTGTCATTTTTTGTAGGTAGATAGAGCAGGCAGGCAGGCAGGCTAGTCAGTTAAAGTTACAGTGTGTAGAGGATATATATGCATCCCAGGTGTTGTATATATATTTATACACTGTATAGTTTAGCTAGATCTGCACTTCCTAATTTTCTGGAAGGCAGGTGATTGTGCTAGCTGCAGTATTCTCACGTGGTGTACTGCCTGTGTCCTCTGCAGTGTGCACCTAAAGCTACGTGGTGTGTACTGCCTGTGTCCTCTGCAGTGTGCACCTAAAGCTACGTGGTGTGTACTGTCTGTGTCCTCTGCAGTGTGCACCTAAAGCTACGTGGTGTGTGTACTGCCCGTGTCCTCTGCAGTGTGCACCTAAAGCTACGTGGTGTGTACTGCCTGTGTCCTCTGCAGTATGCACCTAAAGCTACGTGGTGTGTACTGCCTGTGTCCTCTGCAGTGTGCACCTAAAGCTACGTGGTGTGTGTACTGCCCGTGTCCTCTGCAGTGTGCACCTAAAGCTACGTGGTGTGTGTACTGCCCGTGTCCTCTGCAGTGTGCACCTAAAGCTATGTGCTGTGTACTGCCTGTGTGCTCTGCAGTGTGCACCTAAAGCTACGTGGTGTGTGTACTGCCTGTGTCCTCTGCAGTGTGCACCTAAAGCTACGTGGTGTGTGTACTGCCCGTGTCCTCTGCAGTGTGCACCTAAAGCTACATGGTGTGTGTACTGTCTGTGTCTGTGCTATTTTTCTCAATGATTTTCATCCATATTGCAAGGACCAGACATTACATTAAAGCTGCAAGCAGTTTAAATTACTTTTTTCTTATAGTAATCTCATTTTATGCAGGCACAGTTCTAAACACGTGCCACTTCACACAGGCATACTATAGACACCCAGCATGTACGATATTTAAAGGAATTTTCCCTTTTTTTTTTTCACTTTAAGCATCATTAAAATCACTGCTCCAGAAAAAACGACTGTTTTTATAACTTTTTTCCATTGATACATGTTCCCTGGGACAAGACCCAGGTTCTCAAAGGCGTTTTTATGACAATAACTTGCATATTAGGCTTTAAAATGAGCACTTTTGAATTCAAATGTTTGAGTCCCATAGACTTCAATGGGGTTCTAAATGTTCACGCGAACGGTTGGTCCGTTCAAAGGTTCTGGTGTGAACCGAACGGGGGGGGGGGGTGTTCGGCTCATCCCTACTGGGCAAGTTCATGGGTCCTATTACTATTTATTATTTGGGAACTGTAGTAATAAACATATTTTTTAACAACTGTTTTGAGGATACCAAGATTTATACAAAATGAATCAGTTATGCCTTAGCTAACAATTCTAAATATTGAGTCTAATTATAGTTTTACAGGCTTACTTATGAAATTTTGTTAGCTGTATTTACTTTTTGGCTGTCTCTACGGCCTGAGTCAGTTATTTTCAACTGCCTGACTTAACTCAATGCACACTCAGGTAGAAGTGGACTTCTGTTGACCTTTGACCTCTTATTTTTGGAAAACACGGGCAAGCTAAGTATCTATGGCTAGGCCAGGAGAAATCAAACCAGCTAATCAACTCAAAAGAATGAACAATTGAGCAGGTGATGTCTCCTATGCTCATAGAAGACCTACAGATATGCAATGGGGTTGATTTACTAAAGGCAAATCCACTGTGCACTACAAGTGCACTGGAAGTGCAGTCACTGTAGATCTGATGGGAACATCTGCTGATTTATATCATTCAATCATGTGCAAGCTAAAATTATGCTTTTTATTTTCCCTGCATGTCCCCCTCAGATCTATAGCGACTGCACTTCCAAGTGCACGTGGAGTGCACTTGTAGTACACAGTGGATTTGTCTTTAGTAAATAAACCCCAATGTTCCCAAACAACACATTAAACAGTCAAACTAGATACATTTCTTCTTATGTCTGTTGGCAACTTGGGCAAAATATGTTTTGAGCCTCTTGCCCTTTGATCTTTAATCACCAGCCTAGACTTGAATAAACAGATTTTTGTTCCATGTGAACATGATGGTGTTTCGTTGTAGACTTTGGCATTGTAGGTTACAATACCATGCTAGCATAAACCACAGTGAGATGGTTCTTGCTTTCTAGAATAATGCACAAGGATTATATGGAATTTCACGAATCAGGGACTTGATGTGGTTTGTAGAAAAATGTCTTTAAAGCGGAGTTCCACCCAAAAATGGAACTTCCGCTTTAAGGGAAGTTGACCCCTTGACATGACACATTTGGCATGTAATTTTTTTTTTTGGGGGGGCTGAAACCCTCTTTTTAGAGTTATGGGAAAACAGAAAAGTGCCTACAGTCGTTATGCCGGCGCCGTGGAGAGGAGGGGGAGACAAGCAGGGCTTCGTTCCACTGCATCGCTGGACCCTGGGACAGGTGAGTGTCCAATTATTAAAAGCCAGCAGCTGTAGTATTTGTAGCTGCTGACTTTTAATATTTTTATTTTCATAGGAACTCTGCATTAAGTACAAAAAAGGATGCCATTTGTTAATGAGTCCACTTGTAATTAATGTATTAATTTTCACTTTTCTGTTTTCCCATAACTCTAAAAATAATTTCTGAGATCAGGACATCTGTCAATTGGCTGTTTCAACAATTTGCAATATATTTATATAAACTCATCAGGGTGTTATAATCTGAAACTCTGTATCTCAAAGGAATTCACCAAATCTGATCTAAATATGGCTAAGAGTCATATCTTTGAACTTTGAAGTTTCACACTGTCAGCCATATTTTTACAGATGGCTGTAATAATATCTAGAACATACTCATACATGTTTTAAGAAGGTTCTTGATTTTCACAATTTAACTAAGTTAGGTTTAGGGTTTTATAACACACTTTGTCATTTGCCATTAGGGTTATCTTTAATACTATGATTTTTTTAACCACTTACCCCCCGGACCATATTGCTGCCCAAAGACCAGAGTACTTTTTGCGATTCGGGACTGCGTCGCTTTAACAGACAATTGCGCGGTCGTGCGACGTGGCTCCCAAACAAAATTGGCGTCCTTTTTTTCCCACAAATAGAGCTTTCTTTTGGTGGTATTTGATCACCTCTGCGTTTTTTATTTTTTGCGCTATAAACAAAAATAGAACGACAATTTTGAAAAAAATGAATATTTTTTACTTTTTGCTGTAATAAATATCCCCCAAAAATATATAGAAAAACATTTTTTTTCCTCAGTTTAGGCCGATACGTATTCTTCTACATATTTTTCGTAAAAAAAAATCGCAATAAGCGTTTATTGATTGGTTTGCGCAAAAGTTATAGCGTTTACAAAATAGGGGGTATTTTTATGGCATTTTTATTAATATATTTTTTACTAGTAATGGCGGCGATCAGCGATTTTTTTTTCGGTATTGCGACATTATGGCGGACACTTCGGACATTTTTGACACATTTTTGGGACCATTGGCATTTTTATAGCGATCAGTGCTATAAAAATGCATTAGATTACTATAAAAATGCCACTGGCAGTGAAGGGGTTAACACTAGGGGGCGGGGAAGGGGTTAAGTATGCCTGGGTGTGTTCTTACTGTGGGGGGGGGGGGTGGCCTCACTAGGGGAAACACTGATTTTCTGTTCATACATTGTATGAACAGAAAATCAGCATTTCCCCTGCTGACAGGAACGAGAGCTGTGTGTTTACACACACAGCTCCCGTTCCCCGCTCTGTACCGAGCGATCGCGTGTGCCCGGCGGCGATCGCGCCCGCCGGGCACACGCACGGGAGTCGGGGGCGAGCGGGGGGCGCGCGCGCGCGCCTCCGGCGGCGCGCGTGCGCCCCTAGTGGCGGCTAATAGGCAGGACGTCCATTTACGTGGTCTCGCCTAGGAGAGCCACCTTGTGGACGTATTTCGGCGGTGCAGCGACGGCAAGTGGTTAATTAATTGTAAGAAATTTGTTAGCATGCATGCTGTAAAACTTGTCAAAAATGTGCTAATATTTGGTAGAAATAGAGCTGTTTAAGTATTCAATAAACAAACACAACATTGCAGCATTGCAGAGCATTGGATTATGTCATTAAAGGTACTTTTTCAACTTTTTGAAAAATCTATTTTGCAGATAATCATTGAGCAATTTTAGTATACATGATCATATAGTGCAAAGTACAGTATGAAAGAATAATGCTACTATTCAAAGTTAAAATTAAAAGAACAAACAGTAATTCTAAAAGCAGATGACTGGCCTAAAACAATCACAAACCTTTTCCTATCCACCATTTCCTTAAGATCATTTACAAATAGAATATTCAGTGATTATTTTTTTGAGTATGTTCTCCTATATCTGCTGGGTTGCACTTCATCTGATTAAATCTTGCTTTAAATCAGGGACAAGCATAATTGATGTTTATCCTGATTGTGGTCTTCACTACACATTCTCAGTTCTGTGTTGCTGAACTTATCGAATGTAGTGCACATAGCATTGAGTGTGATCTATGTGTTTGACTATTTTAGATATTTTAGTTGATTAATAGAAAGCGCAAAAGTTATTTTATGTGCATATTGGAATCCTCTTGTCTACCCCACTACAGTGTCAAGCAGGTAATTTAATCACTGATCTTAAATTCTGTTTGAGTCCACAGTGGATAACATCATACCCTTCTGTCTGAAATCTGAGACACATATTACATATATTTCACCATCTATTGTAAGTCATGTACTGCAGCAGGTCAATACTGTCTCATCACAGACAGGAAATGTATTATTCCTCTTGGGATATATGGTACTCAAGCTGTGCAGCTCATAATATATAGTACATTCGGGCTACAGGCTGATTTTTATCACACACCCTGGTCTTGTACGTAGTACATTCAGCCACACTAATAATGTTACCAGTCACCATAAGGTCCAGTGATAACTGTGGCAGTCTTTATAAGGAACACAACACAACATTATCCAGCACAAATTCAACTTTGGTGCAAAAGAATAAAGGTGCTCATAGGGGGCGTATGCTTTTTATTGGTTCTCGTATTTGAAAGTCATGCAATTACAGTGAAGGTTATTTGGGTATCTTTGCAACACTCAGATCTCGGATAGTGTGCTGCATTAAGCATCAGCCTCAATCATATGTCAATAATCCACAGTAACTAATTTTCTTACGATTTACTATTTTCATAAAATCTTTTGTGGATTTGATTTATTATGATTTGTTTCATTGTTGTTACCTTGGTTTCTTTTGTGGCGTTTTTTTTCTTCTGTACTACATTTTATTTTCCTCTGCTTCCTCTTCAGGGATCTAAAGATATATTTTCATTCAGACCTGCTTCTAAAAAAATGATTTTATAATCAGAAAAAACTTTTGCCCTTTTGTTTGTTTTCTATGCTTCACTAATACACATCAGTGTTACATTATCTAGTCTAAAATGTTATCAATATAGGAAAAATCTAAAATTGAACTCTTCAAAAACTCTACAGTAGGTGAACCCGATTTTGTGTCAATCTCGCTCTCTTTCTCAGCGAGATTGAGCACCTACGAGCCCCATCGCGGGAGCCAGCGCCGAGCTGGCTTGCCGCGATGGAGACAGAGCCGTCATAGAAGCGACGGGAGATCCGACTTGGATTCCCGCCAATTCTACACGTGTGCGGCGTTTGTTATGAATCCTGAAGGGGAAGTCCCCGCCGGATTTTAAATAAAAATCCGGCATGGGTCCCCCCTCAGGAGCATACCGGGCCCTTAGGTCTGTTATGGGTTGTAAGGAGAGCCCCCCTACGCCGGAAAAAACGGCGTAGGGGGGCCCCCTACAATCCATACCAGACCCGTATCCAAAGCACGCTACCCGGCCAGCCAGGAAGGGAGTGGGGACGAGCGAGCGCCCCCCCCCCTCCTGAGCCGTACCAGGCTGCATGCCCTCAACATGGGGGGGTTGGGTGCTCTGGGGCAGGGGGGCGCACTGCGGCCCCCCCCACCTCAGAGCACCCTGTCCCCATGTTGATGAGGACAGGGCCCCTTCCCGACAACCCTGGCCGTTGGTTGTCGGGGTATGCGGGCGGGAGGCTTATCGGAATCTGGGAGCCCCCTTTAATAAGGGGGCCCCCAGATACCGGCCCCCCACCCTAAGTGAATGAGTATGGGGTACATCGTACCCCTACCCATTCACCTGCAAGAAAAGTGGTAAAAACACAAATAAACCACACAGTGTATTAAAATATTTTATTTTTCTGCTCCGGAGGCCGCCCCCTGTCTTCTTTATTAGCTCTTTTACCAGGGGGGGCTTCTTCTTTGACGTCTTCGGGTGGGTGGGGGCCGCCGTCTGGTTCTCTTCCACCGCCGGGGGGGGGTGGCTTTTAAAAAAGCCCCCACCCCCCGGCGGGTTTCCTCCGGCGTCTTCGGCGGGGCTCTTCTTCTTCCGCTATCCCGACGGGTCTTCTCCGCTATCCGGGGGGTCTCGCCGCTCTCCGCTGTTGACTCGTCGCACCCCGGTTCTTCGCATCGCTGTCCGGTCCCTTCTTCCGTGCTGTACGTCTTCTTCCGCGCTGTGACGTCATGTTCTTCACTTCTCTTCTTCTCCCGATGTTGACTCGCCGGTCCTCCTCGCTGAAATGACGGATGCGCGCCTTGCATCGGACCTATATAGGCCTCACAGTCCCATCATGCTCTGTACCTACCCATGTGATACCCATGTGGTAGGTATCACATGGGTAGGTACAGAGCATGATGGGACTGTGAGGCCTATATAGGTCCGATGCAAGGCGCGCATCCGTCATTTCAGCGAGGAGGACCGGCGTGTCAACATCGGGAGAAGGAGAGAAGTGAAGAACATGACGTCACAGCACGGAAGAAGAACTCATCACAGCACGGAAGGAGAAGACGTACAGCACGGAAGAAGACACCGGACAGCGAGACGAAGAACCGGGGTGCGCCGAGTCAACAACGGAGAGCGGCGAAGACAGAAGGAGAACCCCGGAGAGTTGAGAAGACCCGTCGGGATAGCGGAAGAAGAAGAGCCCCGCCGAAGACGCCGGAGGAAACCCGCCGGGGGGGTGGGGGCTTTTTTAAAAGCCACCCCCCCCCGGCGGTGGAAGAGAACCAGACGGCGGCCCCCACCCACCCGAAGACGTCAAAGAAGAAGCCCCCCCTGGTAAAAGAGCTAATAAAGAAGACAGGGGGCGGCCTCCGGAGCAGAAAAATAAAATATTTTAATACACTGTGTGGTTTATTTGTGTTTTTACCACTTTTCTTGCAGGTGAATGGGTAGGGGTACGATGTACCCCATACTCATTCACTTAGGGTGGGGGGGCCGGTATCTGGGGGCCCCCTTATTAAAGGGGGCTCCCAGATTCCGATAAGCCTCCCGCCCGCATACCCCGACAACCAACGGCCAGGGTTGTCGGGAAGGGGCCCTGTCCTCATCAACATGGGGACAGGGTGCTCTGAGGTGGGGGGGGCCGCAGTGCGCCCCCCTGCCCCAGAGCACCCAACCCCCCCATGTTGAGGGCATGCAGCCTGGTACGGCTCAGGAGGGGGGGGGGCGCTCGCTCGTCCCCACTCCCTTCCTGGCTGGCCGGGTAGCGTGCTTTGGATACGGGTCTGGTATGGATTGTAGGGGGACCCCCTACGCCGTTTTTTTCAGCGTAGGGGGGCTCTCCTTACAACCCATAACAGACCTAAGGGCCCGGTATGCTCCTGAGGGGGGACCCATGCCGGATTTTTATTTAAAATCCGGCGGGGACTTCCCCCTCAGGATTCATAACAAACGCCGCACACGTGTAGAATTGGCGGGAATCCAAGTCGGATCTCCCGTCGCTTCTATGACGCGCTTGCTGGGATGTGCTGTCACTATTCCAGTGAGTGTGAGATGTCGGCGAGATCTCGGCACCCTGTCGCCGAGTATCAGCGCGACGCTGTCGTGCTAAAAGCACAATATCACAAACACCTACTGTATATGGAGCTAAACTTAAAATAAATATCTGAAATATATGTAGTTCATAATAAACTATAACAATCAATAAAGTGCTGTGTGTTTTGCTCTGTGCAAAAATTCATATATAACAACATATAAGTTCATAAAAAACAATCCATAAAGTCCTTAATAAAGTGCTTGCTGTAATCCAAAAAAAAGTGCTGACTATGTATGATAAAGTGTTTGCTGTGATATAATCCCAAAAAGGTGACTTAAAAAAAAAAACATCCACCGATCCGTGCTTACTAGTGACAACACTCCCCAATTACCAGA
Source organism: Rana temporaria (assembly GCF_905171775.1). Classification (NCBI taxonomy): domain Eukaryota; kingdom Metazoa; phylum Chordata; class Amphibia; order Anura; family Ranidae; genus Rana; species Rana temporaria. The sequence goes on along the minus strand of NC_053490.1, from coordinate 228,021,269 downwards.
AGAATTTTACCTCTTTTCTGAAAGGTCTAAAAATGCTTTAGGTAAGTGTGTCCTCAATTGGAGCCATATTCACTCACCCATTGGCATCCAGGATAATTAGAGCAATGATGTATCAACACCCCATGAAACGAGATTCCTCAAACTGACTATCCATGGTCTCATAACAGATATACTCATGGTGCAATATTAAAAACTCGTATTCCAAGGTATAAACTAGTACACTTACATCAAAGCAGAAACAAATGAGCATAAAATAAGGAACTAGGAATTCCGATTTATGCTCCCCCTGCGTTCCATGTAACGGAAGTGACATGGCCGGAAAGTCCCACCCTACGCATTTTGTCAGTGTGCATCTGACGTCATCAGATCAGTGGATGTTTTTATTATCAAGTCACCTTTTTGAAATTATATCACAGCAAAAACTTTATTATACATCACAGTCAGCACTTTTTTTTAAGAAAACACACAGCATTTTTTGATTGTGTGGATTTATTATGAATTACATATATTTATTCTAAGTTTAGCACTATATAGAGTTTTTGAAGAGCGCGATATTTGTCTTTTTTTTGTTGCTATATTGTCCAGCTTTTATAGCTGTAAAAACACACAGCTCTTCACACATGGTTTAAACATTGCACAGAGACCGAATGCTATTTAATATTAATTTTATCAAGCTCACTATATTACAGTTTTTGTCCACCATGAGCAAATACAGTTCCCTGTTTTATTCAGAAGATGTTTTTACATTTCTATTAGTGTTCTTGTGAATCCCATATTCTACTATATACTTATGAACTTTGGTGTATTTTTTGTAGCTTTGCTATTTTCGTTTATTAGTCTTGATTTATTAAAGTGTAAAGTGAAGTGAAGTGGAGTAAACTTGTGTTTGATAAAAATATCCAATCATATATTGGGAATTTTAAAAAAAATAACAAGATTTGAAGCAAACAAAGGATCACTTCACCTCGCTTTTCACTTTTAGTACATTTTGTTTATTTAGGAATAAAATATAGGTGTCTTTTTTTGAAGAATTAACACTGTCAGTCAGTCAGTTTTTTCTCAATTGCGTTTAAAGAAAAATGCTGCTACATATTTCACTATCCATCTTTCCAACTATATCAATAATTCATCTCATAATATTTCAGTTAGTTCTGTTTCAGACCCTTGTGAAGTGACAAAAGCCAGACAATACTTACATGTATTGTAACCATAGTGTGAATGTGATGCACATAACAAATGCTTCTGCTCAGTGTAAAATACTGTAACAAATACAGTCCATGATGGATTTGTGAGCAAGAGCCTCATTGGTTTTGGAAAGGACTACCAATTGTTCAGAATATAAATGAATCAAATAGAAGCAATACAATTAATTTACTGTATTAATTGAAATTTGTACCTTGACCTACACATATTTGTTTTTTAAGTTTGGTGAATGGTTCATGGTAAATCACCAAATTAAAAATGACTCTGTGCAAAAAATTATTTGTTGATGATCCACAGAAATGGCAGATGTTTTTCCAATTTGTAAAAATTTTTTTTTCTAAAGACAGTTGTTTTTAACTAAATCACAGCAAACAATTGTTTAAAGTGCAGCACAATTAGAGTTCAGAAATACCGATTGATCACCTTAAAGCAGAACTCTAATTTCAGCATAAATACTAAGTTCATTAATCACATGTGTTTAGCACAGCTGTTCCATAACATCTCATTGTGCCATCTCTTTCTTATCGATTAAATCTTTATTTTATATCCTAATCTGTTATTTGCTTTAATCCAATTTACAGCCATGCAACAGTCAGCATCGCTCAGCCAGTTCCTCGTTCCACCGCCTGTCTTTTTTAATGCCCCCATGTAAGTCTGCAGGCTACATGGGTGGTGTATTTAGACAGCTAGTGGACATTACACTGTAGCTTATATTGTGATATGTTGTGTTTGGTAAGGGAAGTAACAATTATCGGCATCTTTTCTGAAACACATACTTGTCTCACACACCCCTTTATACAAAGCATTATGCGGCATGTAATCCCTTGTTTAATGCATTTCTTTCTTGAATGAGCAAGTTGTTTGCCATTGCGCCCACCCATTCATGCTTAGAGAGAAGTGGAAGTGAGCGACTGGAGTGGTCACGTGTATGTCATTTGAAGTTATTTCTGGAGACTTAGTATTATTATTATTATTATTATTATTATTATTATTATTATTATTATTATACATATGCATAATTGATAAGGGGAAGGGTAGGCACATTGGGGCCAGAAGTATCTTGTTCACTGGAGTTTTGCCATAAGTCTTTTCAAGCCACTAACATATAATCTACTAGAACAGCATAAAGTTCCTTTGATTTTAAACTTTTTTTTTTTATTGAAATTTTTTGTAGCCTCTTAAAAATCCTTCTATGTATGACTAGCCTTAGTGCTAGTTGCTTTGTGCTCCTTATACTGTCAAATGATATCAATAACCTTTGGTTATTTATTAACATATACATCATTTACTGAATATACCACCTTATTTTTATTTGGTGTCTTTACTTTGCCATCTTTGCTATGAGATGAGGAGGATGTGTACCTATTCAGGTTTTTGAAGCATATTTATAAAACAGTAAATTGACATTCACCAATGATTCTCTAGTGGTGCATTTTCCTGATCAGTGTGTTTACTGCATAGTGAATGATCCACCTGTAGTAAATGTTTGGTTAATGTTACCTTCTCTGCTTTATAAATATACCCCCCAGGTGTTAACTGGGACTTTAGGCGTTGTCTGCTGGTGGTAGAAAATAAATCTTGTAAAGTAACCAGAATGTGAGCCGGATGCACATAACATGTCCAGTACATTATAAAATAGTAACACATTCGTTTAATCCATGATAGATTTGTGAGAAAAAGCATCACTGCTGTAAATGAAGAGGACTAAAGCCACACAGTGCATTTTCTTGGTCCTCTGAATGCCAGAGCCTCTGGATGGAGAAAAGCTGCTTAAAAATACATGTCTAAAGCCGCATATTGCACATGCATTTAGGCGTGTCAAGTGTTTTAGCGGTAATGGATTTCTTTTGGACAGAGCATTAATTTACTTGTTAGACGTGTTTGCACACATTTAGGCACATTCAACATGTTCTCTTCTCTTCAGCTCCTCTCCTAAGTTTTCTTATTTTCAGCCTGTAAACGCTTCTCTTCTAATATGTCTGTTAAATGCCTATGTGTGCATGAACACATGGGCTAACATAGAGGTCCTTATACAGGCTGAAAAACAAAACAAAAACAAAGTCTGTTAAAGTGGAGTTTTTAAGCTCAGTGTTCATGAGGCCCAAAAATTATTATTTCCTCAAATTGTAAATGTTAGTAAAGGCTGAAACATTAAAGTGGAGTTTCCATCCCAAAATGTTTTTTTTCATTATTGTACTCATTAGACCTAAAAAATAAAAAAATAAAAAACATTTTTTTACTCATCTGGAAATGCCTGTTGCTATGCGGTCCCACAAAATCTGCCTTTGGAATCACCTAGGATTCTGACATCATCTCCCTCTAATGCTCCTGAGAAATGTGTGTCATCATTTCCCAGGATGCAGTGCGCTACCCAATTATCACTCCCCATCCAAGACTTCCAGGAAATAAGTGCTTGTGGGTTTCGCAATGCCCACAAGCAAAATGACAACGGTGTGGACATAGTTTTTTAAACTATCTTTTTTGAATAACTATGCGGAGCAGCGGTGGATTGTAAAATAGTAAATGACCGAATTTATATTATAAAAACGCATGATGAAAGCACATCCGTTTAAAAAATGCTAATTGTGGTTGGAACCCCGCTTTAAATTGTCAAAGCAGCAAAATCCTACACACAAAACCAGAAGTTAAAAATGTAATAAATGTATTTCTAAATTATTTGTGCCATTATTTTTCAGTCTGCTTCTCCTTTTTCAGAACTTTAATTTACAAATTAATAAAACATGTGCTAGAAATACAGCATTGTAATTTGCATGTTATAACTAAATGAAGCATAAATTACACAACAGAGATGTGTTTGCTGTGATATCTGCAAACCTATTTTTTTACCTTGAACATCTTCGGAAATGTTAGATCTTTTACAGTTAACTCCAGTTTATTGATTACAGGTCTGTGAGAGTTCACAGATTAATTGTCAGTCTAAGTATTGCATCTTATGTGCTCCTGTGTACTTGTAAGTATGTTTTGGGTATTTTGGGTAATTATTTTTTAAGTGGACATTATGGGGTTGATTTACTAAAACTGGAGATTGCACCAGATTTTGCACTCTCCAGTTTTAGTAAATCAACCCCTATATGTGAGAGCATCTTCTTGTGTATGGATAGTTGATCTATTCATAGGCAGATTCAAGTTTCCCAAGCCAGGTTTAAATCTGTGACAAAATAAAGCCTCCAGACTTAGAACTGCTGCTTTGATAAATCAGGCTTTGTGTATGTCACAGGCAGATGCTGCATAAAACTTTTTCTGCATTACATATAGAGAAAAAAACATGTGAACACGGTGGCATTATGTTTTGAATATAAGAAAAAACATGTGTCTAAATAGATACAGTGGGCCAAATCCACAAAAGAGATACGCAGGCGGAACTGCTGTTCAGCCTGCGTATCTCTGTGCCTAACTTTGGAAACGATCCTCAAAAGGATTTTTCCAAAGTTAGGCAGAAGATCTGACATCTGTAAGACACTTACACTGTCAGATCTTAAGATGCAGTACCGCATCCGCCGCTGGGGGCATTTCGAGTCGAAATGCCGCCTAGCGTATGCAAATGAGTACTTAAGCAGATCCACAAAGCTTTTAAGCTTTGTGTTTTCTGCGTAAGTTACGATTTGCACGCGTAAAATTAGGGCTGGTTTTACAATGTGTAAAGTTAGTACACCATGTAAAACCAGACCTTTTTTTCGATCGCCGCGATTTTTTTTTAAATTTGAATTTTATTTCCCGGCGCGTAACATTTTTTTCACCCGTCGCAACTTTATTGTCCTGTCGCAATCCACAAAGCCCGGCATAAATTACGTTCGCGCGCTGCACGTCGGGAAAAATGACGTCACACACATGCGCAGTACGTCCGGCGCGGGAGCGCGCCTAATTTAAATGGGAATCGCCCATTTAAACTAGGAACGCCTTACGATGGACAGAGTTAAGTTGCGCTGCCGCAATTTTCCGGGTAAGTGCTTTGAGGATCGGTACTTAACTTCGGAAAATTGCGGCAGTGTAACATCAACTCTGAAAAGTTAAGTTAGGCTGCATGTCTGTGGATTTGGCCCAGTGTACCCAGTCAAATTTAAACATACGTGTGAGGCTCCCCACTCCTTGTGGTTAGCATTTTGAATTCCACCTAATCTGGCCTTGTGTGAATCTTGGATGCTACCTGATACCCTCTCCTTTTAAAGATTCACCCCTGGTTTATAGTCCTGAGTTATCATTAGTCCTTCAAAGTTAGTGCAGCTGACTGGCTAAGGTCTATTGAATCTCTACAATATTGTACTTACATTATTATTATTCTGCATATCAATTATTCTGAGACATTATTGACTATCTATATCACACTCAGTCACACCTTGTTTATCTTTTTACACATTATACTACCTTATATACAGTAAGATGCAGTCCATAGAGTTTTTCTTGGATCTGAAATACTAGGACCTAGGATTGCAAAGCACATGCACGGGCCCAACAGAGAAGAGTTTTGACAAGCTTCCCTTGCAACAAAATTCAGTACTGTCCGTTATACTATTTTTGTACTATCATTTAAATTTGTAGGACAAGGTTTTGGGATGTTCCCTCCTTTTCAGTCCAAGGAAAAGGTGTAGACACTGAGAGGGTAGGACTGGGGTGCTATGATATAATTGTTTAAGCCTGTATTTATTGATCCTCCCAGAATTTCATCTCCCATCAACAAAAGTTGATCAAAGGGAAACTTTCAGGCTGCCACTTTACCTTGCTTAGAGGATGGAAAGGTCAACTTATAAACATTTCAGATAGTGTTTTCTAGAACCTACCATGTGCAGCACTTTGCTGTATGTTCTTACAAATGATGAGCAATTAGATGCTGTACACAGTGGTAAGAGAAGTTTTAGCAACCATTAGTACGCTGTCCTTATTTGACTTGATCTTAGGCCACGTACAGACGAGCAAACATGTACGATGAAACCGGTCCGCTGGACCGTTTTCACCGTACATGTCTGCCCGGGGATTTCTGTATGATGGCTGTACTCACCATCATAGAGAAATCCGCGCGTAAACAATACGCGGGGCGTGGCCGCCCCGTCGCCGCGACGATGACGCGGCGACGTGGGCGGCCCTGCCAGTTCAATGCTTCCACGCATGCGTCGAAGTCATTCGACGCATGCAAGGGATGGCGGGCGCTCGGACATGTACGGTAGGTCTGTACAGACGACCGAACATGTCCGAGCGGACAGGATTCCAGCGGGCTGTTTCTAAACAAGTTTGGAAATATTTGCCCGCTGGAAAAAGGCCCGGCGGGCAAATGTACGCTGGAATCCTGTCCGCTCGGGCCTACACACGACCGAACATGTCTGCTGAAACTGGTCCGCGGACCAGTTTCAGCAGACATGTTCGGTCGTGTGTACGGGGCCTTACATATTTTGAAGTCCTAGGGGTGTAATAATCCCTAAATATTAAACAAACTGAATTTTTTTTGTAACTCTATAAATGTGAACACTCTAGGGATTCATTTGGAATGTGGCTTCTATATATTCTGAACTGAAAACAAATGGCTTTGTCAACTCTTTCACAAAATATGCCATTGTGTGTCTTTATTTGCCTCATTGATAATGAAATATGTTATGAAGAACATTTTATGTTCTTTAATAGATAACTTAAAATAACCTGCCTTATATCTTTCAGCCAGTGAATTGGGAGATCAAGGTCATGTGTGTGAGTAGCATCAAAACTCTTCCACTTTCCTGACCATTTTTTTCTCTAACACTGGAGGTATTCTATTGAATTATAGAAAATAGATTAGTAGGGAGAATGGAGAGCAGAGGTAATGTAAAGAGGTTTTTCAACCACTCTTACTTCCCATTCTACAATCTCACTAACAACACTGGAATGTGTGAATTCTGGTCAAACAGGGTGTCATGTACTTGAAAAGAGGACTTCACTTACATCTCCTTTCCAGTACCTCCTGTAGCTGCTGACAGTGCATAGCAGAACGAAGAGTGGCACAGATGCCTGTGGTAGGTCCAGATGCAACAGCTGACCTGATTGATATAGAAACACCAGCTGGAATCAGAGAAGACACGCAGAACACCATGGAAAACACCTTATACCCAATACAGTGGTAGAGCTGGTTATCATACACAAAGAAACCAACGTGACTTTGGAGAATCACCATAAAGGATTATCTCATACAATACATTTTAAGCACCAAAAGACTTGACAGGTGGTAGTTATTATGAGAAAAAATCAGTATGTTGAAGGGATAAGAGTGATAGGAATGCATAAAAAGTTATTATCGTATTTATCGGCGTATAACACGCACAGGCGTATAACACGCAACCTAACTTTAAGAGGGAAGTTTCAGGAAAAAAAACATTCCACGGCCCCCTGCGTATAACACGCAGGCACAGTTTACCCTCTATTTTCAGGGTAAAAAAAATTGTGTTATACGCCAATAAATACAGTAATTCAGAATCCACTTTAAAGTACAAAAAGAATTACAGCTTTTTGTAAAAAAAAAAAAAAGGCTAGGAGATGGGTGTATTAAATGAAAATTAATATAATTATTTGGTACCTGTGGCACCAAAAGTACATATTATATATTTTTTACCCAAACTTTACAAACATGGAGAAAACCCTCTGGAGACTGATAATTACTGGTATAAGTTCAGCTACTACGAGACTAGGAGAATATGTAGATTGAAAAACAAGGTAATATCTAAAAGCTACTAAGTATCTGTTAAATATACTTACACATGTGTATATTATCACAGTGGATGTCATTTCACTGTACACTATTTTCCCACACCGTAAGGGTATGGAGGCAGTAAAATATATTTTAAAATAACAGAATCCATTTTCCATTAAACACTGAAATTCATAAAGACTGGAGCAGACATAGTTTGCAAAAGTGTCTTGCATGCGTTCTAAAAGTGGCACAGCGTGCACCAAATTCATATACCTGTCTAGAACTTGCACTTGAATTTGGTGTATGCTGCACAGTGTTGCCAACCCACCAGATTGAAATTTACTGACACATCTCCCAAAATGTACTGGCACAGCCAAGTTTTTACTGGCATTTTACAAAAGTTACAAAATTACAGTTTTAAGTGTAATTTTTTTATATAGTAAGGGTGGATTATTTAACCCATCAATTTTTTTTCACCTTTGCCCAACTGGAGAGATTTCCCCTTAATTTCTGTTCCATAGCCACCACAGAAAGTGAGAGGAAATCCCTGGTAGCCACTAGGACTAGGATCACCAGAATGTATGTCCCCAATTCTAAAGACCTCCTATCTCCTTCACACCATCCCTCCATTACCTCCTGGCTCCATCCTTCCATCACCTCCTGTCTACATCGTTCCATCACCTCCTGTTTCCATCACACCACTTCTCCATCACCATACCTCCTTCACACTATCCCTCCATCACTTCCTGTCTCCATCACACTATCCCTACATCACCTCCAGTCTCCATGCCTCCAGTCTCCATCTTTCCATCACACCCTGTCTCCATGTCTCCATCACACCCTGTCTCCATCTCTCCATCACCTCCTGTCTCAATCTCTCCATCACCTCCTGTCTCCTTCCCTCCACCCCCTCCTGTCCCCATCCCTCTACCACCTCCTGTCTCTATCCTGCCCTCACCTCCTGTCTCCATCCCTTCATCACCTTCTCTCTCCATCCCTCCACCACCTCCTGTCTCCATCCTGCCATCACCTCCTGTCTCCATCCCGCCATCACCTCTTGTCTACATCGCACCATTCCTCTATCACATCATCCCTCCATCATATACTGTCTGCATCACACCATCCCACTATCACCTCCTGTCTCCATCCCACCATCACCTCATGTCTCCATCTCCCCATCACCTCCTGTGTCAATTACCTCCTTTCTCTATCTCTCCATCACATCCTGTTTCTATCTCTCTGTCACCTCCTATCTCCATCCCCCATCACCTCCTGTCTCCATCACCTCCTGTTTCCATCCCTCCACCACTTCCTTGTCTCCATCCCTCCATTACCTCCTGTCTCCATCCCTCCACCACCTCCTGTCTCATTCCGTCCACCACCTCCTGTCTCATTCCGTCCACCACCTCCTGTTTCATTCCGTCCATCACCTCCTGTCTCCATCCCTCCACCACATCCTGTGTCCATCCCGCGATCACCTGTCTCCATTACACCATCCCTCCATCACAACATGTTTCTATCTCTCCATTACCTCCTATCTCCATCCCCATCACCTCCTGTTTTTTTCGGGAGCAGTGATTTTAGTAATGCTTAAAGTGAAACAATAAAAGTGAAATATTCCTTTAAATTTCGTACCTGGGGGTCGTCTATATTATACCTGTAAAGTGGTACATTTTTCTTGTGTTTAGAACAGTCCCTGCACAAAATTACATTAATAAAATAAAAAAGTTATTAAAAGCTACTAGCAGCTATAATGAATTGTTGGGTCCTGTCAATACAGATAAAAGTCATTGAAAAAAACGGCATGGGTTCCCCCCCAGTCCATTACCAGGCCCTTTGGGTCTGGTATGAATATTAATGAATTGTTGGGTCCTGTCAATACAGATAAAAGTCATTAAAAATTGCGTGGGGGTCCCCCCAAATTCCATACCAGGCCCTTCAGGTCTTTTTTTAAATGGCGTAGGGGTCCCCCTCAAAATCCATATCAGACCCTTCAGGGGTCAAAATTAAAAAAAAAAAATGGCGTGGGGTTCCCCCCAAAAATCCATACCAGACCCTTATCCGAGCACACAACCTGTCAGGCCACAGGAAAAGAGTGGGGGAAAAGAGAGCGCCCCTCCTCAACCGTACTAGGCCACATGCCCTCAATTTGGTGCAGGGTTCCCCTTAATATCTATACCAGACCTGAAGGGCCTGGTATGGAATTTGGGGGGACCCCCACGCAATTTTTTTTTACATTTTGGTCTGGGGTTCCCCTTAATATTCATACCAGACCCAAAGGGCCTGGTAATGGACTGGGGGGGGGGGAACCCATGCCGTTTTTTTCAATGACTTTTATCTGGGACCCAACAATTCATTATAGCCGCAAATAGTTTTTAATTACTTTTTTCCTTTAGAAATGTCATTTTGCGCAGGAACTGTTCTATACACGGGAAAATGTGCCACTTTACAGGCATACTATAGACACCCACCAGGTATGAAATTTAAAGGAATATTTCACTTTTATTGTACCACTTTAAGCATTATTAAAATCACTTCTGAAAAAAATGAAGTTTTTAAAACTTTTTGCATTGCTACATGTCCCCTGGGGCAGGACCCAGGTCCCCAAACACTTTTTATGACAATAACTTGCATAGTAACCTTTAAAATTAGCACTTAAGATTTTTCACGTTCGTGTCCCATAGACTTTAACCATGTTTGCGTGTTCTAACCCATTTTTTGCCTGTTCGCATGTTCTGCTGCTGGGGGGTGTACGGCTCATCCCTACTCCTGTCTCCATCTCTCCATCACCTCCATCACCTCCTGTCTCCATCTCTCAATCACCTCCTGTCTTCATCTCTCAATCACCTCCTGTCTCCATCTCTCAATCATCTCCTGTCTCCATCTCTCAATAACCCCCTGTCTCCATCTATCCATTACCTCCTCTCTCCATCCCTCCACCACCTCCTGTCTCCATCCCGATATCACCTCCTGTCTCCATCACACCATCCCTCCATCACCTCATGTCTCTATCACATCATCTCGCCATCACCTCCTATCTCCATCACACCATCCCGCCATCACCTCCTGTCTCCGTCAGGCATACTATAGACACCCACCAGGTACAAAATGTAAAAGAATATTTCACTTTTATTGTACCACTGTAAGCATTATTAAAATCACTGCTCCCGAAAAAACTGACATTTTTAAAACTTTTTTTTGCATTGATACATGTCCCCTGGGGCAGGACCCAGGTCCCCAAACACTTTTTATAACTTGCATATTAACCTTTAAAATTAGCAACCCTTTCCCTGCCAGTGTCATTTATACAGTAAACAGTTGCTATTTATAGCACTGATCGCTGTATAAATGACAATGGTCCCAAAATAGTGTCAAAAATGTCTGATGTGTCCGCCATAATGTCGCAGTCCTGATAAAAATTGCAAATCGCCGCCATTGCTAGTAAAAAAAAAAAAATAATAATAAAAATGCCATAAGTATATCCCCTATTTTGTAGACGCTATAACTTTTGCGCAAACCAATCAATAATTTTTTTTTTTATATATTTTTGGGGGATATTTATTATAGCAAAAAGTAAAAAATATGGCTTTTTTTCAAAATGTGCCGCTCTTTTTTTTGTTTATAGCGCAAAAAATAAAACTGCAGAGGTGATCAAATACCAGAAAAAAAGCTCTATTTGTGGGGAAAAAAGAATATCAATTTTGTTTAAGTACAATGTCGCACGACCGCGCAAATGTCAGTGACGCAGTGCAGAATCGCAAAAAATGCTCTGGTCAGGAAGGGGGTAAATTTTTTTTGCATGTTCCCCAGGGCAGTAGTTGGACCTCCATACCCTTTTTATACCCTTTAATAACTTCATATAACCATTCAAAATGGGGACCTTAAGACTTAAATAGGGGTCGTTGTTCCGGTCTAAACTTTTGCGATGTTCGAGAGTTCTGGCGCAAAACGAACCCGGGGGGGGGGGGGGGGTTCGGCCCATCTCTAAGAGAATAATAAACTATCAGAAATATTAAAACAATGTATTATTCCAAAAGATTAGAAAGAACTGAATATTGAATAGATAAAATATACAGTAATAAAGAAACAGATAAGAAGGATGTTGAGAAAAGTGTGAGACAAAATAATAACATGGAATAATATTTTATTAGCTATTTTGGTATACAGCATTCACAAATACAACAGGTTTTTCAGAAACACTGGAATGTTCTAAGGAGATGCTCTGTTTTAGGGGGGTATATACCTGATTTTCCAATGTTAACCTTTAAACGGCTGCTAGTTTCAGAGAAGTTATTCTTCCAGGGATTATTGAATGACCCAGTGAATCTGAAGGGGCTATTAAGGATATAAAAAGTTTTTAGGTGTGGCCAAGGCAGATTGTAAGTCCTAATATAATAATTCAAAATGAGAACTAAAAAAAAAAAAGTTGCAAACACTGTAGTGAATCTACTCATTATTAAACGAAACTCAAAACAAACATGCCACACAATTAATCATTAATATGAAATTTATAAGAAAATTAGACACTCTAGTACTATGACAAAATTGGAAATAATACATGAATTCATGTGCAAAATTAAAAAAATGACAAAGTGCTGTGCAAAACATAGGATCGTGTACAAAAGAAATCTTAACAATAAAGCAAAGAAAAGATGCTCCATAGTGCTTTCCATATTAAAATAACTATTTATATGAAAATAAAAATAAAATCTCACATTCTTCTGTGCACTTTGACATATACTGTTTATATATATATATATATATATATATATATATATATATATATATATATATATATATATATATATATATATATATATATATATATATATATACTTAATACTGTATATATCAGGGCAGCTACGCTAAAATTTAAAAAATAAATATTAGTGAAATAATACAAAAAAAGACAACTTGGTATGTGAAAACTGGTGTTCTGCATTTCAATATTCAATGACATTTTACAAGGCATACACCATTAATCACTCACAAAGCTGCAGTCCAATTCTTAAGTTAGATGTGCAAAATGACAGATACATAGATTTCAACAAAGTGCTGCAACTAGTCAGAGACCAGAAACATATTTTCAATAGACAGTTACAACATTTTAATACATAGCTAGCTAAAGATTGTAATTAAAGTGACGATTACACATAGGAATATCTGAAAGTAAATCTCAATGTAATATATGTAGTGTAATAACTGTACATATTGACTAAACCAGTTACATACAGTATATCAAATTTATTAACAAAGCATATTATCAGCATAATTTTTCTACTTAATGGGTTTGGAGTGGGAGGTTAGAAAATAATTGGTTATAGCAGTGTTTAAAGAAAATTTAAAGGATGATTGAAATGATAGCTCTAATTTCCTAACCCACACCCCTTGTCTTCCTGATTAATAATGTTAAGCAACATACCAGATCTTAGATGCAATCATACATGTGTTTTGACTAACTGGCCTCCTTTGCATATAGATAGCAGCCTTTCTACCTTAAGGTGGCCTGTACCCATCATTGCCCAGTGCCCAGTTAGCAAGCACCCACTTTTTTTATCATCTTGCTAGGCTATAAGAGTAGTTTTAAATTTGATGATACCTTATGTCTTTTTAAAAAGAAGAAATGTTGAGTCTGGCAAAAAGCAACAAATGGCACAGGATTTGGGTCAAAATAGAGTTTTCCACACACATTCAGGCCTATGAGAAGCCCAAACTAGTTGTTGGGCAGTTCTAGCATTTGTCAAAATGACTGCTGTGGCTGTGTTTGTGAACTGATGTTTGTACCAGTGGCGAATACCAGTTTGGCACCAATCTAAGCCTGCAGTATTAGTCTCCAGGGTTTATACTCTGCATTCAGGTGCTGGCAGACAGAGCATATCTTTCTCCAAGATACATAACAGCATACACATATTGCCACACACTGTATTCAACTTTGGTGTGAAGTAAATGAAAGGCAGGCTTCAGCTCAAATCCCCATCCATCGGTCACACCCCTCTGACATGTTTCATCCACATTGGGCTTAATCAGCTTAACATATAGGTAAGCATGTCTTGTGGCAAAGGAATTATATGCACACACATCACAAGCCAGGTAATGGTTATAGACAGCGCACATGAGTAAAGAGCTAAAGATAAAACTGCTTTTCAGTTCAATTTGGGAACACGTTACATGTTCCACTTGTTTTTATGGTGGAACATGTAACATGTTCCCACTGTTGCAGGGTATCCTTGATCTGCTGCAGGTAGTGACAGAAAGCTTGGGATTTCTACCTGACTTCACTGTCACAATTCAAAAAATTATAATTCACAGAGTTCTGTGAACAGTAAAACTACAAGTACTGACAGCTTTTGCGACTGTCGGCTTATAGTTCTCAATGAACTACCAGGGCACTGTTGAGTGCTCTAGGTAGTTTAATGATGCTTCCTGCCAGTGCGTAACTGCCTGCTCATACAAGGTACGAGCAGACCGCTACACAGACAATCTGCAAAAGCCCTACATTGCATCCACAATCTGCTGATCGTAGGTGCAATTGTTTTTTTTTTTTTTTTTTTAAAGGTGAACTTATCCCTTAATGGCCACAGACAAAGAAGATAAAAAAAAGAGAAAAAAAAAAGGGTGGGGGAAAAAAATAAGAGTGAAAGCAGGGGAGGGAATATGCTATTCCCTAGCCTCTCTAAATCTGGCACATCAGATCATACCTGATTATTAACCATAGGTCTATACAAGTGTGGAACTAAACCTTGCTCCGATTTTGCATTTGTTGGGAGATTCCCATGCTACTATGTTTTATTCAAAGTGCAACTCTTTCTCCATAAACCAGTTAGTGAATTCTCAAACTAAATTTGTGGTTTATGCCATCTCTTGTACCACATGCAAACTTCAGTATGTAGGTCAGACTAGTAGACGCTTATGTGATTGCATGAGAGATCATTTATCGAATATCAACACGAGAACTAACGTAGCCAAACAGTTTGTACATTAGCATGGATCATGTACACAATCTTTGAAGATCAAAATAATAGAAAGCGTTGATATTCCTAGGCCCCTCAGAGAGAGAACTTATGATCATGTACATAATATCCTCACAGGTTTCAAGCAACATAGCGTCTCCAGACATTTTCTAACACACGACAACAAAGACTTGTTGTCCTTACAATTCTGTGGTGTAGAAAAGTTAAAAAATCTTTGGAGGGGGAAAAATAAAATTAAAACATTAACATTAAGTAAAACATCAGTATTTATCAGTAAAAGTTGCACTTACATAGACAGCTTTAAACAAAGCATTTGCATAAAAAAAGAAGCTGGCCGATGACGTGCTGATGGGTGTTTGTGAGTCAGCCGGCCTCTTTTTTATGCAAAGGCTTCTTTTTACTAATAAATACCAATGTTTTACTTGATTTGCACTATGGAGAGCCTTTTTTGTTCTTGGGTATATGTGGTTGATGCACATTCATAAGCTTTGGAGAGATCTAAGTATACCGACTCCTGGTGCATATTCAAGTTGCAACATTCAAGTACCTCACTGTGAGCTGACATTTTTCTTTTTATCTATTTATTGTGTACCAACCAGGTCATCTGCATACATTTCTAATAATGGAAAAAAATACATGCACGTGCTTGCTCTACAGGAACAAAGACAAACCCATAAACTATTTCCCAATCCTTGTCCTACTGTTTATTGTCTGTTATGGTGTGGCAGTTGATATTAGCTGCATTTGGGTAGCAAGTGTAACAATAGATTTTTTAATGTGATGTAATTTTTTAAGATTATTGTAATAAAATGTATAATTTTTATTTAAACAGGGGCGTACCCCGGTTGCCTATAAAGTCCATATGTTTTTCTAACTCTCCACATAGATTCAATTAGGACGTGGCATTTTGCTATCAACATGCGTATCCACAGTAGCACCCTGTGAAGATACAAACCCATATCCAAATCTTAACAAGGTATAATTAGATTCTATTTAAAACATAAATTATAAATATGCAGACTTCTGTTACCTTATAGAAGACATACACAATGAAAGGATAGGCACAACCACTTATTAACAGACCGAAAAAGATCTTGACATCTTTATTGATAAAACAGCATATATTTTATTTAAGAATACTAAAATACTTAGCTTATAAAGTCACTCACTGCTGGATTAAAAAACAAAAGGTGGCTGGGATGAAATACAAATAGAAGAAAATGTGTTTATTAATTCATTTACTCTGGGTGCCAGGAGACAGGTGTTGGTTATTCTTTGCATGATGCTTCCAGCTCTGAAAACTAGTGTGCATAGAGTAGCTCTCTAGTGATCTATAAAACATATTCTACACTTAAATAGGAGCTCCAGGCCCCCCCCCCAAAAAAAAAAATTACATATACTGTAGCTGCTGACTTTTTATATTAGGGCACTTACCTGTTCAGGCATCCAATGTTGTCCTCACTCGGGCTGATTGAAGCTGGTTTCCTACTGCACATGTGCGAAGTGCACTGTGCTTTGTGAAGTGTCCCAGAAAGCTGCAGTGGAAGGAGGGGGGCCAAACTTCTGCCACGGCAAACTGAGCTGGAAGTGGAAGCAGGTACCTGTCAAAACCAGGTGGGGGCAGACAAGCGAGCTTCCCATTTTGGTTGGAGCTCCACTTTATATACCCTAAAATTAGCCATAGATGGATTGAAGTTTGGCTGGTTTAGCAGGGACTGAATGCATTTTTATCAGTGTGTAGTCATCCTGATTCAATGGAAGTTGATTGTTAGATCAAATTCTGTCAAATGAACAAATTGGAAAACAGCCATTCCAAAAAAAAGTCAGGCGGCTGGCCATTCATAACCTCCAGAGTGCCAGTACCTAATGAGGACCGCACCCCCCTTAGTATGTCATGGCAGCCACCAAATTTATCTCATCACAGGTCTGGCTGACTCAAACCACATACCTTAAAACTATTTTGGCTATGTCTCCAACTCACAGCTTGTGTATGTACCACTGCTATCATAAACATGAGCATAGTGTAGCATAGTGTAGGGTTGTATGAAAAAAAATATATATCCATACACTATACTTGTCCTTACACTGCATGGACTCAAACGTCTATGTGCAAGAGTCCTTTGACTTTGAACTATATTTTAAGTAACTGTAATGCAAGTTTTGAGAATTGAAAAAGATACAACTCTCTGCAGTCAGCAACCAAGTGAAGTGATTCTGGGCAGTTAGCCAGTATCATTCCTCATTGACTTTCTCAGAGTTTGAAATGACCAGAGACAGTTATTCAAAATGGGAGCACTTAGAATCTAATCTTTGCATCATCAGTAAGATATTTGAAGTCACACCAGCAGCAGAAATTATTTTCATCAGTCTGTGGTTAATCACTTTAGGTACTCTGCACAGTTAAGTTACAGATTCAAAGTCATTCATAATGTACACATTCACATTCTTTGGTAGCGTGACCTCACGATAAAATTGCACATAGATCAGAGAATAATACATTATCCCCAACACATGAAATAATCTTATCAAAACTCATCAGACTAAGATGCTCTTATAAATAGATGTAAGCCAAAGAAGATTTTAACCACTTCCATACTGGGCACTTACGCCCCTTCCTGCCCAAGCCAATTTTCAGCTTTCAGCACTGTCGCACTTTGAATGACAATTGCGCGGTCGTGCTACACTGTACCCAAACAATTTTTTTATCATTTTGTTCCCACAAATAGAGCTTTCTTTTGGTGGTATTTGATCACCTCTGCGGTTTTTATTTTTTGCGCTATAAACAAAAGAAGAGTGACAATTTAAAAAAAAAACACTATTTTTTACTTTTTTATTTAATAAATATCACAATTTAAAAAAAAAAAAACATTTTTTTTCCTCAGTTTAGGCCGATATGTATTCTTCTACATATTTTTGGTAAAAAAAAATCGCAATGATCATATATTGATTGGTTTGCGCAAAAGTTATAGCGTTTACAAAATAGCTGATAGATTTATGGCATTTTTATTTTATTAATTTTTTTACTAGTATTGGCGGCGATTTGCGATTTTTTTACTGTCACCGTGTCATTGCGGCGAACACATCGGACACTTTTGACACGTTTTTGGCGCCATTCACATTTATACAGCGATTAATGCGATAAATATGCACTAATTACTGTATAAATGTGACTGGCATTCAAGGGGTTAACACTAGGGGGTGAGGGAGGGGTTAATATGTATCCCTAAATTGTGTTCTAACTGTGGGGAAAGGGGGGTGACTGGGGGAGGTGACCGATGCTGTGTCCCTATGTACAAGGGACACAGATCGGTCTCCTCTCTCCCCTGACAGGACGTGGAGCTCTGTGTTTACACACAGAGCTCCACGTCTTGTCCCTGTAGCCGCCGATTCCGAGTGCCTGGCGGACATCGCGACCGCCAGGCACGCGCATCGGCATCTCGGGGACGCGCCGGACGCGCGCGCGCGGCCGCCGGCGCGCTCGCGCGCCCCCCAGTGGCCGCAAGAATACAGGACGCCAAATGACGTCCTGTTGAATTTTCAGAGTAACCGTGGAGCCGTCATTTGACGATGGCCCGGTACTCTAGTGGTTAATAGGCATATTGTCAACACATCATAATCTCGTATCAGTATACCTGCCAAAGTGCCAAACTCTGTTGATCCTCCGAAGATCTTCCACAGCTCATGTGCTCACGTAATCTGGATAAATGAAAAAATCAGGCCAGTTTTAGATCCTTATTTGTTCTGATGAATATAAAATCAAAGAATATTGTATAATACAGTTACACTTTATATGACTATACAGTTTTCTTTTGTGAGTTTTTTTTTTTTTTACATTTGTTAAAATCAATAAGGACTTTACACTATTCTGGCTTTCTGATTAGTATTGATCATATTGTTTAATAATACGGCTGTAGACGTTGTGGCATCACTGCTACATAGCATTGCATAACAGAGGATTATGCCCTGTACACACGATCGGTTCATCCGATGAAAATGGTCTGATGGATTTTTTCATCAGATATCCGATGAAGCTGACTGATGGTCAGTCGTGCCTACACACCATCAGTTAAAAAAACAATTGTGTCAGAACGCGGTGACGTAAAACACAATGACGTGCTGAGAAAAATTAAGTTCAATGCTTCCGAGCATGCGTCGACTTGATTCTGAGCATGTGTGGATTTTTAACCGATGAACGTGCCCACAGACGATCGTTTTTTTTCTATCGTTTTATTAACCATCAGATGATTTTAAAACAAGTTCCTATTTTTTTCACAGATGGATAAAAAACCGATGGGGCCCACACACGATCGGTTCGTATGATGAAAACGGTCCATTAGACCGTTTTCATCAGACGAACCGATCGTGTGTACGCGGCATTAGACTTTTGTACTGTTTGTATGCAATGCTTATTTTTATAAGGTGTTTGACTGCCTGCAAGAATTCATAATCTTTAGGTGGATAGGGCTCATGCTATCACAGTGAACATTAGAGCCTGGTGTAAGATGACGTTTCAGTTTTGCCTTTAAAATTATTGTGACATAAGGCACTCCTGCCAAATGATTGTTCTTTGTTTTAGCTTTTTAACAATGTTATTACTTTGAAGCTAAAGTTTAGTCATTTTTTTTATTTAAATCAGTTACTGTGAGTTAATGCAAGCCTCTGAACCTGTCAAAGGCACTTGTCAACTCCCCTCCTACATTCATAGAAGCTGTACTATAGCTTACAGAAACACAATGTGCTCTATGAATGGAGGAGATGGACCTTTCACTCATTTGCCTGACTTCAATTCATAGTTTGATTGCTGGGAATGCAGTTTCTATAAATAGAGGAGGGGAGGCATAATCGGCATTCTTAACGAGTGCCTGTGACAGGTCCAGAGCCTTGTAGCATCTTGCGCAGCACCAGAAGACTAGAAAATGACTGCTGCAGGGGTATAGGGGAGTGCACAAAACAGAAGATTTCAACTAAGCGAGAAGCCACCAGCACAGGGGGGCCTTCTCATTCAATGTAAGATCTCTCCACTGTGCTGATTAAAAAACTAAAAGCTTCAAATGAAGAAATTGTACCTGTACCAATATTGACAGATTCTGTATCTAAAAATGTTTGTTGTTTCATTTTAAACATTTGAACTACACCTTACTGTCATAGAAATAGTGTTGCATTATATCAGGGCAGACAATCATGTAAAAATGTAAAAACGTTGTTTATTGCTTCTCAACGAATTTCTTAGAATCCAGTAAAATGCATCAACTGGTATACTTGTTCTGTCATGTGAACAGATTTTACAGATCGGGAAGTTTTGGCAGTACACAATATTACTTAGGTAACTGCACCAACTGTGTGCTTGATTTGATTTTTGTTTAATGCATATAGACACTGACTCATCCTCCCATGTGTAGTGTTGAACTGAGTGAATGACAGATGGTTAAATCTGGCAGAAATACATTGAAAACTGGCAAGTACAATTCTGAGCATAAAACAGGGATGTCGAGATTCATGTGTTTAGTGCAGTTTTCTTACTTCTAAGGCTTCGTACACACGATAGGTTAACCAGAGGGATCGTTTTCATCGGTCAAAACCGATCATGTGCGCCCCATAGGTTATTTAACCATCGGTTAAAAAAAAGCCAACTTGCTTTAAATTTAACCGATGGATTCCTAACCAATAGGTCAAAACTGATTGTTAGTAGGCACAACCATCGGTTAAAAATCCACGCATGCTCAGAATCAAGTCGACACATGCTTGGAAGCATTGAACTTCGTTTTTTTCAGCAAGTCGTTGTGTTCTACATCACCACGTTCTGACACGATCGGTTATTTAACCGATGGTGTGTGGGCACGACGGACCATCCATCAGACCGTTCTCATCGGATAGACTGATCGTGTGTACGCGGCTTAATAGGTCAGAGTTGTTCAGTGTATTGCTCAGCATGGGACTACATTTTTTGTAGCCCCAATCACATCCTTAGAGGTCACACCTCCAGTAAATCTTCATTGGTCACTAAAGCACACAGCCTGCTGCAAAAGTCTGAGGCCCCGTACACACGGCCGAGGAACTCGACGTGCCAAACACATCGAGTTCCTCGGCCAGTTAAGCCCTGAAGCTGCCGAGGAGCTCGGCGGGCCGAGAGCTTCCATAGAACAACGAGGAAATAGAGAACATGTTCTCTATTTCCTCGCCGAGGTCCTCGTCGGCTTCCTCGGCGAAATTGTACACACGGCCGGGTTTCTCGGCAGAATTCAGCCAGAAACTCGGTCGGAAGCTGAATTCTGCCGAGGAAACTGGTCGTGTGTACGGGGCCTCAGACACAATTCCCAGTGCATACTTTTTTTTGTATCTTAGAGAAATCATATCTACCCATTCACATATGTACCATACTATGGCAGACACATTTGGAGTCCATCTGCCGGTAGAAGCAGCCAAGTGTTATCCTATTTGTCCATGCACATTAGGACGTTTAGAGGCATATTTTAAGCTCAGCGTTTAGCGGCAGAAACAAAAACCCTTCTGGATCTCTTTTTTGAGAGGAGCTTTCAGGCAGGAAAAAATGCTTAAATCTCATAAATGTCTCCTAAACTCTGGTATTTAGGAGCATTTGTATTTTCGAGTGTACATTGAAGAATGAGCAGAGGGAAATGTTTTGTAAAAAAACACTTGGTCATAAACTCTTCAAAGCTCTTTGAGCATTTTTTTCTGCCGCTTTTTCTGCCAGAAGTTTTGGCATTTTTTCTGCTTCTAGTCTGCATGGACCCTAATAACAGTTAGAAAGGTGAGGGAAGAAGACAAAGACATTGAGGCCTTGGGAAATTGCCCAAACTGTGATAATGCTTGCTGTGACAGCAAAGTTATTTATTTAGTAAAAGATATGGGGCCAGATTCACAGCAGAGATACGACGGCGTATCTCCTGATACGGCGTCGTATCTCTGAGATACGCTTGTCGTATCTATGAGGCTGATTCATAGAATCAGTTCCGCATAGATAGCCCTAAGATCCGACAGGTGTAATTGAATTACACCGTCGGATCTTAGGATGCAATTCTAGGCCGGTCGCTAGGGGGCGATTCCATTGCGGTCGGCGTAGAATATGCAAATGACTACTTACGGTGATTCACGAACGTCCGCGTTACCCGTCGCTCTTACTTTACGTGGTTTACGTCGAGATGCGCCGCGTAAAACTAAGGCTGCCCTCTAGGTGGACTAGCCAATGTTAAGTATGGCCGTCGTTCCCGCGTCGAAATTTGAAAATGACGTTGTTTGCGTAAGTCGTCCGTGAATGGCGCTGGACGCCATTTACGTTAACACTGAAACCAATGACGTTCTTGTGACATCATTTAGCGCAATGCACGTCAGGTAATTTTCACGACGGAGCATGCGCAGTACGTTCGGCGCGGGAACGCACCTAATTTAAATGGTGCCCGCTCCATTTGAATTAGGCGGGCTTACGCCGAGCGCATTTACGTTACACCGCCGCAAGTTTACAGGTAAGAGCTTTGTGAATCAGGCACTTACGCTGTAAACTTGCAGCGGTGTAACGTAAATGGGATACGTTACGCCGCCACAGCGTAACGTTATTCTTTGAGAATCTGGCCCATGGTCCCTATATATTTTACATGCCAAACAATGAGAATAGAATGATGTTGATTTGATGGTGATTAACTGTCAGGATTAGTATTCCTGCATTACAGTCACTTTTTATATCCGTAGTGATGGTTAAGCTTTGCAAGATGGTAATGAATGCCAACAAGCTTAAGAAGCAATTTGTATCTTCAACTGAGAATAATTTCAGAAATATTTAATGTATTGTATTTGCTACTTAAAATTCACTGTTTTTCTATGTTTCACTAGGACTTCATGTGTTATGTAATTTTCACATAATATATAGTTTTTTATACAAAAATACTCATTTTACTAAAGATCTATAAATGAAACAGTTATTTACAAGACCATTTTTGCGCATGATTGCCCCTTAAATCCCAGGCTAGCCTAAACATATCTTACAATTCCAGCCCAGACCTTTTATTTTGTTTTGTATAGTGCAGGGAAGCTTTATAGACCTTGTCAGGACTTACCGGTAATTGCAATAACAGAAAAAAAATTGTAGAGTAGGGAACCAATGGAATTTCTGATAATGTTTTTATTGCTGTTTGTGCCTTCCTGTCCTTGGTTAGTCCCAAACCCATCAAGAGATAACAAAGATGTTATAAATAAATTGATAAATACAGTACATTGTCTGCAGTTAGGCTTCATTTTTTTATATTTTGTACCAGTTTCATAAATTCGAAAAACACATTTTATTTCTAAATGTGCCAGCTGTGCCACTTTTGGAACAAGGAGCAGATGCACGCTCTTATCTTTCTTCTGGAAATGAGCAGAGCATTGGCATCGGGAACTCTAGAGATGTTACTCTGTACAGTTGCCTGGTTACACTAAACCCTATTGACATGGTAGCTAATATAGTAAAAGATGTAACCTTTTTTTTTACATAAAAGTACCAGTATGTTTTTTTTAAACCAGAAAAGTACAGTAGCGCTTAGTAGTGGTTGCAGCACACAACAAAAGCCATCACCGTTGTATTTTAAGTTTTTAACATACTGTTAGCTATTATATTAAAGTGTACGGAAAGCCAAAATGTTACTTTCATGTTAGATAGCATGTGGAACCCCTGTTCAATGAGCATTAATACATGTTGATATTCATTAATGTACAGTGCATCATGATACATTGTAACACAAGTCAATGTAGGTCAAAGTGTATGTTTGACAGGGGTTTTTATTCATTCAATAGAAAAATGCAAATGCCCCAAAATGTGAATCCAGCCTTATCTTTGATGATTTCTCCCTTCTTACCTCTATCCACCCCAGTATACCTAAACAGATTTATTCAGATACTAAGCATGACTTATGTTCAGCTTATCTGATAGCATATCCATCTCTAACTTCTGTAATATACAATGAGAGAACAGTATTACTGTGACTTAAAAACATTTGAGTTGTCATTGCAAGTGTTTAACCTTAGTCATAGTTTACTGGAAAAAGATGCCAAATGGTAGCAGTAGATTTCGTACTACCAGGCTTATTAACATTCAGCACTATGATCATATAAACGCCAAAAACAGAACTTTATGATTAATTATTCAGTCTCAGAATTGGCAATTATTCTGTATTCTTTAAATGCTCTTCTTAGAATATAAATCCCAGGTTCTTTTTCAGGACTATATAAAAAAACTGCGCTATTTAGAATGAGTGTATCAAGCTGCAACTTGCATGTTATACAACACTAAATAAAGATTATAAAGGAAAAAAGCTGCGCTAAAGATTGACATGTAAAGCACTAGCCCACTAGTGCTGGTGTGGGTGCACTCACCAACAAATTAATTAATGAGAAAGCAAGTGATAAATAAATCTAAGAAATAAAAAAGGCATTGAAATCCAACTGTGTCTAATATGAATAGACTATCCATCGGTCTGTTTTCATGGGAAAAACCGATCGTGTGTACACGGCTTAACAGTTTCTACATTTAACACACACAATGAAGTTGTTAAAATTCCCAAGGGTGGTACTTGTAATAACAAACACAGAAAGTCTTTGGTTGATAAAGAGCGAAAGGATGATGGTAGTCCATACAAAGTGTGCTGATGAATCATCCACAGTGACGCATTATCCAAAAAACACCCGGGAGGAAGTGAGGATAGAAAAGCGCCTCCACCTAAGCACACACTGCCGCTTACCGCAATGATATGATCCCTTGTTACAGGGGATCACTCAGCGCCTGTGACTAATAACCCAGCCTGGGGTCTCTGTGGCATACACCGGATGTCCCAACTTTAATGATGGTAACCCTTGTGAGAAGTTAACAGGATCAAGGTATCCCCATAAAAAACAAACGCTTATATAGTGTAAACCTGTTACATTTATTGAATAAAAAAAAAAAAAAGATGAATGGACACTTACACTTAAGTAGATAAAGGAGGAGGAGGGGAGGAGGAGGGGAGGTCTTCCCTTTTCTTTTTTATTATGTTTTAATGTGTTAGTCTGTAAGTATTTTCTTGTTTTTATATTATTGGGGATTGTATGTAAAGGCATGTATAATTATACATTTTGATATACTAATGTTAAGTTTGTTGTATGTTTGAAGTGTTGTAAAATTGAAAATTTTTGAATAAAAAATGTAAAAGTAGATAAAAGTAGCATATAAACAATCGAGCCGGCCGGCTCTCGATGGTAGCCTGTATACTTCTGGGATTTGGCGTGGACGCGGTGACAGCAGAACATAGCTCCTCCCTCACTACAAAGGACGTGAACATTATTATTATTAGGCTGCTTTCACACTGATCAGTACACCTGCGGCTTTCCTGTGGATTAGCTGTACTTTTGTTTTCTTATAATGTCCTGGAGGGTTCTGTGGAACCTGATTAATTACAGTGTTCATCCAGGGAAGGGGTTTATATGGAATTTCTGGACACAAAAACTGGCTGCAACTAATTGGCCAGGTTGGATGTGGCTAGGTGGATCTGACTTGAGAAAGGGGTTTTTATTTTGAAATGTTGTGATTCCTACCTCTACTTGATTAGGTGGATCTTACTTGAGAAATATATTTTTACTCCAAAATGTTGTGCTTCCCATCTCAACCTGATTCTGAATAACCACATGCCAGCTGAAGGTTTTTTCTGGTATCTATCCATGTATATTGATGCTTATTAATTGCAGTTCATTTAGCTTGGATCTCCTTCTTGTTCTAATAAAAATGTAAATGATGCTTCTAGCTGAGAGTTTACTTTTGTCTAGAGAGAGGAACTGTGGGGATATCCTGTGCATGCACTATAATTTATTATGTCTTTATATTATGCTTCCCTTCATAAGTATATGAAATGCACAGGTCATGATGTGATTTATATTGCATCTTTGCTTTCTGTGTTTTTAAACATATGGCTAGGTCATACATGTCTATCTCGATTGGCTGACTGTACTTGTTCTCCCTTTTCTGTGTATGAAAATGGTAATAAAATAAAAATTAAACATAAACATAACGTTGGTGGTTTGGAGTGCTGCCTATTATTTGTTCAGTGTATGCGGCCATAGCATAGTGTTAGCTGCATCTACAGGCAGTTTTGAGCTGCCTTTTTTCTGCAATAAACTATTCACCTGTGTTAATGTAGCTTAAGAATAACAAATCTATAGACAACATAATACATGCAACATAATACAGAAGAGTAAATTCTCCTTGTGCTTGTGCCTCCTTATACGATTAACAGCTAACAATATACTCTCACAAAATCTATATAAAAAATTGTACAGCCCTGTAAATAAAGTGCAAAGTGCTTGTCAGTGAGTAGTGTTAGAAAAATTCATCCAATATACATGAATCTCCTATATGTGACATTAATCCTAATAAAGTGCAAAACATGCATACATAATCATAAAAAAGCCCAATGAGGATGGTAATATTCAACAAGCTAGTATGCAGTCCATGTGAAAGTATCGCCCCAGAGAAAGATGTGAAGATGCCACGGAAGCCCTCTAAGAAAGGTCACTCCACCTCGTGCTAAGATATAGGGGGCTTACCAGATGATTTTGACCCTGGTTAAGGTGGTAAAAATACGTTTTAGGTGAATGAAAAACCTAAAGTTGAACCAGCTGATTCTTCAACTCGCATTTCAGTTTGTTCACACCAGTATCATGAACTAAGAGAATCTTCCAATCTTATTTTTAAAACTTGATGCAGAGTGCCGGATGCCTGTGCGAGCACGCATATCCCTGATGACAAGCAGGAGAGCCTACAGTATTTTTCCTCACCTGGGATGAGGCCATTGGCATTCTACTATGTTTACCTAAGCCTACTGATGACATTTTTCATTCACCTAAAGCATATTTTGACCACCTTAACCGGGGTCAAAATCATCTGGCAAGCCCCTATATCTTAACACGAGGTGTAGTGACCTTTTTTAGAGGGCTTTTCGTGGCTTTTTCACATCTTTTTTGGGGTGACATTTTCATTTACATATGGACTGCATGCTGGCTTGTTGAATATTATCATATTCATTGGGCTTTATGGACTACTTCTGTGCTTGATTTCTCTTTTAGTTTCTTTGTGACTTTCTATATACAAATTATATGTCCAATGTTTTATGATGTTTATTGTTTGCTCTTTTATGATTATGTGTGCATATTTTCCACTTTATTAGGATTAATGTCTCATATAGGAGACTGATTTTTATACTGGATGAATTTTTCTAACACTACACACTGACAAGCACTTTGCACTTTATTTAAAAGGGTTGTAAAGACAAAAATATTTTCCTCTTAAATTAAAGTCTGACAGTAGCTGATAAAGTAAAAAGTAATGTTTTGCATTATAACTAGTTTGATACCTGTTGAAATCGAGGCGTTTTATTCACCTCCAGCACTCCTGAATCGTTATTCTCACGGACTTCCTGGTTTGCGGTGTGCATTCATTCTTACTACATCACGGCCTAATGGGAACTACAGTTCCCATTAGGCTTAGCCTCCATGCCTGTGAGGGATAAGAGAGCATCTTCACGCAGGGCTGTAGTCATAGGGAGGAGGTGAGCACATTCTGCTTTCCACCATGCAAAACGGCTCAGATGCTGGTGGAAAGCAAGAAGAGGAGAGACAGGAAATGGCATTTTCAAAGCTGGATTACTGTATTTTGGAGGTCAAAAGGAAAAATGAGGTAAGTGATATTTAAATGCTCTTGCTTACAGCAATCAATTGATCTAATAAAAAACAAACCTTTAGTGTTCCTTTAAAGCTCTGCAAATTTTTTTATATATAACATAATATTATAATATGCAACATATTATTATGCTCCTGTGATGTTTTATTATCTACTCTTCTCTATCTGTGTAAAAAAAACTTCAGCAGTCAACACTTCCCTTTTCGACAGAGATGGCCTCAGATTATAATGATTGAAATTAATTGGAGACTTTTAGAAAAGTTATTTGTAATGCACATTTGTTTACTTTTTTCAATTTTGTCATTCATAAATTAATGCTTTTTGCAAAATGCAGAATGAATAGATATCAACTTGCCCTGTATGCATTTATAAATACCCGGGGCCAAATCCTCAAAAGGGATACGCAGGCGGAACTGCTGTTCAGCCTGCGTATCCCTGTGCCTATCTTTGGAACTGATCCTCAGAATCAGTTTTCCAAAGATAGGCAGAAGATCCGACATCTGTAAGAGACTTACACTGTCGGATTTTAGGATGCAGTACCGCATCCGCCGCTGGGGGCATTTCGAGTCGAAATGCCGCTTTGCGTATGCAAATGAGGACTTAGGCAGATCCACAAAGCTTTTTAGCTTTGTGTTTTCTGCGTAAGTTACGTTTTGCATGCGTAAAATTAGGGATGCTTTTACAAGGTGTAAACTAGTAACACCTTGTAAAAACATACCTTTTTTTCGATCGCCGCATTTTTTTTTAAATTTCAAATTTTATTTTTCGCCGCGTAACTTTTTTTTTCCCGACGCAACTTTATTGTCCCGTCGCAATCCACAAAGCCCGACGTAACGTAATTTTACGCGCTGCCCGTCGGGAAAAATGACGTCACACGCATGCGCAGAACGTCCGGCGTGGGAGCGCGCCTCATTTAAATTGTCATCGCCCCCTGGATGAGAAGACCGCCTTGCGACGGAGGCACTTAAGTTACACAGCCGAAAATTTCTAGGTAAGTGCTTTGTGGATCGGGCACTTAGGTAGAAATTTTCCGCCAGTGTAACTTAACTGCTAAAAGTTAATTTAGGCAGGTTTTTTGAGGATTTGCCCCCCCCCCCCCCGTATTTACTTTATCACAATGTGATGACAAAATAAAGGTTTATGCTAACATATACATCCGCTAGTTTTTTCAATTATAAGAGATGCTTAATTGTTTCATTGCTGCTCAGTTGTCAGTCTTACTAGTTTACTACAGCTAAGGGCTGTAGAAGTAAGTTAATACTGTAATGTGTTTTTATTCTCCCTTCACTGAGACACCAGTCACACCTTTCCCTAATTAATAACCATTAACTGTGAGGAAGAATAGATTTTAGAGGTTAACCAGTTTGAACAACATGTTAATTTATGACAACAAGCATCAACAATGTGACTTGCAGATGCTAATTTGCTTCACTGCACTCACATTAGGATGTTAGACATGATTCGAGGCATGTCCCCTAATGGACTTCAAATGTAAAAGGTCATTTCTATTGGTCAAGAGACCACTGTTTCACAACTCTGCTACTGTGACTTACTCAGTTTGAGAGTTAACAGCTCAGTCATTGCTCTAATGCACATGTATAAATTCTAGGCATGTAACCATTTAAACAGAAATAATCTGTTCTTTGAAGTCATGTGATTTTTTTTTTTTTATCCTATGTGTAGGATAGACGTAAATGCCTTCAGAAACTACATTCACTTCATCTCTAAAACTATGTCCAAAGGATTAGCAGCTAGTAACTATTTCTTTCAAAGCTGGGGTTTATGTGAGTGGGATCTGATTCCTGATATTTTTTTTAGAAAATAGGGGGGAACAAAAATGTAGGCTTTGTTTTATCAGTAATCTAGTAACTGAATTATGTTTTGTTTATATTTGTTTGCATCTCTCTCTGTAATGCATTAAACAACATTTGCACATGTTTTACACTAGGTGCAAAACATTTCCTCTACTGTAAGCTATAAGTGACATTTTACCATGTGATAATAACCTCCTCAACATTCTACCAACCACATGTTAGAGGAACTTCAGTTGTTTAAAAAAAATATTTAAGTCAGCAGCTGCAAACACTGTAGCTGTTAACTTTTAATAAAGAGACACTTACCTGTCCAGAGATCCAGCGCTGTCCTTACCTGGGCAAATTTTTCGCCAGCGCCACCATGTTGACTGTGGAAAGCCAGCTGTGACTCCTTGCGGCTTTACAGCCTGCTCCCCACTGTGCAAGCGTGAGCTGTGCTGAGCTCTGTGAATGGTCTTACAGCCCTTCAAGGACCTGTGACATGTCCCAGGAGTTTGTGGGCAGGGAAGGGAAGAACTTCTGCTGGGATCGCCTAGGCCATTCCAGTGGGAGCTGGTACCTGCCCAAAATAGTTTTTCGCTGCCCCTCACAAAAAGTGACAATAGTGTTAGAGGAGAAGGAAGGGGATCAGAAATTCTTCACTAAGTTATGGTCAAAAGTTATCAAAATTGCTGTTGGGCACCTGGAAAGGCATTTTATATCGATTTTTATAACAATATCAATTTAAGTTAACTTGAAAACTGGGAAACTTATGAAATTATGGGTGATAGTATGCTGTGGTTGAAAGCTTATGGCAACACTAGTTTTGTTGGTTCAAATAACAACCATGGGACTACCTGCAAGGAGTTTTCATGTTCTCCCTATGCCTGTGTGGGTTTCCTCTGGGTTCTCCGGTTTTCTCCCACACTACAAAGACATATTTCCAGATGAAAACCCTGCAATGCACTGAGTGCTGTACAGTGCATTCTGTGCCCTGATTGGGAAAAGCTTTGGCAGCCGTATGTGCTCTCTTCGCTTTGACAGCTCTTATAGAGGCAAGGAATGGGGCCACCTGGTGACCTAACCAGGTGGCACCTCCCCCTTCTGACACATGGCATCAGAAGGGGCAGGGCTACCGTGTTATGTTACCAGGTTTTCCTGATCTGCCAGGCTGCATGCTTGTATAAGGGCCTGGTATGGATTTTGGGGGGACTCCATGCCGCTTTTTCATACAATTTTGGTGGGACCCCATGCCGTTTTTTCCTTTATTTTTTAATAGCCGGGTGCTATGAATGATAACACAAAAAAGTTTCTTCCACTTATGGTTAGCGTTTGGCTGAAGCCATTTATTATCAATCAACTGTGATTACTATTTTTAAATCGTAATCACAACAGAAACTACCCAAATGAACCCGATCAAAAGTTTACATATCCCGGTGATTTTGGCCTGATAACATGCACACAAGTTGACACAAAGGGGTTTGAATGGCTATTAACCACTTAAGGACCGCCTCCTGCACATATATGTCGGCAGAATGGCACATGCACGTACAGGTACGTCCTGTGCTAGTAACGAGCTGGGGGTCGCGGGCGCGCGCCCCCGTCCCGGTCCGAAGCTCCATGACCGGGACAGCGGGACTCGCCGACCCGATCGCTGCTGGAGTCCCGCGATCGGTCCCCAGAGCTGAAGAACGGGGAGAGCTGTGTGTACACACAGCTTCCCCGTTCTTCACTGTGGCAGCGTCATCGATCGTGTGATCCCTTTTATAGGGGAACACAATCGAAGATGTCACACCTACTGCCACACCCCCCCTACAGTTGTAAACACACTTCAGGTCACACATAACCCCATCAGCGCCCCCTGTGGTTAACTCCCAAACTGCAATTGTCATTTTCACAGAAAACAATGCATTTTTTGCTGTGAAAATGACAATGGTCACAAAAATGTGTCAAAATTGTCCGAAGTGTCCGCCATAATGTCGCAGTCATGAAAAAAATCGCTGATCGCCGCCATTAGTAGTAAAAAAAAAAATGCAATAAAACTTTCCCCTATTTTGTAAACGCTATAAATTTTGCGCAAACAAACCGATATATGCTTCTTGCGATTTTTTTTTTTTACCAAAAATAGGTTGAAGAATACGTATCGGCCTAAACTGAGGAAAAAAATATATTTTTTCCCACTAAAAGATAGCTCTATTTGTGGGAAAAAAAGGACGTCGATCTTGTTTGGGAGCCACGTCGCACGACCGACCAATTGTCTGTTAAAGCTATGCAGTGCCGAATCGCAAAACCTGTCCGGGTCCTTTAGCTGCATTTTGGTCCGGGTCTTAAGTGGTTAAAGGTAACCATCCTCACCTGTGATCTGTTTGCTTGTAATTAGTGTGTGTATAAAAGGTCAATGAGTTTCTGGACTCTGACAGGGCCTTGAATCTTTCATCCAGTGCTGCACTGATGTTTCTGGATTCTGAGTCATGGGGAAAACAAAAGAATTGTTAAAGGATCTGCGGGAAAAGGTAGTTGAACTGTATAAAACAGGAAAGGGATATAAAAAAGATATTCAAGGAATTAGAAATGCCAATCAGTGTTCAAACTCTAATCAAGAAGTGGAAAATGAGGGGTTTTGTTGAAACCAAACCACAATCAGGTAGACCAACTAAAATTTCAGCCACAACTGCCAGAAAAGTTGTTCGGGATGCAAAGAAAAACCCACAAATAGTTTCAGGTGAAATACAGAACTCTCTGAATACATGTGGTGTGGTTTCAAGATGCACAATAAGGAGGCACTTGAAGAAAGATGGTCTGCATGGTCGAGTCACCTGAAGAAAGCCATTACTACGCAAATGCCACAAAGTATCCCGCTTACAATATGCCAAACAGCACAGAGATAAGCCTCAGGCCTAGTACACACGAGAGGATTTATCCGCGGATACGGTCCAGCGGACCGTTTCCGCGGATAAATCCTCTCGAGGATTTCAGCGGATTTGGATCCGATGGAGTGTACTCACCATAGGATCGTAATCCGCGCCGAAATCCCCTCGCGATGACGTGTCGCGCCGTCGCCCCGATGATGACGCGGCGACGAGCGCGACGCTGTCATATAAGGAATTCCACGCATGCATCGAATCATTACGACGCATGCGGGGGATCCCTTCGGACGGATTGATCCGGTGAGTCTGTACAGACCAGCGGATCAATCCGTTGGGATCAATTCAAGCTGATAGATTTGTAGACATGTCTACAAATTTTTATCTGCTGGAATTGTGAAATTTCCACGGATAAATATCCGCAGGAATGTACACACCATAGAATCTATCCGTTGAAACCGATCCGCTGAGATTTTTCAGCGGATGGATTCTATGGTGTGTACGGGGCCTTAAACCTTCTGGCACAAAGTCATTTGGAGTGATGAGAGCAAAATGGAGAGTTTTGGCCACAACCATAAACGTTTCATTTGGAGAGTCAACAAGGCCTATAATGAAAGGTACACCATTCTTACTGTGAAACACGGAGGTGAATCTCTGATGTTTTAATGATGTGTGAGCTACAAAGGCACAGGAAATTTGGTCAAAATTTACGGGAAGATGAATGCAGTATGTTATAAAAAAAATACTGGAGGAACATTTACATTCAACAGCCAGAAAGCTGCGCATGGGATGTACTTGGACATTCCAACATGACAATGATCCAAAACACAAGGCCAAGTTGACCTGTCATTGGCTACAGCAGAATAAAGTGAAGGTTCTGGAGGGGCCATCTCAGTTTCCTGACCTCAATATCATTGAGCCACTCTAGGGAGATCTCAAATGTGCAGTTCTTGAAAGAAAACCCAAGAATTTAAAGGAACTGGAGGCTTTTTGCCAAGAGGAATGGGCAGCTTTACCATCTGAGAAAATAAAGAGCCTCATCCACAAATACCACAAAAGACTTCAAGCTGTCATTGATGTTAAAGGGGGCAATACACTGTATTAAGAACTGGGGTATGTCAACTTTCGATCAGGGTCATTTGTGTAGTTTATGTTGTGATTATGATTTAAAAAGTGTAAATACAGTTAATTAATAATAAATGGCTTCAGCCAAATACTAACCATGAGTGAAAGAAAAGTTTTTGTGTTATCATTCATATTCTTTGAAAAATGGCCAAGAAATCATAAATTCTGCCAGGATATATAAACTTATGAGCACAAGTGTAAGCCTTCAGAATGGGCACTTTTGATTTTTCCTGTTCAGCTCTCACATACTTCAATGGGGTTCGCTGTTTGGGTTAGAACATTTCCCCTGTTCGGGAGCTCTGCTACAAATCGAACAGGGGGGTGTTCGGCCCATCCCTAATAAGTAACAATAATAAACAGATGTTTTATTATTGTTACTTGAACAAGAGAAAACTCTCAAGTTTGAGATGCTCTTGATAAGATTTTAATTGCATTCACAATGTTTGTATAGTAGAAGTTCAGATGGAAAGGCATAGGCAAAAACTTGGCAAATATGCCAGAAGTTTCAAGTGGACACTGTTCCATATGATCCACATTTGACTTCTAAATTGCTTCAAAAATGCTTCAGGTGCAAAAAAAGTAAACGCTTGTGTGTGCAACTATTGACTTGTATGTAGTAAACTGAAAGAATCGGGAGGCAGAAATCCCTCCTATAAAAGGTAGGAATTTTACGGATATGAAGTAGCCACTGAGGTGAGCACAGAAACACAAGTACATTTAAAATATCATTTTATTTTACAAACATAAGTACAAACATCATGCAATCATGTATATATGTAAATAGCATATGGTACATAATACTTGTTCCCAGTGTATAAAGATTTTCTTGAGCACAGAGTAGCTCAACGAGTTTCGCAGAGTTTGATCTCCACTTCTTAATATGCATCTAAACTTTATTTTCTATTTAAAGAAATATAATTACAATAATAACAATCCACATGCACTTTAAATATAGCAGACAATAGCAGAAAAATTACGGTCAATCAAAACATTATAAATACTATGCTCAACAATTTCATCAAAATCTGGTTGTGTATAGTATCCAGCATATAGAGGGACCGAACCAAACCCCAACCCTGTTCCATGGTGCCAGAACATAAGATACAGTCTGGCAGACACTGGCTCACACCTTAGATGGACTCAGGCAGGATAAATTAACATGCCTGGAATATTAAAATATAAATATATAAAGAGAACCTGTCTCAGCAATTCCAATTTGTCTATGACAGCATTCACACAAAGTGTCCGATTAACATAGAATAGACTTTACCTAATGTACAATCATTGTCAAACATTCTTTATTATCCCAGAAAAGAGAATGGGGATACCAGAAGCCATCTTAAGCATGGAAGGCATAGGATGGAGGGAGTTTATGTGGTCTGGCTAACAAAAACACGTACATCCACAGCCCAATACAACCACCAAATAAACCCCCCCCCCACACACACACACACACAAGGATCCATATAGCAACCCCTCTTAACAATATATAGGTTTATGCATAGCACAGCCACCATATTGGGGAACCCATTAGCAAAATCAACTCTCCCCCACACACACAATACCCCCCTTTATATAATGACCAACACACAGAGTTGCAAGCCCAACCAGCACAAAGCTAGCAATCTCCCCATCGTTCCATCCATCCTATTCATCCCCCCCAAGTGGGGTAACTACAAACCAAATCCTTCACGATACACATATAACAGCCCCACCCCCATCCAAAGACTACACATCTCCACATCCATCCTTTCCCCCAAAAAACAGTCACTCCACACACACAATAGCAACAGCAAAGCAGGACAAGCCCACTGTCTCCAAATATCCCCACTAGGTCCTAGCAACGCCACATAGAAAGTATCCCCATGACTAGGATGTGAGTATGGAATCACTGTGTCTCATCCTGCAAAAGCTGAGCACCGCTCAGCATAACCGAACCGCCACCAGAAAGAATAACCTGACAGCACCCATCTGCCACCATACTATAAGTATGATCCCACCTGAAATGACGGGGTCGTGCACAGCCCCCTGATGTCACATCCGGCACCCCTGTAAGGCGAATGCGCGGTATAATTCCCAATGCCTCACAGAGCCAAGGCATCCATATGAGCAAGGGGACCCGCACAATGCCCTCAGCACGTCTAAGAGGTTTACTACAAAGGGATGTGAACATGGAGACCAAGAAAGAACTCCATGTCTCTCAGGGGCGCCCGAATGTCAGCTAATAGACTGGGCAAGGCAATATGATCAGATCCCCTCCCACACTGGAAACAAACATAGATACACAGCCACATGTACACAGCATATCTATCTCTATGTACACACTTTGAATAATCATATTCCAAGTGGCATAAATATAGTACATATAAATATAGAGGGGCAGATCCACAAAAAGATTACGCCGGCGTATCTACTGATACGCCGGCGTAATTTTAAATTTCCCGCGTCGTATCTTTGTTTTGAATCCTCAAAACAAGATACGACGGCATCTGGGATCGATCCGACAGGCGTACGTCTTCGTACGCCGTCGAAACTAAGATGCAATTTTTCGGCGTCCGCTAGGTGGCGTTCCCGTCGAAATCTGCGTCGAGTATGCAAATTAGCTATTTACGGCGATCCACGAACGTACGCTGGCCCGTCGCTTTTTTTTCCGTCGTTTGCGTTCGGCTTTTTCTGGCGTATAGTTAAAGCTGCTATACTGAGGCGTACTCAATGTTAAGTAAGGCCGTCCTTCCCCCATACAATTTTGAATTGTTTACGTTGTTTGCGTAAGTCTTTCGCGAATAGGAAATTGCGTAGAATGACGTCACCGTCGTAAGCATTGGCGGGTTCCGGTTTAATTTCGAGCATGCGCACTGGGATACCCCCAGGGACGGCGCATGCGCAGTTAAAAAAAACTTTGTTTACGTCGGGTCACGACGTATTAACATAAAACACGCCCCCATCACTCCTATTTGAATTCCGCGCCCTTACGCCGCAACAGATACACTACGCCGCCGTAACTTACGGCACAAATTTGTTGAGGATTCGAAACAAAGCCAAGTAAGTTACAGCGGCGTAATGTATCTTAGATACGCTACGCCTGGCGCAATAATGCGCCATTGTACGAGGATCTACCCCAGTGTATGGTTGACCCATGTATAGTTGACAAAGCAATGTTATTATTTTATAGTCCCATCTAGGAACTATTACCCCAAGATTAAACATCTATTCTTACTATAGAAAGGGCCTAAAAGTAAATGCTGTATTTAACCCATGTGGCATCATCGTTCTTTGATTATAGATCAATTTTGCCTCCTGTTTTAAAATTGATTTGTTTTAATACTGACTGGTATGTGTGGCAGACCAAATTAATCTACCAATCTGTCACTTGTCAGGCTAAAGTTACATTCACACAGTCTTTAAAAATGCATTTGTAACAGTTTTTTATGTACGGTAAACACAGCTACATTGTTTTCAATGGAGACATTCAGGTGCATAAACATGCGCTGCATTCAGATTCATAACACAAAATCCAAAAATCTGCATCTTAGGACATGCGTATATACATATACCATGCATTCTGGTATTTGACAATTTTACAAATTAAAAATGGATCTAAAAGCAAATATTATTTATGCAGGAACTTTTGGTACAGAGAAACATCAGTAACAATTTTATATCCGTGTGAATTCATCCTAATATTTCATGATAAATGAGCTATACAGATTGTCTGAACTGACCAGTATCTTGCCCAAAACAACCTGTCAGTAAAGGTTCAGGCTTATGACACTTTGTACATTTTATGTGCCAGTTTCAGGAGAGTTAAAGCGGAGTTCCACCCAAAAATGTAACTTCTGTTTTTCCAGTCCCCCCCCTCCAGTGTCACATTTAGCACTTTCAGGGGATCAGGTATTTGCTCCCACCTCCGGCGATGGATTGCTGCAGAATCGGCAGTGATTTACACCATGTCTGGCCCCTCCTCCACACCCCGCTGTCTTCTGGAAGACACACAGGTCCCAGAAGACAGTAGGGACCAGTAAGGGCGTGCAGTGCGACTCACACATGCGCAGTAGGGAACCAGGCTGTGAAGCAGCAAGGCTTCACTTCCTGATTCCCTTACTGAAGATACCGGTGCCTGGGACAGATCGGCTTCGGGTGAGGACATTGTGGGCACCCTGGACAGGTAAGTGTCCTAATATTAAAGGTCAGCAGCTGCAGTATTTGTAGTTGCTGACTTTAAAAAAAAAAATATTTAAGCAAAAGTATTGCCAAATTTAGGTCAACTGAATAGCTGAAATATTTCAGTGGCCTCTTGACAGAATAAAAGTCAACAGATGCTGCTCATCCCCCTTACAAAAAATCTGCTTTGTGTTCTGTTTTTAATTTTAGTTGAAACAAATATCAGTTATATCAGTCTTGAAATTACATATAACCTATTTAACCCCCTTAGCGGTAAACCCGAGCGTGACTCGGGGTGGATTTTTAATGCTAAAATCCGTATCCCCGAGTCACGCTCGGGGGTGGACGTGCAGAGTGTGCAGCGGCGCGGCTTACCTTCTCGCTGGATCCACAGGCAAGTTACTTACCTTGTCCCTGGATCCAGCGATGCCACCCCGCTGTGTGAGCGAGCGGGTCCTCCTCGCTCGATTCACAGTCTCCCTGTGTGCCGCCGATCTCCGTTCCCTGCGACGTTACGACGCACGGGAGCGGAGAACGGCGCCAAATTCAAAAAAGTAAACAAACACAATACATACAGTATACTGTAATCTTATAGATTACAGTACTGTATGTAAAAAGTACACACCCCCCTTGTCCCTAGTGGTCTGTCCAGTGCCCTACATGTACTTTTATATAATAAAAACTGTTCTTTCTGCCTGCAAACTGTAGATTGTCCAAAAGTGTCCCTTTATGTCAAAAATGGTTTTAGATCAGCTAGAAAACAGCGATAATAAATTATAATCACTTGCAGAATTGTGCGATAGTGATTTGTGGGGAAATTCGTCATAAAAAAATAAAAGTAATGACAGCGACAATTCTGCAACTGAGTAAATTTCAGTGATTTTGAGTTGATTACATTATTGAATAATTTTTATTATAATTATATTATTATTTGTTATAATTATTTATAATTATTTATTATATTATAATTTATAATTTTGTTTTTAAAAAAAAATCATACCCGGGATGCCTACAAGACTCTTGTTTGGTCAGATTTAATTGAGTTATTCCTAAGAATTGCAGGCCTACAGTATAAAACGCCAAATTTCATTGCAAAATAATTGTACCGCTTTTGGTACGTAATTCCAGACAGAATCATACCGCCAGGGAGGTTAAGAGGTTTAGCTTATTAAAATAAACAATGTAGATGTTTTTTCCAGGAAGCAGCGCTTGATTTTATATTCTTGTATCGCTTGGCTTATCAAAAGATCTAAGGCTGGCCATATAATATTCATTTTTTTTATATGGTTTAATAAAAATAAAAAAAAAGACCCGGTTTCCACATACGCATACTCAAAGTGTATGGGGGAATGTTTCCCGCTGAGCCTGTGTATTCTGACATGGGGAAGTTTTGTCAGCTATAGCCAGCAGCACAGACCAATTGGGAAAATCCCGGCAGGCTGGTTGTACACAAATTGATCCATAGTAATTTCATTGAGGAATCTGGCCAAAAAAATTCACCCCAGAAGGAAGCCTCTTTACAAGATGATGCACAAGAAAGCCTGCAAACAGTTTGCTGAAGACAAGCAGACTAAGGACATTAATTACTGGAACCATGTCCTGTGGTCTGATGAGACCAAGATAAACTTTATTTGGTTCAAATGGTGTCCAGCGTGTGTGACGGCAACCAGGTGAGGAATACAAAGACAAGTGTGTCTTGCCTACAGTGAAGCATGGTGGTGAGAGCGTCATGGTCTGGGGCTGCATGAATGCTGCCGGAACCAGGGAGCTACAGTTCATTGAGGAAACCATGAATGCCAACATGTACTGTGACATACTGAAGCAGAGCATAATCCCCTCCCTTCAGAGACTGGGGTGCAGGGCAGTATTCCAACATGATAACAACCCCATACACACCTCCAAGATGACCACTGCCTTGCTAAAGAAGCTGAGGGTAAAGGTGATGAATTGGCCAAGAATGTCTCCAGACCTAAACTCTATTGAGCATTTGCAGAGCATTCTCAAATGGAAAGTAGAGGAGTGTAAGGTTTCTAACATCAACCAGCTCAGTGATGTCATCATGGAGGAGTGGAAGAGGACTGCAGTGGCAACCTGTAAAGCTCTGGTGAACTCCATGCCCAAGAGGGTTAAGGCAGTGCTGGAAAATAATGGTGGCTACACAAAATATTTACACGTTGGGCCGAATTTGGATATTTTCACTTAGGGGTGTACTCACTTTTGTTGCCAGCGGTTTACACATTAATGGCTATGTGTTGAGTTATTTTGAGGAGACAGAAAATGTACACTGTTATACAACCTGTACACTCACTACTTTACATTGTAGAAAAGTGTCATTTCTTCAATGTTGTCACATAAAAAGACAAAGTTATAAAAATGTGAGGGGTGTACTCACTTTTGTGAGATACTGTAGGTGCTGAGGCAGCCACAGACAGAGACTGTCTGTGATGCTCTAAATAAGAAGGCAGTAGTCTACAAATATATGAACCATTTTATAATATCTATGTTGCAACAAACTTAGTTTTATGCAGAGGTGATAGGCTGTTACAATTTACTTTCACTAAGGTCTCACTTTCTGGCTTAACCACCACAGATACATTTGCAGAATGATTAAGAAAATATATTGATGTTAATAGTGTAAATTTTGCTTAATTTAGTTCTAAACTCTAAAGGATTTTTTTTACCTTAATGCACGTATTAAGGTAAGAAACCTTCCACTGTCTGTTAATTTTTTTAAATATAAGATAAAAAGGATACGAAAATGAAAGGGAATAAACCATTGTTGAGGATATGCTGTTCATGAACAGAATCACTAAACTCTGAAAACAATTTTTGTTTAAGCACAGCTTTTGTTTTGTATTGCTACCTATCTAAAAATCCAAGATGTTGCCTGCTCCCAAGCATTTTCCTGCTACCCTATATCTGTCCATGGATAAGCATCCATGTGTTTCTTTTTATTATCACATCTATCTTTAACTTTAGCAAGAAGGATATTTTTAAGTTACTTAGTCTGCTTTATGGTTTCATGATGCTGCTTCCTGTTCAAGTTTTAAGACTTTTATGGAAAAAATAATAAATAAAATTCCTTTAAACCATTTTTGCATGATTTACATAATCCTCCTCAAAGTACCCATATGCAAACTATGAAATAGATGTATGAGGGTCCTACCACAATCATTTAGGTTTTTGTTTTTTTCTGGTTTATGCTTTTTTTGCTTTTGCTC
This sequence comes from Rana temporaria, assembly GCF_905171775.1. Classification (NCBI taxonomy): domain Eukaryota; kingdom Metazoa; phylum Chordata; class Amphibia; order Anura; family Ranidae; genus Rana; species Rana temporaria. The sequence goes on along the minus strand of NC_053490.1, from coordinate 227,980,570 downwards.
TAGTCAAAGCATCTATTCTGAAATATGGAAGAAATTGTGATTCACATTTTTTTTTTGGTTTATACTGTAAATGTAAAGGTTTGATATGCAGTAGAAAATAGGTTTATTAATTGTAGAACGTTTTAACATGGAGGAGTTTTTTAACTTTGTTACCATCTTTCTGCTTAATGCTAAAGTTTTAAGTGACCCCCTTTCAACTTCTATTTGTTTTAAGCAAGTCTTAATCCTAACAAGATGACATTTAGTTTGATAGAGGGTCCTTCAGACCGTTCTCATCGGATGGACTGATCGTGTGTACGCGGCTTTAGAGAGAAGTTTCAGGGAAAAAACTTTGCACAGCCCCCTGCGTATTAAACTATCGGTTTGTCCGATGAAAACAGACCGATTAACCTTTTTCATCGGACAAACCAATCGTGTGCGGGCCCATCGGTTTGTTTTCCATCGGTGAAAAAAAAAATAGAACATGTTTTAAAATTTCCTATGGATAAAAAACTAATAGAAAAAAATGATCGTCTGTGTGGAACTCCATCGGAGAAAAATCCATGCATGCTCAGAATCAAGTCGACGCATGCTCGGAAGAATTGAACTTCATTTTTCTCAGCACGTCGTAGTGTTTTACGTCACTGTGTTGGACACTGTCAGATTTTTGACTGACTGTGTGTCGGCAAGACTGAAGAAAGTCAGCTTCATCGGATATCCAACTAAAAAATTAATCGGATTATATTCCATCAGATGTCCAATCGTGTGTACAGGGCATTAGTGTACTCCCCAACCAGCGTCAGCTAGTGTCAAATTGCCCACCAAATGTATTGAAAGAACATAAACTACAGCTAGATTATACCGTATTTTCCCTAGGTGTTCTGATTATACACTGACAGTCTGAAAATGCAAAGCTACATGTGATTTGAGCTTGAGGAATGAGTGCACATTCCAGGCACTGAATTCTGCATCATGCTCAGCGTATTAAAGTGCACATAGAAAAAAGAAATCATTCTGACTAAACAGGTCAGATTAGTTTAAGCAGGCATGTCATCAAGATTAAAAGTCTAATTTTTGTCATTACATTTTAGATTAAGTATTTATTTAATCTGTCAAATAACATAAATATAATATCAATTCTTGCTGTAACTTTCATTTGTATAGACTATGTTACATGTCTTTTACAATTCTGAGGCCCCGTACTCACGACCAAACATGTCTGCTGAAACTGGTCCGCAGACCAGTTTCAGCAGACATGTTTGGTCGTGTGTAGGCCCGAGCGGACCATTTTCGGGCCGATCGGACAGGTTTCCAGCGGACAACTGTTTCCTGGACTTGCTTTAAAACAGTCCGCTGGAAACCTGTCCGCCCGGACATGTACGGTCGTCTGTACAGACCTACCGTACATGTCCTGCTGCCCGCCATCCCTCGCATGCGTCGAATGACTTCGACGCATGCGTGGAAGCATTTTAAAGGCGGGCCGCCCATGTCGCCGCGTCATTGTCGCGGCGACACCGCGTCATCGACGCGGCGACACCGCGGACACGCCCCGCGTATTGTTTACGCGCGGACTTCTGTTCGATGGTGTGTATAGCCATCGAACAGAAGTCCCCGGGCAGTCCCCGGCCAGACATGTCCGATGGAAATGGTCTGCAGACCGTTTTCATCGGACATGTCCTGCCGTGAGTACAAGGCCTGAGTGGAAAGGTACAAGTTTCCACATTACTGTAAAAGCTAATATTATGAAAAAAAAATCCAAGATGTATGTGGTTTGTAACGTTCACTAAAAACGTAGTGCCACTTTTTTTTTCACTTTTTAAAAACATTGGCTATAAAAGCATCTTTGATACAGCCCTGTTCTTTTTAATAGATAGCCAATTTGTGAGTCATGTGGTGTGATTGGTTGAGAGTTTAGTAGAGTTATTTCTTTTAGCAAGTACTTTTTCACAGATGGTATTCTCTACAAGGAATGCAGTCAGGTAAACATTAAGGGCCAGATCCACAAACTAATTACGCTGGCGTATCTATGGATACGCCGCGTAATTTTTAAAATGCCCCGTCGTATCTTTGTTTTGTATCCACAAAACAAGATACGACTGAATCTGGGCTCGATCCGACTGGCATACGTCTTAGTACGCCGTCGGATCGTAGGTGCATATTTACACTGGCCGCTAGGTGACGTTTCCGTTGAATTCTGCGATGAGTATGCAAATTAGCTAGATACGGCGATCCACGAACGTACGTCCGGCCGGCGCATTTTTTTACATCGTTTCCATAAGGCTTTTTTTCGGCGTATAGTTACTCCTGCTATATGAGGCGTACTCAATGTTAAGTATGGCCGTCGTTCCCGCGTCGAATTTTTAATTGTTTACGCCGTTTGCGCAAGTCGTTCGCGGATAGGGCTTTGCGTAGAATGACGTTCACGTCGTAACGTCACGGCTTGTTGCGGGTTAATTTCGAGCATGCGCACTGGGATACCCCCACGGACGGTGCATGCGCCATAAAAAAAAAACGTCAATTACGTCGGGTCAAGACGTATTTACATAAAACAAGCCCCCATCACATCCATTTGAATTGCTCGCCCTTATACCGCCAAAGTTACACTACGCCGCCGTAACTTACGGCGCAAATTCTTTCAGGATACAAAAAATACGCTGTAAGTTACGGCGGAGTAGTGTATCAGAGATACGCTACGCCGGATGGAAAGATGTGCCAGGGTACGTGGATCTGGCCCTAAATATTGTGCATTAGTATTTTATATTTGTAAATTCCAGCCAGCAGGTGGAGCTCTATATGTTTTTTTCAGATTTACCAGGCTTATCTTATCTGCTTTGCTGAAATAGCCTGCTTACAGAGATGAATAGTTAAAGATTATGCATCTGAATGAGTCAGGGAAGTGACTTATCTCACTCCCTCACCTTTCTAAAGAACTCTATATTGAGCTAAAAATAAAGAAATACAGCTCTCTTTAAATAAAAAAAGCTCAGAGTGAACTGCAGTGTTAATATTGAATTCTGTAGTAAAAATGTTTAAGTAAAAATATATCATATGGGGGTGGTTGACTCAGGTTCTCAAGCATCTGGGTGTTGCAGAGCCTGGACCGACTCTGGGATGTCAGGCTTTATCCCACTGTTAGCTGAATCTGGGTCACAGAGTGCAGAAATTAGTGCACTCCTGTGATCCACGTGAGAAGTATAGTAAAAAAAAGCTTTGACCATACTCCTCCTGTAAATTAGAGTAGGGTAATTGCCAACATAATAGTAATAATATGTATTGCTATTATGCATTAAACTACAAACGACTATGGAATATCTGTGTTACCTATTTAAAAAAAAATCCCATATAACCACAAATATGAGAAGGGAGCACAGCAGATATTTCAGTACAAATACCCTATACAGTTTACTAAAATAACTAAGCTTGATATACTTCTTGGATAAGGATTACAAATAGCACTGCCATATTATGTCCAAAACGGTTGGAAGTTACAGACCTGTATCAGGGCGCAATTGCACCATGTATTGTCATGTTTTCTCCTTTACTTTATTTTCTTGATAGTTTATATATACCTTTATATTTTCTTGTTGCTTGCCCCTTTCAGGCTAGTCCTCGACTACCTGAGTTTGTATTATTGCTCTCTGTTGAATTAAGACCGAGAACTGAGCGATCATATGATCGCTCAATTCTCAGTCTTAGGCCTCGTACACACGACCGAACATGTCTGCTGAAACTGGTCCGCTGACCAGTTTCAGCAGACATGTTCGGTCGTGTGTACGGCCAACCGGACAGGTTTCCAGCGGACAAATGTTTCTTAGCATGCTAAGAAACATGTCCGCTGGAAGCCTGTCCGTCGGACATGTTCGGTCGTCTGTACGACTTACTGGACATGTCCGCTGGGCCGCCATCCCTCGCATGCGTCGAAGTGATTCGACGCATGCATGGAAGCATTGACCTTCCTGGGTCGCGCACGTCGCCGCGTCATCGTCGCGGCCACGTCACCGAGCTGTCTGTCCGTGCGGATTTCGGTTTGATGGCGTGTACAACCATCAGACCGAAATCTCTGAGCGGACATGTCTGATGAAATCGGTCCGGCGGACCGTTTTCATCGGACTGTCCGCTCGTCTGTACGGAGCCTCAGAGCTGGTGAGGGACAGCTGGGTGCTGCAGTCACATTGGTGCATATGATTGTTTGTCTTTTTTAAATTCCACACTTCTTTTTTAATATAGGCTGAATAGAAAGAAAAATGTTAATTAACTACTGTATTTAATAAATAGATTGGAAATGAAATGTAATCCATTGAAATAAGTGAAGTAATTGGAGACTATTTTACAAATTCTAAGATCAAGTTCACGAAGAAATGAACAGAATATTTATGTTTTAGATCTATATTTAATCACTAAAACCCTATATAATATCAAATAAGTCAATGCAATTTCATGAATCACGTTTAATCTTTTCAAATCTACAGCTGTGTATTGAAGGCATTTAGATTCTCTTCAAGAGCCATAGGTGGTGGAGGAAGGGGTTAAAACCATCCTGCTTCTGGCCAATTTTTACACAGCTGAACTGTATCCTCTTTGGCTTTTTGTTGTCAAAGCATTTGTAACAGAACTTTTTTTTTAAATAAAATCATAAATATGTTATACAGTATTCACCTGTTCTGTGCAATCATTTTGCAGATTATTGGATTAGATTAGATTATTCTGCTAATTTAAAACTTTATATACTTTGCCCAAACATACAATAGAAAAATGCAACTCTACAGTTAAATGCATAAATACAGTAAGCAATACTAAAGAAACTACAACTCATGAAAAATGCAGTGTATTTAACTATGCACAAACTGTGAGATTTATCTGTACTATCATAAACATATTTCTATCAGCAAGAGCCTAGCGACACTATGGTCTTGTATTGCTCAGGCAGTAGGTTTGTAGCATACTCTGTCATCCTAATAATAATGTGCCCTCTTGTGCTTATTAATGAAATTGCAGGCCATAGTATATTTTGAACAGCATGCTAAACAGGAGTAACAATATAAAATATTATTATAACTATGAATTCTGAAAATGTATCTTACTCAGATGCTGTTTCCACTCTATAATAAGAAGAATAAGAAGTATTGCTGTTATTGTTATTATAATTATTACTTTCTCATCATTACTTGAAGAGTTTGAGAAAGCTAGTCAGTGCAGTACGCCAATAGATCGACAGCAGAACTTGTAAATAACATTTAGAATGATAATGTGCAATACAAATTAAGTGCGCTGACATTAAAACTGAAAAATATAATTGCACATAAAACTATTTTGCATTAATAAATGAAATACAGTTTTTTGCTCCAGTGGATATAGTAAATAGCGATTAATCTACTAAAGGCAATTTTTTTTTACTTAAAGGGGTTGTGAAGGTACAATTTTTTTTCCTAAATAGCTTCCTTTACCTTAGTGCAGTGCTCCTTCACTTACCTCATCCTTCGATTTTGCGTCTTTTTTTTTTTTAATATCAAAAGTTTATTGAAACATAATATGGCAGTACAATCCACACATTTAACAGGCGATAAAGTGGCATAAAAAGAAAAAAGGGCTGAGCTCAAGTGTCTTCCATGTAGCACATATCAGCTACTTTTTTTAGCCAGTTACGAATGGAAGGGGGTCTAGAATTTTTCCAGAGAATTGGAATTAAAGTGTCAGGTCACCTGTGGCCAGGTGACAAGTGCACCCCGTTGGGGTCAGGGATGCACCACAGGGTAGTAAACCCTATAGCCGACTGCTGCTATCAGAGAGGAAGCGTGAACCCAAGATTCCCCAGGGCGCGGAGTCTAAGACCCAGCTGTGTGTTCACCAGAGCCTCTAGTGGTGAGGATGGCCTTCGCCACAGCTGGATCCAGGTCGCGACCCCTGGGATCCCCTAGGTCACGCTCCGCAGGGAGAGAGGGGAAGCAGCAAGCAGGACAAGCGATAGTGATGGGTAAGCCGAGGTCAGGGCAACAGGCAGACAAGGGTAACCGAGGGACAGGCAAAAGGTCAGGGTCACAGGCAAACAGGAGAAGTCAGGGACGAGCCAAAAATGGTACACAGGAAGGTAATCGTAGCACACTGCAGACAGGAACTTAAGCTAACAACACGGTTGAACAGCACTGCAGACCTGTAGTGCAACAGTTAATATAGACTTCCTGGGATGGCCTGGGTGGGGCCATACAGGAAGGAGAGGTGATAAAAAGTAGGGCTGTGGAAATGAACTATTAATTCATCGATTAATCTTTAATTTTTTTGATCAATCAAAATTTTTTTGATCAATCAAAATTTTTTGGATCAATTAAAAAAATTTTGATCGATCAAAATTATTTTGATTTGTACTCACCTCTCCGCCGGCTTCAGGGAGTTCCGTCGGAGATCCGGTGACATCACAGCCACCGGCGGGGCTTGCCGTGTCCATCTGAAGGGCTTCTTTGCTGTGCCTTCATATCTGCATGACGGCGGGACCTTACTATCTGCCACACGCAAGGGCTGTTACACTTCCCTCTATCAACCTGGGATTCTAAAACCATCCACTGGGAGTTGTGATAGTTCCCTTCACGGGACATCTACATGCCGACGGACTGATGTTAACTTCTCCTCATCTGGATTCAGCAGTGGCATCATTGTACACATTTTTATACCAGTATCATACTTAGCTACATGTTTTTATGACTGCTTTTGTTACTGTTTGGTATTACTGGCACCATTTTTACAGTTTATGTAGCTACATCGATTTTATCTCCAGAGCAATATTTATTTTGTTACCTACTTGAAGACTATAAAAGTTTTAATGCTATTCCCATTGAGCGCTGCCTTTGTGTGTTTTTTGTATCCTGCTATCCATTATTCCAGTGGTTGGTAGCTGCATTGGGAATCAGCCTGCAAGGAGGAGGAGATCAGCTAAAAGTAGTTGGATCTGTATGTGCGTTATAATTAATCGAAATTAGTCGATTAATCGATTAAAAAAAATCGATTAATCAAACACAAACATTTTGATCAGTAACAGCCCTAATAAAAAGGCAACCAGAACGGAGTCAGGCCTCTAATGAACAGATAGAGACAGGTAAGCTGCCAGACTTTATTGCATATCCATGACATAAAGATTTGGCAGCGTTCAAGAGGGGTTTAGTTAGTGAATGTTTATAACGTTTCTGGGAAAAATTTGTTATATGGAGCAAACAGCATGCTGCATCCAGTTCAATGCTGGCTTCACAACATCCCTGATTTTAGACCAGAAGTCAGTCAAAGCTGGGCAATCCCACCAAATATGTTTGAGAGTGCCCACTTCCATCCCACACCTCCAACATCCGTCCGAGGCGTGAGGGTACCATTTTTTTAGTTTGTCTGGTGTAGCATACCATTGCGTCAGGGGTTTGTAAGACGTCTCTTGTGTTTTGGTGCTTATGGAGCATTTATGTGAGAGAATGCAGGCAGTTGTCCATTGCTTATCAGTAATTTCCATATTTAGGGCCTTTGACCAGGCTCGCCTGAATCTGTCATCTGACGTGGTGAGCGTGTTTTGTATCCAAGTATAGGTAGTGGAGGTGGCTCTTTCGTACTGCGAACCTTCAACACATACCTTCTCAAAATCTGTAAATTCTCGCGAAAAAAAGGGTTTCCGCCTCCCAAAAACAACGTAGTCACGATTTTGCTTTTAAATGAACTTATTTCTTCTGATAAATCCTAATTTCCTGTTCTTCTGTCTGTAACTCCACACAGTAATGCAAGGCTTTCTCCCTGGTGTGGAGTGTCGTGCTCGCCCCCTCCCTTGGACTACAGGAGAGTCAGGACGCCCACTAACACACTGCTCCTTTCTCTATCTGCAACGTAGAGAGCGTCCTGACTCTCCTGTAGTCCAAGGGAGGGGGCGAGCACGACACTCCACACCAGGGAGAAAGCCTCACATTACTGTGTGGAGTTACAGACAGAAGTAATAAGGACATTTAAAAGCAAAATCAGTGGAGCTCTGCTGAATTCCACCATCTGATCATGTGCAAGCAAAAATAATGTTTTTTTGTTTTCCTCGCTCATGATTGGGTACTTTTTGCAAAATGAATTTTTACCACTCTCACTGCGTTTGCAAATTGAACATCTTTTTGCCTTGAATAAATCAACCCAATTGAGTCTCATAATAATATATATAGAGAGTCCGAAGGAACTGCTATTTCTGCATATAGCAACAATTGAGATTATCTTTTTAGTTCTCCAGTACTGCTCTATGAACATGAAAGGGACAATTGGCTGGTTGCTGTAGGCAAGAAGAACTGGCTTGTTAAGGATCTGGCTTGGTTGCAGTTGGCAACCGTTAAGGTTATAGAATCTGGTTGGCTTAGTTGTTGGCTTATAAATGTATACAAATAGAAATAATGCATTGGAAATGTCATCTAAAATCTGACCAGGTGTTATATATATCTCCATGTTTAATGGATGGCAAAAAAAATCCGCAGATGGTGAAAAACATATATTATCAATCTTTATAAATAATAATGTTCTTTATATCCCACAACAAGTCAGCAGTAACAGGTTACAGCATTGTAACAATGTAACAAAAAATACATTTTTAAAATGACTGATCATTATAGCAAACTATAGTGATCAAGAATGCAGGACCTGCTTTTGGTGACCTCTGCTTACAGTTTGTGAACTGTTTAAAAAGAAAAGAAAAAAAAAAACAATATGATTGCGGTGGCCATGAATACTAAATCTTGGGTATAGGACTAAGTTAAGTTAATGGCATATAAACAGACTGGCAGTCACAATGTAAACATTGTAAGTGACACTGGGAGACCTAGTTTCTGGCAGAGAAGGGATGATAGCTTAGAACTAGTAGCTCAGTGGATCAAATGAAAGTGGTTGTAACCCTTATAAAAAAAAGCTCCTGTCCCTTTAAGGCATGAGATATAGCACAGTGATTTTGCCATGTCAATTGTCCCTTTCTATGCTGTATAATACCTAGCTGATCTTGCCTGTTCCTGTTTTCCCCTCTGTAAATTGGCCATATTTATCATGGCTGCTGATCTTTGATAGCATTGTCCGTTTACGTGTCTCCGTCATCCAACTCTCTCCTCAGCGTATCTGCATCTCCCCCTTTCCCCCTTCCTTTTTCTCTGTCAGTTCCATAGTCTGTGTGACTGTGAGTCTCTCCTTCCTGTGTAATTATATTCACTGCAGCTGCTCCAGTGCTTATAAAGTGAATAAACATGTATTAATTACTTTGAGTCTCTCTGTTTTAAATCTCTATTCCGTACAGTGTGCATGTTTCCCTGAAATTATAATGCTAAATACCTTCTTTGCACATTCCTGCTGTGCAGACATGTGACCTCCATTTGCTGACTTGAATTCATCAGAGGGAAATCTCAGCCCCTCCCACTGTACTCACTTACTCAGAAAGGGAAGCAGAGGGAGGTCACATGACAGCACAGCAAGACTCTGCAAAGAAGGTATTTAGCATGATAAATTTAGGAAAACACACACACTGTACTGAACAGGGACCAAAAACAGAGAGGATCAAAGTCAGGGCTTTTTTCTGCCACTATGTGGCCAAATGCCATTCCGGAACCTGTGGCAGCCCTCTCTGCTCTGACCTATCATGCAACATGCACTAGCGCTGCACACCCAGGGCTGTTGCCCTTGAGTTCTTTGGGTCCCAGCACAACAACCTTACAGCTGGGTGTGTTGTGCAGAAAGGAGGGCTGGGAAAGTGGGGGATTTGTGCAGAGAGGAGGGCTGGGGAAATGGGGGGATTTTTGCAGAGAGGAGGGCTGGGCATATGGGGGGGGGGTGTGTGCATAGAGAGGGGCTTAGAAAGTTGGGGGATTTGCACAAAAAGGAGGGCTGGGAAAGTGGGGGGATTTGTGCAGAGGAGAGCTGGGAAAGTGGGGAGATTTGTGCAGAGAGGAGGGCTGGGAAAGTGTGGGGGGGGGGGGGGTTTGTGCAGAGAGAAAGGCTGGGAAAATGGAAGGATTTGTGCATAGAGGAGGGCTGGAGAAGTGGGGGTGATTCGTGCAAAGAGGAGAGCTTGGAAAGTGGGGGGATTTGTGCAGAGAGGACAGCTTGGAAAGTGGGGGGGTTTGTGCAGAGGTTAGAGCTGGGAAAGTGGATGGATTTGTGCAGAGAGGAGAGATGGGAAAGTGGGGGGATTTGTGCAGAAAGGAGGGCTGGGAAAGTGGGGGGTTTGTGCAGAGAGAAGAGCTGGGAATGTGTGTGGGGGGGGGGGGTTGTGCAGAGAAGAGGGCTGGGAAAGTGGGGGGGATTTGTGCAGAGAGAAGGCCTGGCAAATTTGGAAAGTGGGAGATTTGTGCAGAGAAGAAGGCTGGGAAAGTGGGGGGGGCTGGGAAAGTGGGGGGATTTGTGCAGGGGGTGGAAATTTGTCCAGAGAGGAGAACTGGGAAGGGGAGCTTTGTACATAGGTAAGAGCTGCAGAGGGTAGAAGGCAGGTTGTGCAAAGTGAGAGATGTGGAAGGGGTGGGGAGGTTGTGCAGAGGTGAGAGCTGTAGGGGAAGCTGGGGGTGCAGAGGTGAAACATGGGTGGGTGGAAAAGATGAGAGCTGTGGATTGGAGTGAGCTTTAGATGGTGGTGCAGAAGGGGAGCAGAGATAATATGGATGGGGATGCAGAAAGGGGGCAGAGATAATATGGACAGGGGGACAGAGGTGAGATGTTAATTGGGGGGGGAGGCAAAGGTGAGTTGTGGATAGGGGTACAGAGTGGAGCTGTGGACAGGGAAAGAAAAGATGAGCTATGGATGAGGGTTGCAGAGGGTAGGTGTGGATGGGGGACACAGAGGTAAGCAAAGAGATAAGCAGAAGTAAGGATTTGATGGTTACTTTTTTCCCCTAACTCTGGATTTGATGCATATTTCTGTTCTCTACCAGGTGGCATTTTTGCCTGTGGCAGTAGAATGATCAGGGCATAGGGAATCCAGACTAGGAGTGAATAGGTCGACTCAGGTCTCTTTGGTCCCTTGGCCTGCTGGGAGCACCTATTTATTAGGGAGGAGTCAGGTGATCGGGGTTCTGTGCCACCTAGATGGCTGTCTGGGATCTTGAAGTCTAGTAAAAGACCGGGAGCTCAGTGAGTGAAGATCTACAGTAAGATACTGTGAGATGTGAGAGAAGATCTATAACGGGTTACTGTAAGTTACGTGTATGGATCTCTATTGACTGTTCAAAGTTCAGTTGCCATAAGAGACAGCAGTTCTACGAATACAGTTGCTGAATGGAGGTTAAAGGCCCTCTACTTGTATTGCTGTGTGCTTATTATTCTGTCTCAGAGTCTGCCAATTACTATTGCATCTGCCTAATGCCCTGTACACACGATCGGATTTCTGATGGAGTAAAATCCGATGGATTTTTTAGTCGGATATTCGATGAAGCTGACTTTCATCAGTCTTGCATACACACTATCAGACTAAATTCCGACCATGCCAAAACGTGGTGACGTAAAACACTACGACGAGCCGAAAAAAATGTTCAATGCTTCTGAGCATGCGTCGACTTGATTCTGAGAATGCGTGGATTTTTCTCCGATGGATTTCCACACAGGCTATCGGAATTTACTGTAGTTTTTTTATCCATAGGAAAAATTTAAAACATGTTCTATTTTTTTTACACCAATGGGGAAAAAGACTGATGGGGCCCACACTTGATTGGTTTGTCCGATGAAAACAGTCCATCGGACTGTTTTCATCGGATAAACCGATCGTGTGTATGCGGTATAAGGGTGTCCTGGCCCTAACCCTCTCTCCCCCAGTCTTGTTTAAGAGACAATAAATCTCTTTTTTTGCATTCCCAAAAAGTGACTTGCGCCCATGTTTCCAACTTGTAACACACCCACCATGCCTAATAACCCACACTACAAGGAGCTCTCCATGACTCTGAAGGTCACCATTAGGCCTTTGGAGGTCGGCGATGCCTTTATACTTGTAAAGCTAGTTTTTTATCATTAAGCCTAGGTTCACACATATGCAATGCGGGAACCAGCGGGATTAAAGTGCCGGTTCACGCATCGCATCTCTCCCACAGGCAGTTCACACTGCCTTCTGCGAACTGCTGCGGGTGTCAATACAATACTATTGAAAAGTAGGTGAACTAAAGCGCTGGCCAACCGTGAAAATTAATGTGTAACCAGTGAACAGATATAAACAAAATGCTGCTCAAATCTAAAATGTGCTAACAACAAATAAAGGTATGAATAAAAGGTGATGAGCGCAAACTGAAAATCTAACAGTAAATAACAAGACAGTCCATAGGGACTGATAACAATCTATTTATAAACCAAATCAATAGGCTGTGTATTAAAGTGAAAAACACCAAAATAAAAAACTAAATTCAATAATAAAGTCCAAAATTTAAGTGAATAAAAGTGCTATTTCAAAGATGGACAAGTCTTCTGTCCTTGGATCATCAATGTGAAAAATCTGGATACACTTCGCTAAGCCTGGGCTCACAGAGCGTTTACCTCCAGTCACTGGGTAATGTGCATCAACGAAATCCTCCAAGGCCTGGGGCAGGATCCAAACAGTGGGTAACTCGTATTCCACAGAGTCTTCCAAGTGCTGAGGTGGAATCCAGGGACGTTCTCTGTGTCTATTCTGAATCTCAAAACCAGAAGACAAAAGTCTTTCACTATTTCATATATCTTCAGCCAATGGAGTCCTAGACTGAACTTGTATGAGATGATCTGAAGTCCTTCTTGCCAGCTGCACACCTCCCACAGGGCTCCGCTGATTGCAAAGCACAACCTGTCCACCTTCTCCCTTGTTACGAGCGACTATTGGGTGGGGAGTATCCTGGCTATGGCTGACTAGACATTGATCTGGTGGGCATGCCCGCTTGCTTTTGGGTTTGGTTCAAACCTAAGTCAACTTACGTTTGAACCAAACCCAAAAGCAAGCGGGCATGCCCACCAGATCAATGTCTAGTCAGCCATAGCCAGGATACTTCCCACCCAATAGCCGCTCGTGACAAGGGAGAAGGTGGACAGGTTGTGCTTTGCAATCAGCGGAGCCCTGTGGGAGGTGTGCAGCTGGCAAGAAGGACTTCAGATCATCTCATACAAGTTCAGTCCAGGACTCCATTGGCTGAAGATATATGAAATAGTGAAAGACTTTTGTCTTCTGGTTTTGAGATTCAGAATAGACACAGAGAACGTCCCTGGATTCCACCTCAGCACTTGGAAGACTCTGTGGAATACGAGTTACCCACTGTTTGGATCCTGCCCCAGGCCTTGGAGGATTTCGTTGATGCACATTACCCAGTGACTGGAGGTAAGCGCTCTGTGAGCCCAGGCTTAGCGAAGTGTATCCAGATTTTTCACATTGATGATCCAAGGACAGAAGACTTGTCCATCTTTGACATAGCACTTTTATTCACTTAAATTTTGGACTTTATTATTGAATTTAGTTTATTATTTTGGTGTTTTTCACTTTAATACACAGCCTATTGATTTGGTTTATAAATAGATTGTTATCACTCCCTATGGACTGTCTTGTTATTCACTGTTAGATTTTCAGTTTGCGCTCATCACCTTTTATTCAATACAATACTATTGACACCCCCAGATCAGTTCACAGATCACAGCTCGCACTCGCATAGCAACTCGAACTCGCACAGAAATCGGAACGCTTGAGTGAGAACACCCATGCAATCTGATTCCAGTGCAGGAATAAAAAGAGTCCCTGCACTGTTTTCCTGTGAATCCAATGCAAGTTCAGCCATACAAAAGTATGGCTAAACTTACATTGCACAGACATTGCATGCGATCGGCACCGCAGTACGGGTGTGAATCACATGCAATGTCTGTATTCGCACAAGTGTGAACCTGGGCTAAGGTAGTGCAAGTAGCGAGACTGATTTTGAAATATGAAATGATAAAGGATAAACAATTCAAGAACAACAGGCGTCCTAAAAGCAGGATGCCATCTGTTGCAGTAACAAGTCTAATTACAAAACAAGTTTTGGAACTGATGTCAGAATCATGTTCCCAAAGGAGTTTAACCTAATGTTTGGGAATAATAATTTCCTATATTTATTTATATTTTTAGTAACAACGATTTCTGTGGTCCATTTATACTTCAGTAAGCAAAAAGACAGCAGAAAAAAGCCAAAATTACTAATAAACAGCTTCACGAGGTATACAGTAACTTGCCAAATCTTTTTTTTTTAATCTTTTGGGGAATTGAACATATAAAATATAATGTGAAAATAAAGGTAATTTCAAAACTAAATCCAAAATGGTATTTGGTCTTTGAAGAAGGGCTAAGCCCGAAACTGTTACCCCACTCACTTTTAACCCCAAGGAAGGGGTTAACGAGGGCTTAAAAGCACCCGAAAAGTGCTGCTGCCCAAGTGCTTTGCAGGTGCTTCAGCAGCACTGCCCATTGATTTAAATGGCAGGGGTGATGGAGGAGCAAGGTGTATACACCCCACTCTCACACTGCCCCAAAATTCTGCTTGCAGGACCGCCCCAGTGTGAAAGCACTCGGCTTTCACACTGGGGAGGCTTGAGAGACGCTTTTCAGGCGCTTTACAGACACCATTTTTAGCGATATAACGCCTGAAAAGTGCCCCAGTGTGAAAGGGGTCTTAAGGTAGTCTAATTGATCACATCATTACAATACATGCATGCAGGTGTTGATACTGGACTGAAGCACATATATGGCATAAAGAGAAAGTTATCACAGAAAGACATTAACATTCATGATAAGGGGCCACTAATATCTGGATGCTCAGGCAAAATGCAGTAATTTCAGTAGGCATTGGTTAACCTCACAATAACTCTTTGCTTACCAGAACAACTTTTACGCTTTTTTTTTTTTTTTAGGGATATCTAAGGCTTTTAAATTACGTATTAAAGGCTTATTAAAAGCTAAAATTACCTTTAGAACGTGTTACATGTAGGGTTGTCCCGATACCACTTTTTTGAGAACGAGTACAAGTACCGATACTTTTTTTCAAGTACTCGCCGATACCGATTACCGATACTTTTTTTTAATGTCATGTGACAGTGGCGGTATTTTTTTTTTTTTTACAACTTTTATTTTTTACTAATTTTTTTTACAGTGATTTTGATTTTTTTTATTTTTTTAGGGGGGGGAGTGGATTCTCAGTGTGTTTTTTTTTATTTACATTTTTTTATTTTTTTAAATAATATTTATTGCAATTTTTTTTTTTTTTTAATCAGCCCTGTTGCGGGTCTTTGGAGAGATATCAGGGGTCTTAACAGACCTCTGACATCTCCCCTTTAAGACAGATGCATCTTGATGGTCTCAAAATACACCAAACATTACATTATACCTTTTGCAGCAGAGGCTAGCAATGTTCATCGAGAGTTTCATAGACACTCATCTGTCTCCCGTCCATGCAACAAATAGCGCAACTTGACACAAATTCATGTAATGGTCTGTGAATCTGTATGTAAAGCTGTTGCAGAGTTGCCCAATACATTAGCACTATACAACTGCCGGAAATAAATGTCAGCAACATACGATCTTTCAATTAATACCTAAGTTGCTTGCAACTGCGATATAGTACTAGTGAGTGACTGTCACAGCAGTATTTAGTGTTCACATGACACGATCTATTTTACTTCCTTACCCGAGGACTACTCAGCTCTCGGTCCTGCTTGTTCTTGTTGCTCCGCCCACTCTCCGCCCCTCTCAGGCAGTTTCTCATTCTGCTCTCCGCCCCTAAGCACGTTCTCAGGCCGCTCTCCGCTCATCTCAGCAGTTTTTCATCCCACTCTTTGCCCACTCTCCGCCCCACGGCACGTTCATAGGCCGCTCTCCGCCTCCCCTAAGCCCGCTCTCCGCCCCTTCTCAGCCCGTGCTCTCCACCCGCTCGTCACTGGGAAGAAAAAAAAAGTATCAGGTGAAGTTCTCCGCCCCTCAGCACGTTCTCAGCCAGCTCTCCGCCCACTGTCCGCCCTTCAGCATGTTCTCAGGCCGCTCTCCACCTCCTCTAAGCCCACTTCTCCGCCCCCGCTCTCCGCCCACTTGTCACAAAAAAAAAGTATCGGGTGAAGCATCGGGTCATTTGCGCGAGTACAAGTACTCGCGCAAATGCTCAGTATCAATCCCGATACCGATACTAGTATCGGGACAACCCTAGTTACCTGTTCTACCTGTGTTTGGGGTGGAACATGTAACAAGTTCCAGGTCCGGCCTAGTCTCCCACTGATCCCCCCACCCTGTGACATTGGGCGGGGGATCCACTCCCCACACCCGTTGTCACAATTTGAAAACAATGTGGTTGTGTGGGGCTCCAAGCACAGAGCTGTGTCCTTCATTCACAGAGTTGTGAATAAATTCACAAAGCTGTGAATAAATTAGCTATAAGTACAGTTGGCCATCATGGCTGATGGCTTGTAGTTCTCAATGTACTACAAGGGCTCTGGTAAGCGTCCTCGTAGTTCCTTGATTCTTCTTGCAATTCAGTAACTGCCTGTCCATATTGGATTACATTGCACCCACAATCTGCTGCATTCAGGTGCAATTCTTTACAAGCTCCAGTGTAAAAAAATAATAAACGCATATATTTTTACCTGCAAAAGATGAATAAAAGGTGAATTTATCCTTTAAATACCCAAATTATACGTTTTATTAAGAGATGCCAAATGAGAGCCCCTCCCTGCAACTCTCCCATTAAGTGATCTCCAAGACATGCTGCACTTACAAATAGTAAACATTTATAAATAATCTCTCAGTACTGGGTACTTGCTAGGAGATTATTTATTATTCGATGGTAGGCAGGCAATTTTGTTTAAAAAAGGATTGCAAAGGACGAAGAACACTCTGTATATCGCACACTGTACCTGGTAGAGACAGAGTAGATGGGGAGTCTCCTCTTGCGTTGTCTGCCCAAACCTCATTAAAGTTGTGACCGAGGGCGCGGAGTGGCACCAGTGTGGCAGAGTTCCAGTCAATCCCAGATCAGTGTTGATGCCAGATGTGTGGAGTGAAGGATTGAAAGTCACAGAGCAGAATACATATGCAGGAGTATTGTAATGCCCAAGCAGAAACTAGGTTTAGGCTCTATCCAACTATGGACACAGTCAGGCAGCTGGATGACAGATCAGGATGCACTAATGCACTTCTGGTAGTTTCCCCATGCACAGAGTCATGGGGAGCAGTATGCATGTGCAGATAAGTCTGCATTGGTTTCCCTACACTGAAACAAATCTGTTCTTTACACTGTAGCTGGTCATGACTCATTACCAACGTACCCCGATTTGTTGTACCCTGTGTTTGTGGAGGAAACCATTTCTATAGAGGTAAAGCTTTGATTTCTCATGTCAGAGCTGCCCCTGGATCACTGGAAATCTGATGATAAGTAAGAAAATATTCAGGCAACAACAGGAGAAGTGCAGAAAGTACAGATCAATTGAACACATGAAACAGCAGGGGTATTTTTGCTATGCAGGTCCTAAGGTACACCTTTATCTCCAGCAAAGAGAACATTTAATGGTACAGTAGTGACATCATCAAATCTCATTCCAAAGCTTTATGAGATTAGCAGTCAGGATATAAGGTATCTAATCTTCACACTTTGAGTTCAAGTCCACGTTAATGTTCTGAATATAGATCAGTTGCTATGTTGTGCAACTGTGCCTTATTAAAGTGTAATCTTCTCAAAAATATCCATGATATCCATGTTAATCTTGAATTAGTTGAAGGTGAAAACCCATTAAATGTCTGTAGATACATTCTTTTTTTTTTTCAGCCTGATAATAAATGTGCTTTTTGGAGAAAAAAAAACGCAGGTAGAGTTTCTCAACATAGTATGAAGTGATATTTATTGTGATGATATCTTTACATTATAACATTATCACGGCATTATCTTCTCTACAGTCATTTAGCATCATTAGTCCAAATGTAGCAAGTTCTCACAGCCGGTACATTTGGCTATTTATAGAGTAATCTAGGTTTATCTTTTTTGCACAGCCAAAATATTACGTGAAGCTAAATTGACAGAAGCAGAGAAAGAACAAATCTATTCAGTTTCAGAAATCAATGGCTTAATCTTCCCAAGTTCCTCTGATTATTGGCGTATCTAATTTTAGATGATAGCATTAGTAAGCATGAGACTAGATTAAGTGGGTTATATGGGAAATTCATATCTGCCAGCCTAATTTAAATATCCCTAATGGAAAAATATGCCTTTTGCATGTACTGGATCCTTTATGCGTAAACCCAATATCCAAACTTTTTCTTTTAAATAGAAATAATAAATGAATAACAGATTCTATTTGGTTTGGAGTTCATCAACACAAACAGGATTATAATTCTTCACTTTCTGTTGTCACTATGATGATCACAGATAAACAGTTTACTCTGACTCGGAAAGTAATTCGTAACAGAAGTGTAAGCATGATTTATTATTTGTGTGCATTAGAACTTAAGCCAAGACCCTTCAGGAACCCCCATGTCACTGCCACTCTGAGTAACGTGTCCTATAACTGCGGTGAAAATTATCAGATTTATCTGGAGAGAATAAAAAAAGGCTAAAGGCAAGGTTTGCAACTCCTTGCTGTGGACTACTAATGACTTGTTAAAAAGCTTGAATGAGTAATTTTAATGGTGTTTGTTTATTCTATAAAACAAAATGCTTGCTTTAATTGGATCTCATGAGTAGTGCTAATTTTTGTTGACATACATTTCATTTACACGTACAAGGAATTATAACATAACGTTCAATAATTTTTCTTCTGTTAAAGCCAATTAGGTAGATTCAGGTAGATTGGATTGAATTTAGGGCGGCGTAGCCTAGCCTGTTTAGGCTACACCGCTGTAAATTAGCTAGGCTAGTAGTGATTTTCAATCTACTTACCTGCTAATCTACGGCGGCGTAGCCTCAAACGAGCGGACGTAAGGGCGCCTAATTCAAATTGGTTGGAGGGGGGCGTGTTGTATGGAAATGAGGCTTGACCTCACGTTTTTTGGCGTGTTTTGCTACTGCGCATGCGCCGGGCGCCTACATTTCCCAGTGCGCATTGCGGCTAAGTACGCCGTACGGACCTATTGATTTTGACGTGGACGTAAACGACGTAACTCCCGATTCGCGGACGACTTGAGCAAACAACGTAAAAAATTTGAACCTCGCGGCGGGAACGGCGGCCATACTTTAACATTGTTATTCCACTTCATAGGTGGACTAACTTTAGGCCGCCTAAGGCCTTACGGAAACAACGTAATTCGACTGCGGCGGCCGCGCGTACGTTCGTGAATCGGCGTACAAGCTCATTTACATAATCTACGCCGGCCGCAATGGAAGCGCCACCTAGCGGCCAATCCGAAACATTGCAATCTAAGATAGGACGGCGCAAGCCGTCGTATCTTAGATATGTTTAAGTGTATCTCTGTTAGAGAATACACTTAAACATAGGTCGGTGCAGATTCAGTTAGGTCAGCTTATCTGTAGATAAGTCGACCTAACTCTTTCTGAATCTACCTAAATGTTTCCAAAACAGTACTAGTCTGTGCACACTGTTGGGCTGCACCAGGTTTAATACTCAAAAATACATAAAACGCACAAAATAAAACAGGCCAAAAATTCAGAAATTGTTTCCTTGTGTGGGCACATGCTATATACAATTGGTGTACCAGATAGGTAATTGTATGCTTATGTGATTGACAGTCTGATCAACAGTTTTTTTTCCTATTACCACCTTTAGACCAGGGGCGGACCGACCATTCGGGCACTCGGACACTGCCCGAGGGCCCCATGCCACTAGGGGGCCCCATCAGGGTTGCCAGCCTCAGTAAAACCAGGGACAGTATGTAAAAATCTGTGTTTTTTTTAAAAATCCAAAGATTATAGCTGCCCCACCTCTCCAGTACCTTTTCAGTGTGTGTGCATACTGTGTGTGTATATTGTGTGTTTATTCTGTGTATGTATACTGTATGTGTGTATACTATGTGGCCCCATAATCTATTGCCTGGGGGCCCCATAATCTCTTATTGCCCAGGGTCCCCATAACCTCTTATTGCCTGGGGCCCCATAATCTCCTATTGCCCGGGGGCCCCATAATCTCCTATTGCCCAGGGGCCCCATGAGTTGTCAGTCCGCCCCTGGATGAGGCCCTTGTCCACATCAACATGGGGGCAAGGTGCATTGGGGTAGGGGACACAGAGCCCCTACACAACCACCAGGCAAGGGTTGTGGGGATGATGCCCTTGTCCCGATCAACATGGGCCTGGTAACGGACCTGGGGGGGGGGGGACCCATGGCGTTTTTTTCAATTACTTTTATCTGTATTGCCGAGACCCGACAATTCATTACAGCCGCCAGTAGTTTTAAATTACATTTTTTCCTTTAGAAATGTAATTTTGCTGCAGTTCTAAACATGGGAAAAATGTATCACTTTACAGGCATACTATAGACACCACCCAGGTACGAAATTTAAAGGAATATTTCACTTTTACTGTTTCACTTTAAGCATGATTAAAATCACTGCTCCCAAAAAATCTTTTTTTTTAAATTACCACAATATCATACATATAAGCCTTTAAAATTAGCACTTTTGATTTTTTATGTTAATCTCCCATAGACTTTTAAAAGGTGTTCCGTGGCTTTTGAATTTGCCACGAACACTGCATAATGTTCACTATTTGGCAAACAGGCAAACATCCGATGTTCGCGTCGAACTTACGTTCGATTCAAACATCTGGCTCATCCCTACTAATGAAGTGTGTAGAATCCATGTACTAGCTCAATCACAAACATCAGCAGTTGGGACTACGCATCAAAGTTTGGTTTTCATGCAGATGAGCAATGTAAAGTGAACCCTTTATCAAAGATAAAACAGGGACACAAATCTGTTGACTGGTGCTTACATACTCCCCTTCTATTCTCACGTGCAAAGGCAAGCTGTGCAGATGCGCTGAATTTGCTCTCTACTTTGTTCCCTGCTTAAATCACTCAGCAAACCACATAGCTCTCTAGTAGCACTTTAAAGGGTTGTAAAGTCAGAATATTTTGTATCTTTTAAATTAAGATAAGAAGCCTTCTGTGTACAGCACCCACCTCGGCCCCCCTAATACTTACCTAAGCCCCATCGCTGTCCAGCGATATCCACGTGTGTCTCAGCCGTCTGGGACTCTCCCTCCTGATTGGCTCCCACTGCTGTCAATCAAAGTCAATTAGCTAATCATGATAGAGAGGGGGTGGGGCTTAACTGCAGCTCTGTGTCTGAATGGACACACTGAGCTGTACTTCGGCTCAGGTGCCCCCATAGCAAGCTGCTAGCTGTGTGGGCACTCAACAGGAGGGAGGGGGGCGCAAACAAAACAAACTGAAAAAAAAACATCAATTGTAGCCATTGTGCCCATCAAACACCCAGCCAGAAGTGCCCATCAATTGCCACCATTGTGCCATCAAATGCAGCCACTGTGCCATCAAACGCAGCCACCATGCCCATCAAACACAGCCACTGTGCCCATCATGTGATCTCCAAGACATGCTGCACTTACAAATAGTAAACATTTATAAATAATCTCTCAGTACTGGGTACTTGCTAGGAGATTATTTATTATTCGATGGTAGGCAGGCAATTTTGTTTAAAAAAGGATTGCAAAGGACGAAGAACACTCTGTATATCGCACACTGTACCTGGTAGAGACAGAGTAGATGGGGAGTCTCCTCTTGCGTTGTCTGCCCAAACCTCATTAAAGTTGTGACCGAGGGCGCGGAGTGGCACCAGTGTGGCAGAGTTCCAGTCAATCCCAGATCAGTGTTGATGCCAGATGTGTGGAGTGAAGGATTGAAAGTCACAGAGCAGAATACATATGCAGGAGTATTGTAATGCCCAAGCAGAAACTAGGTTTAGGCTCTATCCAACTATGGACACAGTCAGGCAGCTGGATGACAGATCAGGATGCACTAATGCACTTCTGGTAGTTTCCCCATGCACAGAGTCATGGGGAGCAGTATGCATGTGCAGATAAGTCTGCATTGGTTTCCCTACACTGAAACAAATCTGTTCTTTACACTGTAGCTGGTCATGACTCATTACCAACGTACCCCGATTTGTTGTACCCTGTGTTTGTGGAGGAAACCATTTCTATAGAGGTAAAGCTTTGATTTCTCATGTCAGAGCTGCCCCTGGATCACTGGAAATCTGATGATAAGTAAGAAAATATTCAGGCAACAACAGGAGAAGTGCAGAAAGTACAGATCAATTGAACACATGAAACAGCAGGGGTATTTTTGCTATGCAGGTCCTAAGGTACACCTTTATCTCCAGCAAAGAGAACATTTAATGGTACAGTAGTGACATCATCAAATCTCATTCCAAAGCTTTATGAGATTAGCAGCCAGGATATAAGGTATCTAATCTTCATACTTTGAGTTCAAGTCCACGTTAATGTTCTGAATATAGATCAGTTGCTATGTTGTGCAACTGTGCCTTATTAAAGTGTAATCTTCTCAAAAATATCCATGATATCCATGTTAATCTTGAATTAGTTGAAGGTGAAAACCCATTAAATGTCTGTAGATACATTCTTTTTTTTTTTCAGCCTGATAATAAATGTGCTTTTTGGAGAAAAAAAAACGCAGGTAGAGTTTCTCAACATAGTATGAAGTGATATTTATTGTGATGATATCTTTACATTATAACATTATCACGGCATTATCTTCTCTACAGTCATTTAGCATCATTAGTCCAAATGTAGCAAGTTCTCACAGCCGGTACATTTGGCTATTTATAGAGTAATCTAGGTTTATCTTTTTTGCACAGCCAAAATATTACGTGAAGCTAAATTGACAGAAGCAGAGAAAGAACAAATCTATTCAGTTTCAGAAATCAATGGCTTAATCTTCCCAAGTTCCTCTGATTATTGGCGTATCTAATTTTAGATGATAGCATTAGTAAGCATGAGACTAGATTAAGTGGGTTATATGGGAAATTCATATCTGCCAGCCTAATTTAAATATCCCTAATGGAAGAATATGCCTTTTGCATGTACTGGATCCTTTATGCGTAAACCCAATATCCAAACTTTTTCTTTTAAATAGAAATAATAAATGAATAACAGATTCTATTTGGTTTGGAGTTCATCAACACAAACAGGATTATAATTCTTCACTTTCTGTTGTCACTATGATGATCACAGATAAACAGTTTACTCTGACTCGGAAAGTAATTCGTAACAGAAGTGTAAGCATGATTTATTATTTGTGTGCATTAGAACTTAAGCCAAGACCCTTCAGGAACCCCCATGTCACTGCCACTCTGAGTAACGTGTCCTATAACTGCGGTGAAAATTATCAGATTTATCTGGAGAGAATAAAAAAAGGCTAAAGGCAAGGTTTGCAACTCCTTGCTGTGGACTACTAATGACTTGTTAAAAAGCTTGAATGAGTAATTTTAATGGTGTTTGTTTATTCTATAAAACAAAATGCTTGCTTTAATTGGATCTCATGAGTAGTGCTAATTTTTGTTGACATACATTTCATTTACACGTACAAGGAATTATAACATAACGTTCAATAATTTTTCTTCTGTTAAAGCCAATTAGGTAGATTCAGGTAGATTGGATTGAATTTAGGGCGGCGTAGCCTAGCCTGTTTAGGCTACACCGCTGTAAATTAGCTAGGCTAGTAGTGATTTTCAATCTACTTACCTGCTAATCTACGGCGGCGTAGCCTCAAACGAGCGGACGTAAGGGCGCCTAATTCAAATTGGTTGGAGGGGGGCGTGTTGTATGGAAATGAGGCTTGACCTCACGTTTTTTGGCGTGTTTTGCTACTGCGCATGCGCCGGGCGCCTACATTTCCCAGTGCGCATTGCGGCTAAGTACGCCGTACGGACCTATTGATTTTGACGTGGACGTAAACGACGTAACTCCCGATTCGCGGACGACTTGAGCAAACAACGTAAAAAATTTGAACCTCGCGGCGGGAACGGCGGCCATACTTTAACATTGTTATTCCACTTCATATGTGGACTAACTTTAGGCCGCCTAAGGCCTTACGGAAACAACGTAATTCGACTGCGGCGGCCGCGCGTACGTTCGTGAATCGGCGTACAAGCTCATTTACATAATCTACGCCGGCCGCAATGGAAGCGCCACCTAGCGGCCAATCCGAAACATTGCAATCTAAGATAGGACGGCGCAAGCCGTCGTATCTTAGATATGTTTAAGTGTATCTCTGTTAGAGAATACACTTAAACATAGGTCGGTGCAGATTCAGTTAGGTCAGCTTATCTGTAGATAAGTCGACCTAACTCTTTCTGAATCTACCTAAATGTTTCCAAAACCGTACTAGTCTGTGCACACTGTTGGGCTGCACCAGGTTTAATACTCAAAAATACATAAAACGCACAAAATAAAACAGGCCAAAAATTCAGAAATTGTTTCCTTGTGTGGGCACATGCTATATACAATTGGTGTACCAGATAGGTAATTGTATGCTTATGTGATTGACAGTCTGATCAACAGTTTTTTTTCCTATTACCACCTTTAGACCAGGGGCGGACCGACCATTCGGGCACTCGGACACTGCCCGAGGGCCCCATGCCACTAGGGGGCCCCATCAGGGTTGCCAGCCTCAGTAAAACCAGGGACAGTATGTAAAAATCTGTGTTTTTTTTAAAAATCCAAAGATTATAGCTGCCCCACCTCTCCAGTACCTTTTCAGTGTGTGTGCATACTGTGTGTGTATATTGTGTGTTTATTCTGTGTATGTATACTGTATGTGTGTATACTATGTGGCCCCATAATCTATTGCCTGGGGGCCCCATAATCTCTTATTGCCCAGGGTCCCCATAACCTCTTATTGCCTGGGGCCCCATAATCTCCTATTGCCCGGGGGCCCCATAATCTCCTATTGCCCAGGGGCCCCATGAGTTGTCAGTCCGCCCCTGGATGAGGCCCTTGTCCACATCAACATGGGGGCAAGGTGCATTGGGGTAGGGGACACAGAGCCCCTACACAACCACCAGGCAAGGGTTGTGGGGATGATGCCCTTGTCCCGATCAACATGGGCCTGGTAACGGACCTGGGGGGGGGGGACCCATGGCGTTTTTTTCAATTACTTTTATCTGTATTGCCGAGACCCGACAATTCATTACAGCCGCCAGTAGTTTTAAATTACATTTTTTCCTTTAGAAATGTAATTTTGCTGCAGTTCTAAACATGGGAAAAATGTATCACTTTACAGGCATACTATAGACACCACCCAGGTACGAAATTTAAAGGAATATTTCACTTTTACTGTTTCACTTTAAGCATGATTAAAATCACTGCTCCCAAAAAATCTTTTTTTTAAATTACCACAATATCATACATATAAGCCTTTAAAATTAGCACTTTTGATTTTTTATGTTAATCTCCCATAGACTTTTAAAAGGTGTTCCGTGGCTTTTGAATTTGCCACGAACACTGCATAATGTTCACTATTTGGCAAACAGGCAAACATCCGATGTTCGCGTCGAACTTACGTTCGATTCAAACATCTGGCTCATCCCTACTAATGAAGTGTGTAGAATCCATGTACTAGCTCAATCACAAACATCAGCAGTTGGGACTACGCATCAAAGTTTGGTTTTCATGCAGATGAGCAATGTAAAGTGAACCCTTTATCAAAGATAAAACAGGGACACAAATCTGTTGACTGGTGCTTACATACTCCCCTTCTATTCTCACGTGCAAAGGCAAGCTGTGCAGATGCGCTGAATTTGCTCTCTACTTTGTTCCCTGCTTAAATCACTCAGCAAACCACATAGCTCTCTAGTAGCACTTTAAAGGGTTGTAAAGTCAGAATATTTTGTATCTTTTAAATTAAGATAAGAAGCCTTCTGTGTACAGCACCCACCTCGGCCCCCCTAATACTTACCTAAGCCCCATCGCTGTCCAGCGATATCCACGTGTGTCTCAGCCGTCTGGGACTCTCCCTCCTGATTGGCTCCCACTGCTGTCAATCAAAGTCAATTAGCTAATCATGATAGAGAGGGGGTGGGGCTTAACTGCAGCTCTGTGTCTGAATGGACACACTGAGCTGTACTTCGGCTCAGGTGCCCCCATAGCAAGCTGCTAGCTGTGTGGGCACTCAACAGGAGGGAGGGGGGCGCAAACAAAACAAACTGAAAAAAAAACATCAATTATAGCCATTGTGCCCATCAAACACCCAGCCAGAAGTGCCCATCAATTGCCACCATTGTGCCATCAAATGCAGCCACTGTGCCATCAAACGCAGCCACCATGCCCATCAAACACAGCCACTGTGCCCATCAATTAAGCGCAGCCACTGTGCCATCAAACGCAGCCACTGTGCCATCAATTGCCACCACTGTGCCATCAAATGCAGCCACTGTGCCCATCAAACACAGCCACGGCGTTGGTGTCCTAGACTTTACAATCACTTTAACACCAGAAGGATAAAAAAATATTGTTTTAGCCCTTGTAGACAACTAGTAGAACAATCCAGGACCTCTTCAGGCTAGCATAGAAGCAAGCAGCGTCTTACTTTTCTCTTCCTTCACTGATTTGCATCCTGCTAAATCTTTACCTACAACGTAATCCTGTTCAGAACCCAAAGAGTTGCCAAATGACCAATGCTGACTCCCTAATTAGTATCAGCTTGAATAAATCTCCAAGCAGATTAAAGAAATTAGACAGCAAATTGTGGAACTTGGTTGGTGAGGTACTGGATATGATGGCAGTGGAACGAAAATTTTCTGAGGCTATTTAACAGCATGGCTAACACAGCTAACAACATAGAGAGCCTTAATCTGATGAAAAAATTGTTCCCATTTCCTACACTGTCAGACAGATCCAGGACAAAGGTCCTCTATTTGATAAGCGTAGAAGACTGCTGCCTCCTCCGCAACCTTAGGAAGAGATTTTAATTTCATAACTAAACTCCACAGTAGTCAGGAGTCACACATATTTAACATCAGAGAGCCTGCATTTTACTCAGTATGGAGACCCAATATTTTTAGCAAATGTAGTATTATTTAAGGAATTGTTTAAAAGATAATTAGTCAGGAACATACCATAAGTTAATAATTTTATATAACAAATGTATTTATTTTTCTAACTGTCAATGAGCTAAATACAGAAATTAATGCTCAGTGTTCCAGCTTCCTGAGTAGAGTTTTGCAGTGGATTTTCTGTGCTACAGAGGTTTAAGTAACATAAAACATTTAAGTATATTAACAATTGGTTAAAAAAAACACATAGTAGAGCTTTGTATTCCATCAGTGTCCCTGGGCCAGATTCACAAAAGAGATACAACGGCGTATCTCCTGATACGCCGTCGTATCTCTGTTTCTATCTATGCAACTGATTCATAGAATCAGTTACTCATAGATATCCTTAAGATCCGACAGGTGTAATTGTTTTACACTGTCGGATCTTAGGATGCAGTACCGCAGCCGCCGCTGGGGGGAGTTTGCGTCGTAAACCAGCGTCGGGTATGCAAATTAGGAGTTACGGCGATCTACGATGGATTTTCGCGTTCGCTACGTCGCCGCTAGTCTAGTTTCCCGTCGCAAAGTTAGTCATCGTTTTAGGTGCCCTAACTTTACACAGCAATCGTATTGCTGTATAAAGTATGGCCGTCGTTCCCGTGTCGAAATTTAAAAATGAACGTCGTTTGCGTAAGCCGTCCGGGAATACGGAATTACGCTACGTGCGTCGCCGTTTGAAAAAATGACGTCACTGCGCGCAAAGCACAACGGGAATTGCGAAACGGAGCATGCGCAGTAGGTCTGGCGCGGGAGCGCGCCTAATTTAAATGGCACACGCCCATTTGAATTGGCCCGCCTTGCGCCGGATGTCTTTACGATACACCGCCGCAAGTTTCTAAGTAAGTGCTTTGTGGATCGGGCACTAAAACTGGAAACTTGCGGCGTTGTATCGTAAACGGGTTACGTTACACCGGCGCTATTGTACGTGAATCTGGCCCCCTATACTTAACACACAAAACTGTGTCAGTTTGGACCTGAATTTCCAATGTTTCTGCAAATGCATCTAAATGAATCCCAAAGTCACTGCTCACATGCTAGATAGTTGTTTGAAAAGATAATAATTTACAAATTCATATAGTCCAATATGAACCGCACTCATGAGGTCCTTATAAGAGGGCTATTCATTCAAATGTCTTTAAAAGAAAAAAAAAGTTTAGAAATCTGATACAAAAAATAATAATTACTAATAAATGAAAGCCATATTTAAAGTTCAGTTGTCATCAAGCAATCAATCCTTCAACCCAAATATAATATTTCAATATAAGCAAATATCCATAGTGGCACATGCCTGGTTAGGGGTCCAAGTGATGAGAGGGCTTCACTTAAATCTCTGGTCCAAACACTCCTGGAAATGGTAACAGGGAGGGAAAGGGCACAAAGTGGCATGGGTGCTTGGTGCCTAGAGTCCAGTCCACAAGTGACTACTTCTAGTAGGTAACTTGGCAGAGAAGAAATCTTGCAGACTGCTGAGGAGACCACTGGAGAACCAGGTAAAGAAGTCACAGAAGAGCAGACTGGAATGAAAATCTGAAAGAGGCACCAGTACCCATGACAAGACAGAGTCTGAGGCAGCCAGTAGTTGACAACCTGGATTAGGCAACACACCCACACTCTATAAAAAAAAGGCTTGCCTTAAATATCCTTTAAAAATATCAAGAGCAATTCTGTAAAAAAAAAAAATTGTATTGGCTTCTAAAAGGCATTTCTATATTTCAAATTTAGACCTTCTAATGCTTTCAAAAAGTTACATGGGCCACAGCTGACCCATAGGTCTAATTCCAAAGCTACATAAGCAATATCTCTATGAATCTGATATGTAAAGCAGCATAAGGCTTCTCTATTTTGCTTGAACTGTATATAAAGGGATTTTTATGTGGAATGGGTTGACCCACTGCCAAGTTTAATTGCTGTCTGTGCCCCTGATAGCCATTGTCATTGGAACAGAAAGTAAGGGGATTCTAAAGAACAAGAAGTGAGGGTAAAACTTCTAATGGAGATATCTGTTTTGGTGACCACTGTCTAAGATAGGAATCCTATTTGTTTTGGAAAGATTTCCTCTCACTTGTGATTGTGTATGAAAGGATAATTCCCCAGCAGAAAGCAAGGGGAAATTTTTAATTTAACCACTTAAGACCCGGACCAATATGCAGGTAAAGGACCAGGCCCCTTTTTGCGATTCGGCACTGTGTCGCTTTAACTGACAATTGCGCGGTCATGCAACGTGGCTCCCAAACAAAATTGGCGTCCTTTTTTCCCCACAAATAGAGCTTTCTTCTGGTGGTATTTGATCACCTCTGCGGTTTTTATTTTTTGCGCTATAAACAAAAATAGAGAGACAATTTTGAAAAAAATTCAATATTTTTTACTTTTTGCTATAACAAATATCCCCCAAAAATATTTAAAAAAACGTTTTTTTCCTCAGTTTAGGCCAATACGTATTCTTCTACCTATTTTTGGTAAAATAAATCGCAATAAGCATTTATCGATTGGTTTGCGCAAAATTTATAGCGTTTACAAAATAGGGGATAGTTTTATTGCATTTTTATTAATAATTATTTTTTTACTACTAATGGCGGCGTTCAACGATTTTTTTTTTGTGACTGCGACATTATGGCGGACACATCGGACATTTTTGACACATTTTTGGGACCATTGTCATTTTCACAGCAAAAAGTGCTATAAAAATGTTTACTGTGAAAATGACAATTGCAGTTTGGGAGATAACCACTAGGGGGCGCTGAAGGGGAAAAGTGTGACCTCATATGTGTTTCTAACTGTAGGGGGGCGGGGCTGGACATGTGATGTCATTGATCGCCTTTCCCTATATCAGGGAACAGACGATCAATGACAGCGCCCGTTCTTCAGCTCCTGTGACTGGTCGGGTCCGCGGGTCCCGCGGCCGCGGTCACAGAGCTTTGGACCGGGTCGCGGGCCCACGACCCACAGCTGGGCATTTAACAATCACGTACAGGTACGTGATTGTGCCCAGCCGTGCAATTCTGCCGACGTATATCGGCTTTAGGCGGTCCTTAAGTGGTTAAGAGCTGTTGTAAAAGCCAAAAGTGAATGTAAAACTTCTAATGGCTTCACCTGTTCGTGTGACACTTGCCTAATTTAAGAATTCCATTCACTTTGGAGAGATTTCTTCTTACTTATGCATATACAGGACAGGAAGTGAAAGGAAATTTCCCCAGCAGAAAGTAAGGGGAAATTCTGTAATGAGAGTAAGAAGTGAGTGTGAAATTCTATTGTTCTGGTGGCAATTGTCTTTAAAATAGAAATTGTAATCACTTTGGAGAGATTCCTTCTCAGTCTCTGCTGCATAGCCAGGATATAAAGTAAAGGGAAATCTCACCAGCAACAAACCAAAAAAAGAAAAAATAGCGGTTTAAATTTTTCCCCACTCTATCCAAAAGTAAGGATAAGCCAAACATGCGGTACCTTGGTTCAGCAAAGAGATGGGTTCAGCAAACATTACTGAAGTTCAGGTGCTGAATTCAAACCACATTGAAGTTTATAGGAGCCGAAGCTTAAAAAAACAGTAATTGCAATTTTATATGCTAATTGGCAAGGGATTATCAAACAAATGATATGTGGGGCTGGGCATTGCCCTGGGGGACATGTACCGAAGCAAACTTTTTTTTTAAATTCTATTTGACAGGGAATAGCGTAAAAAAAAATGCAAGATTCTTGAGGGATGTCCTTAACCTGCCTGTGAATTGGCGCATCTGTACAATGTATAGAACCTACTACAGCAAGATCAACATTTACAAAGAGAACAAAATGCTGTTAAAATTGGAGGAAAATTACAGTTACTTTTGTTTGTAAAAAAGAGGCTCGGGATTCTTTTCATCTATGCCAAACCCTTATGTTAGATAAAGGTCTGATATGGATGTTAACGAGGAACCCCACAGAAAAAGTGTGGGGTTTTCCTTCAAAAAACAGTGGGGCAAAAAATGATTTAGTCAGCCACCAATTGTGCAAGTTCCCCCACTTAACCACTTACCCCCCGGACCATATTGCTGCCCAAAGACCAGAGTACTTTTTGTGATTCTGGACTGCGTCGCTTTAACTGACAATTGCGCGGTTGTGCGACGTGGCTCCCAAACAAAATTGGCGTCCTTTTTTTCCCACAAATAGAGCTTTCTTTTGGTGGTATTTGATCACCTCTGCGGTTTTAATTTTTTGCGCTATAAACAAAAATAGAGCGACAATTTTGAAAAAAAAAAATATTTTTTACTTTTTGCTGTAATAAATATCCCCCAAAAATATATAAAAAACATTTTTTTTTCCTCAGTTTAGGCCGATACGTATTCTTCTACCTATTTTTCGTATAAAAAAATCGCAATAAGCGTTTATTGATTGGTTTGCGCAAAAGTTATAGCGTTTACAAAATAGGGGGTATTTTTATGTAATTTTTCTTAATATATTTTTTTTACTAGTAATGGCGGCGATCAGCGATTTTTTTTCGGTACTGCGACATTATGGCGGACACTTCGGACACTTTTGACACATTTTTGGGGCCATTGGCATTTTTATAGCGATCAGTGCTATAAAAATGCATTGGATTGCTATAAAAATGCCACTGGCAGGGAAGGGGTTAACACTAGGGGGCGGGGAAGGGGTTAAGTATGTTCCCTCTGTGTGTTCTTACTGTGGGGGGGGGGTGGCCTCACTAGGGGAAACACTGATCCTCGGTTCATACATTGTATGAACGGAAGATCAGCATTTCCCCCGCTGACAGGACCGGGAGCTGTGTGTTTACACACACAGCTCCCGTTCCCTGCTCTGTACCGAGCGATCGCATGTGCCCGGCGGCAATCGCGCCCGCCGGGCACACGCACGGGAGTGGGGGGCGAGCGGGGGGCGCTCGCGCGCGCCTCCGGCGGCACGCACACGCCCCCTAGTGGCGGCTAAAAGAGAGGACGTATAGCTACGGGCTCTCGCCTAGGAGAGCCGACCTGCCGCCGTATAATGACGGTGGCTGGTCGGCTAGTAGTTAAAAAGATGAGAGGGGCCTGTAATTGTCATCATAGGTATACCTCAACTATGAGAGACAAAATATGGAAACAAATCCAGACAATCACATTGTCTGATTTGGAAATAATTTATTTGCAAATCATGGAGGAAAATAAGTATTTGGTCACCTACAAACAAACAAGATTTCTGTCTCTCACAGACCTGTATCTTCTTCTTTAACCACTTCCGGACCGCCTCCTGCACAAATACGTCGGCAGAATGGCACGGCTGGGCACAAGCACGTATATATACGTCCTGTACTTGTACCCAGCCATGGGTCGCGGGCGCGCGCCCGCGGCGTGCTCCCGCGACCAGGTCCAAAGCTCCGGGACTGGGACCGCGGGTCCCGCGGAGCCAATCGCCGCTCGAGTGCAGTGATCGGTCCCCGGAGCTGAAGAACGGGGAGAGCCGTGTGTAAACACGGCATCCCCGTGCTTCACTGTGGCGGCGTATCGATCGCGTCATCCCCTTTATAGGGGAGACACGATCGATGACGTCACACCTACAGCCACACCCCCTACAGTTGTAAACACTCACAAAGTGAACCCTAACTCCTACAGCGCCCCCTGTGGTTAACTCCCAAACTGCAACTGTCATTTTCACAATAAAGAATGCAATTTAAATGCATTTTTTGCTGTGAAAATGACAATGGTCCCAAAAATGTGTCAAAATTGTCCGAAGTGTCCGCCATAATGTCGCAGTCACGAAAAAAATCGCTGATCGCCGCCATTAGTAGTAAAAAAAATAAAAAAAATAAAAATGCAATACAACTATCCCCTATTTTGTAAACGCTATAAATTTTGCACAAACCAACCGATAAACGATTATTGCGATTTTTTTTTTACCAAAAATAGGTAGAAGAATACGTATCGGCCTAAACTGGGGGAAAAAAAATTATATATGTTTTTGGGGGATATTTATTATAGCAAAAAGTAAAAAATATTGCATTTTTTTCAAAATTGTCGCTCTATTTTTGTTTATAGCGCAAAAAATAAAAACCGCAGATGTGATCAAATACCACCAAAAGAAAGCTCTATTTGTGGGGAAAAAAGGACGCCAATTTTGTTTGGGAGCCACGTCGCACGACCTCGCAATTGTCTGTTAAAGCGACGCAGTCCCGAACTGTAAAAACACCATGGGTCTTTAGCCAGCATATTGGTCCGGGGCTTAAGTGGTTAAGAGGCTCCTCTGTCCTCCACTCATTACCTGTATTAATGGCACTTGTTTGAACTTGTTATCAGTATAAAAGACACCTGTCCACAACCTCAAACAGTCACACTCCAAGCTCCACTATGGTGAAGACCAAAGAGCTGTTGAAGGACACCAGAAACAAAATTGTAGACCTGCACCAGGCTGGGAAGACTGAATCTGCAATAGGCAAGCATCTTGGTGTGAAGAAATCAACTGTGGGAGCAATTATTAGGAAATGGAAGACATTCAAGACCACTGATAATATCCATTGATCTGGGGCTCCACGCAAGATCTCCCCCCATGTGGTCAAAATCAAACCTCCCTACCATCAGTAACACACTACGCCGCCAGGGACTCAGATCCAGCAGTGCCAGACGTGTCCCCTTGCTTAAGCCACATGTCCGGGCCCTTCTGAGGTTTGCTAGAGAGCATTTGGATGATCCAAGAAGAGGATTGGGAGAATGTCACATGGTCAGATGAAACCAAAGTAGAACTTTTTGGTAGAAACAAAACTCCCATAAGCAAGGGCATTAAAGATGAAACGTGTCTGGGTCTTTCAGCATGACAATGATCCCAAACACATCGCCCGGGCAATGAAGGAGTGGCTTCGTAAGAAGCATTTCAAGGTCTTGGAGTGGCCTAGCCAGTCTCCAGATCTCAACCCCATAGAAAACCTTTGGAGGGAGTTGAAAGTCCGTGTTGCCCAGCGACAGCCCCAAAACATCACTGCTCTAGAGGAGATCTGCATGGAGGAATGGGCCGACATACCAGCAACAGTGTATGACAACCTTGTGAAGACTTACAGAAAACGTTTGACCTCTGTCATTGCCAACAAAGGATTTATAACAAAGTATTGAGATGAACTTTTGATATTGACCAAATACTTATTTTCCACCATAATTTGCAAATAAATTCTTCCCAAATCAGACAATGTGATTATCTGGATTTGTTTCCACATTTTGTCTCTCATAGTTGAGGTATACCTATGATGACAATTACAGGCCTCTCTCATCTTTTTAAGTGGGAGAACTTGCACAAATGGTGGCTGACTGAATACTTTTTGCCCCACAGTACATACCAGACACTTATCCTTGATGAAGGTCTTTTTTTGATGCCAATTGGACCCTGTGCAAAAAAAAAAACTGCCGGGGCCCCACACAAAATTCCATACAAGACCCTAATGCACATTCTCTGAGCATGCAATCTGGCAGGCTGTTATATAGTAGTGGTAGAAAAAAGGCTACTGTATATGACAGTCAGTTCCCCCTCAAAAAAGTTTGGTCTGAACCGAGAACTCATCCCATTGCAAAACTAAAAACAAAGGTTTAGGAGATATTGATTTCGTAGAACTTTTATGTTGTGTAAAATCATCACGGTATCAGCCAGAAATCCACTTTAAATAAATAGGTTTTGACACACTGTGTAATATCTACCATGACATCTGCTAGACCAGAGAAAAACATTACAGCCAAAGGCAGGACACCCAGATGGATCATCTCAGCTTTTGTTAAGTTTCTTATTAAATTTCCAGTAAAGAACCTTATGCAATAGTTTGTTTACAAAAAGGAAAGCAAAAAACAAAGCTCTGCACTTAAATCTTCGTATGGTTAAAAATTTGATATTCAAAATACTATATTATGATGCTAAAAGTATTTCCATATGTGTTCACTCTGTAAATATTTGGTTCAAGCTGATATTACAGATATTGAGCAAGAGGGCTTAAATAAAGCAGTCAGTATTGACACTGCTTGCATGATGTTATGTATAAAGCCTGTGATCATTAGGGAGGGAGACCTTAGGCCTCGTACACACGACCGAGGAACTTGTTGTAAATAAAACATTGTTTTCCTCGACGAGTTCCTTGTTAGGCTTGTCGAGAAACTTGACAAGCTTTCTTTGCGTACACACTGTCAAGACCAAATCTCGTCGTTCTCAAACGCGGTGAAGTACAACACGTACGACAGCAGGGGAAGTTCAATTTCACTGGCACAACCCTTGGGGCTGCTTTTACTAATCTCATGTTACTGCGTGTTTAGTAAAAGTTTGGTAGGAGACAATTTGCACTTTTCAGTCTGTTACACCGTGACGAATGTGCTATCTCCATTACAAATGCTACTTTTACCGAAGGTGCGCTCCCGTCTCATTCTTTATTCTGAGCATGTGCGGGTTTCTAAGCATACACACGAACGTGTTTCTCATCGAAAACCAGCCCGACGAGGAACACGACAATGAAATTGAGACTCCAGTTGAGGAAAAAGAGAACTTGTTCTCTTTTTTTCTCGTCGAGTTCCTCGACGACAGTTTTCTCGATGAAAAACATACACACGACAGTTTTCCTCGGCAAAAAAGCTCTGCCACCAAGTTTCTTGATGGATTCTGTCGAGGAAAACGGTCGTGTGTACGAGGCCTCACTGCTGCATATACTAGATTTTGAATAAAGTTGTCAGAGTGCATCATATTTTGTTGCTTAGGTGGAAGCTGGTCACGTTTTTGGAATGTGAAGAAGAAAACAGA
This sequence comes from Rana temporaria, assembly GCF_905171775.1. Classification (NCBI taxonomy): domain Eukaryota; kingdom Metazoa; phylum Chordata; class Amphibia; order Anura; family Ranidae; genus Rana; species Rana temporaria. Next base: position 227,944,873 of record NC_053490.1, on the reverse strand, counting down.
ATTCTATTTTACAAAATTGAACAAATGAAAGCAGAACTTTACTCTCTCTTTCAACACTGACTATTGTAATCCTTGTGTTGCTAACTCTAGTAAATAGATAAGAAAGTATATTGTGTTTTCTTGTTTAATTTTTTATTTATTTAGTTATTTTGTGGTTTCTAGACCTAGGCAAATAATGTCATAAATTCCAGTAATCTTCAAGGAGAGGATAAGGGGTTTTCCCAGCTAAGCACACTGTGACGAACCCTTGTCCTCAAACAAAACTTGATTTGCCGTCAATGCTTCCTCTATCCAGAACCAGCCCCATCCAAGATTCTCCAGACCCCCCCAGTCACCAGACAACACCTCAGTGTAGAGTGGCAAACAACAAATTGCTTTATTTTCACACATGAACACAACAGATATCTCACTTCCCTCCCACCCTTGGAAAACAGGGTGGGTTAAACTGTCCAATGGCAATGGACACACAGGTCAGATGTGTTCAAACTTCTCGTCAGTAATCATCAGTCTTATCGGGTAGGGCGCTACTGGAGGAATCCCACCTCCCTCTTTCCTCACAGCAAGACACTTACACATTCCATAATAGTTGAGGCAGACAGGCACAATAGACAATAGAATACAGTCACACCACAAACCATCACAGCAAATAGTCCAACAGCATGAGACACACAATATATACATTTTACAAGGTTCCAGTGTGGCTGTAAAGAGAGTCTGACTAGTACAGATCATAGTGGGGTTCTCATTCACTCTGCGCTCCAATTAGAGACACAGGGTGATTTACACATAAGCGGCGTCAGGGAAGCTGGACAAGGAGCCTCCAGAACTCTCCAGGGTAAACAGTATATGTTTGACCCCAAAAAAATTGTCTGTGTTTAAATATCTATGTTTGCTTGTGTGCAAGTAGGATTACATATAATTTCACATTTTATAACATTCTCTATAGCATAATAGTTAACCACTTAAGGACAGAAGGTGTTTTTCAGATTCGGCGTTTACAAGACTAAAACATTTTTTTTTGCTAGAAAATTACTTAAAACCCCCAAAAATTATATATTTTTTCTAACACCCTAGAGAATAAAATGGTGGTCATTGCAATACTTTTTGTCACACCGTATTTGCGCAGCGGTCTTACAAGCGCACGTTTTTTGGAAAAAAATCACTTTTTTGAATTAAAACATAAGACAACAATAAATTTGGCCCAATTTTTTTATATATTGTGAAAGATAATGTTACGCCGAGTAAAATGATACCCAACATGTCACGCTTAAAAATTGCGCTCGCTCGTGGCATGGCGTCAAACTTTTACCCATAAAAATCTCGATAGGCGACGTTTAAAAAATTCTATAGGTTGCATTTTTTGAGCTACAGAGTAGGTCTAGGGCTAGAATTATTGCTCTCGCTCTAACGATCGCGGCGATACCTCACTTGTGTGGTTTGAACACCGTTTTCATATGCAGGCGCTACTCGCGTGTGCGTTCGCTTCTGCGCGTGAGCTCGTCGGGACGGGGCACTTTAAAATAATTATTTTTTGTTTTCTTATTTATTATTATTGATTTTATAATTTTTTACACTGAAATAATAATAAAAAATGTAACACTTTTATTCCTATTACAAGGAATGTAAACATCCCTTGTAATAGAAAAAAGCATGACAGGTCCTCTTAAATATGAGATCTGGGGTCAAAAAGACCTCAGATCTCATATTTAGACTTAAATGCAAGAAAAAAAAAAAAAGGAAAATTTGTCATTTAAAAAAAAAATGACAAATTGACGTCACTTCCGCCCAGTAAAGCTATGAGGACGGGTGGGGGCCATCTTGCCCTCAGTCGAGTCCTCACCGCTCAGGCAGCAGCATCCGATCTCCTCCGCCGCTACCGATGGCTCCGGTAAGCGGCGGAGGGCGCGGAAGAGCGGCGGGAGGGGGGGCCCCTCTCCCGCCACCGATAACGGCGATCTCGCGGCGAATCGGCAGCGGAGACTGCCGTTATCGTTTACACGCCCGCCCACAGAAGAGATGGATACCTCGGTTGTGGCAGCAGCTGCTGCCGTTACCGAGATATCCATCTTTAAAAAGAGGACGTATATATACAGTGGGCATGCGTTAATTGGTTAATAAACTTCAACATGCTCTCCATTTATTCCTGTAAGCTTATGAGTGTTAAAATGTTTTGCCGTCAGCTGAACTGTATCAATTTGAAGTGAAAGCATGTTGTGTTTGGAACAGTATATCAAATTGTGTTTGGAAGACATACCTTTCTGATATGCTTGTTTTAAAATCAAATATTAGCCTTTTTAGTTTTTACAGTGAAGGCTTGCGGAGGGGTTTCCAAAGTGTTTTGGTCATGTGTTTCTTGGCTCTTGAGTAGTCGCTATATAGTAGAACTCCAGAAAGAAGCTGGCAATTTCTTCAGCATATAGCTAATGAGTTTTGTAGTGAACTAAGAGTTGTGAGTTGTATATACTTTCCAGCTTACAGTTTGTTTATTTTTATGTGATCAAAGGCCTATAGAAATAGCTATTTGATGAAAGCCTGGCATCACTCTATTAGGTGACGAGAGGCAGGAAATAAGAATAAAAGAAACATGTTTGATGGAACCTTTCTAAACTCTTCTAAACAAACACAAGTTTCATCTCTGAGTGACCAAAATCCTAAATACCCAGGGGATACCATACTTTCCTCAAATTCATCCTGCTCTGGGAGTCTGGAAGAAACTGCAAAAAGAAACTTGATAAATAACTACATTTTAATGTTATACTCACAAAGAAATGGTGACATACATGAAAATCCAGGATGAAAGAAATCCCCAAAAAGTACAAAATATATAGATTTTCCTCCTAAGAAAACTATTTTTTTGTCAATGACATCATCTGGGATGCCCTGGCCACTTGGTGTACAAATTTAAGCAGGACAGGGCTTGGAAATGATTTTTTAGAGGTGGTAGTTTTTTATAATGTCAGTTTTGCTGGAGTGCATCCTACAGATGCACCACACGGTTTAAAGGTTAGTTTACCTTTAATTACATTAAAAGAAAATGTATTATAGTTTTGAGAATACATTAAAAGGCTTCCCTCCAATTAAAAAACAAAAGATCTATACTAAATTGCTTCCAATATTGTTTTCAACTCTCATCTGCCGGCCCTAGCACCTCATGAGCAAGCACTGAGCTTTGAGAACTCAGCATGCTTTACCATGCATGAGTGCTCATTCTTTAGTTGTAAGGGCCATGCAACCAAAGGCAGAAAAGGATGTCTACAGTAGAAGCAGCTTCATAAGTAAGGTTACACTCTCTGTCATTTATATATTGCTGTCTAAATTCCCGTACACATAGACCAAATGTCAGGCGTCATTGACTGGTTCAATACAAACCATTCAACATTCAGGCTGTGTGTACTGCAGCCAGTCTGACAGAACCAAGCTGCCGGGCTGACCTTTGTCATAGGGACATGACCGAACAATGTCTGCCAACCAGCTCCCAATCAAGAGTGTTCTGGACATCAGCGGCTCCAACCTGAGCTGTCAGTTACCAGTGGGTTGAACAAAAAACAACTAGCAGCGTGTACCAGGCTTAAATCTTCATTGGGGAAATTCACTTATTTTTTTGTGCTGTTGACCATTGTCATCAGAACAGAAATGGGAAGAATATCTCAAAGTTGTCCTACGAATAGGAGGTGAGAGGAATCTTCTAATTGAGACACTTGTTCAGAGGACAACTGTATAAGAGGGAATGTCTATAACTTTGGGAGGTTTCCTGTTGTGTGACTGGGACAGGGAATAAAAGGAAATTACCTAATGGCACAAAGATAGAAAAAATAATAATCTGGTAGGGGTTTAACCCTCCCTTACCCCCCCCCCCCCAAAAAAAACTTTTGGCTATACATACATAGTTTTTTTTTAAAAAAATTGAACTAATTTATTTCATTTTATGGCATTAAAAGAGAAGGCACAAGCGAATCCATTCGAATGTTTTATTAAATTTTAGCCACTAAAACAACCAGCACTGAATTTATTTAATAAAACAAAAATGGAAATAGTAACTGTCCTATTTTGGTTTTGTTTTCTAAAAGTCACAAGTCAATGAGCAAGGCTATTTCTTAATAAATGTTTATTAAATTTGCACTAAATGGGGATTAATGGCATTAAAATACAGATTAATCCAAATCTAGGTTGGTAAACATTGTAGGCAATATTAAAAAGCTAGCTACTTATATAAGAAAAACAGGCAAATTTATCTTTTGAAAAATAGTTAAACTGCCACAGCTAAGTTAAACACTGACAGTAAAAACTGAGTCCATATCCAGAAAATTCACTACAGCACACCACAACCATAACTCCCAGCATAGTGTAAACGTAGACCAGTTTGCTATATACTGGTCTGCTGCTGTCACATTTTTTTTCTTTCTTACTTCCTAAAAAATAAACCTTCCTGAAAAGAAACACGGGGCTATCATTGCTAACTAAGTTCTGAAAAAATGAGCCTGTTGTTTTTATCCTCTGGTTTCAATATAGTCATTAATCCAGAAACAGTATGCTGATGAGGAAAGTCAGAGAAAAGTTTTAATCAGCATAAGTTTTTCTTTATATAGTGGTCTTTCTACTTCTGTCTTTGCTTTTTTTTTGTGAATTTGGTTATTATTTTTGTACTGTTGCGTTAAATTATTTAAAATACAAGTGGTAAGGGGAATACTGTGCTAATGAGAAAATAAAAAAATTAAAATAAAAAAATAGCTAATAAAAGCCAAGCTGCGACACATAGAAAACATGATGTCACTGGACCAGTGTTTGATCACCGCCTCTGGTAACTTTCCTCTGTATGTTGGAAAGACACGATCTCCTAATCTCTGCAGGGGCCAAATGCTTATCCAAATTGGGGATGCAGTAATAAAGAATTAAAAACTTGGATAGTGTATTACCTCAAAGATGATGGATAATTTATTCCATTTAAAAAAAAAAAACAAGACCCTGCAGAGGGTTGTATCTGCATGCGTTGTAGACCTTGCCACTAGGTCTACAACAGAGGTCCATCTTATCTGTAAGGTTACCCATTTTGTTTGACGTCCATGACGGGGAGCAACCTTACCTGCGGTGCTGGTGTATTTACTTCTGTCATCTTCATTATTGCCTTTTTTCAACACAGTTTTTGTTTTCTTTCCTTCCTTAATTACTTTGAAATTGGACCTTTTCACAATAGGAATGGACTTCCTGCTTACCCTTTTCACATCTTATTTCCATTGAACTGTATTAAATTTTATAAAAAAAAAAATCAGGGAGCACTCATGTGTTTATGTGTATCATCTATTCTTTACTCATCTTTGGTAATTCACACTTGCTGCACTGTTGTCATACTTATATATATATATATATATATATATATATATATATATATAAAAGTATGTATATGTAGGGCTTTTTTTCAGGGGGAACTTGGGGGAACTCAGTTCCACCACCTCTGGCTCAGACCCTTTGGTGCCTGCTCACCATAATCACTTGTAAACACAGAAGTCTGTTTTTTGTGTTTACAAGTGACAGCTCTGCACTCTGTGTGTAACCCCCTGAACTCTGCATCCTTTAAGACCCTCTTACTGTTTGTGAAATCTGACTGGGGTCGTCGTTGGGTTCCTGCACCTATTTTCTGAGAAAAAAAGCTCTGTATATATATATATATATATATATATATATATATATATATATATATATATATATATATATATATATATATATATATCATTATTATTATTTTTGTTTCCCAATTTTGATCGTTTTTTGAACCTTCAGGATTCACATTATGTTCACTAAGTGTGGTTTACATGTTTCATTTGATCTATTCATATACCACAATTCATTTATTCAAGTTTAATAATCACACCTGGTTTTACTTAGACTAATCACTGATACCAGCAAGGGTTTTTGTATCTTGAGATACACACCCCTGTGTTTTGTTTGCCATCACAGGGTTTTCATTCATTATATTTAGCGCGACTTTCTATCCGTTAAATGATTTATTTCACTTTTTCACTGTTGTTTCATCTTCTCCATAAAGATGCGAAACAGTGAGGGTTTTTTGACACAAGAACAGGTACAGAAAAGTTTAAATGAGTTTCCATAGCACTTACATTTAAGCCCATTGCATTATTGCTCTATGAGAGAACACGAAAACACTGACACCAATGCATTATGTCAAAATGGTGAGATTTTGCCTAAATCTCCAATTATCATCAATATCTTGTTGAAATGGAAACACTTAATTTAGCTCATTACTATTCAGGAGACAACCAATTTCCTACTTCAAAACAGGGCACATTGGCAATTGCCAAAATTTATCTGCTGCAGTTATCATCAAGCAACACCCAACTCCCACAACACCACTTTAGGATTTGGTCTAATTCCACCCAGTTCCATAATTAAAATAGTATCTTACCTTGCTACAATTAAATGTTACTTTGGGTCATGTGCCAAAACTTGTTTGGTAAGGTTTAATATTAAAGTGGTGTTCCTACCATATATAACACTTTTGCGCCATCTAGTTACTCCATGAATCTTGAAGGCTTCACTGCCGGTTTCCCTTAGTTGCAATGCCTGCACCTGAAGCCGATGGACGAAACGGCTTGGGGTGCCAACATCGCGGGAACCCTAGACAGGTAAGTGTCCATATATTAAAAGTTAGCAGCTACAGTATTTGTAATTTTTTTTTGTACAGGCTGGAACTCTTTTTGGCTTATAGCATTTAAAATAAAGTATTGTGCAAATGACCCTATCCTCATTAATATTCTTTCTTAATAAATTTAAAATAAAATAACGTTAGTTTGCTGTGCTATACAGTGCCATGTTGTGCTCATTTACTGTGAATTTAGTGTGACAGACTACATATTCATATTCATTGTTCAGAGACCCAACAGTCATTTTTAGGCAGGGGTGGACTAACAAATCATGGGGCCCCCAGGCAATAGAAGATATGTGGCCCCACGCCAGGAGGCAGGGCAGCTAAAATCTCAGGATTTACACATCAACAGCATGTCGGTTTCGCACATATCAAGGACAGATGTAAAAAAAAAACTGATTTTTACATACTGTCCCTGGTTTTATTGAGCCTGGCAACCCTGATGGGGCCCCCTAGTGGTATGGGGCCCTCGGGCAGTGCCCGAGAGTCCCAATGGTCAGTCCGCCCCTGTTTTTAGGAAAATAGTGTTGTGCGTGTGCCAGCAATTGTAGTTGTTGTTTAGAAATATGTAAACTGAAAGGGCACAAATATGTGTCAGCATTGTAAATTTAATAGAACAAAAACAAATTATCCACTTACATGTTACACAAAAAGTATCCAGTGTAGTGGCTATCATCAAAATCATAGATAAAAAATGCAGCAGACTGTGATGTGAGCCATAAACTGCAGTGAATGCTGTGCCTCTACTGAGTGGGCAACATGGAAAGGAGCCAGCACAGTGATCCAGAAAGAAAATAGTCCATAATCCTTAGGAAGCAGATTGTGATGTCCGCCATAAGCTACATTGAATGTTGAGCCTGTACTGGGCAGGAAACATGGAAAGTAACCAGCACTGTGTGCTCGTAGCACAGCCTAATGTTCCGTACTTTGACAAGGCAACTGGACAGCGGAAGGGGACAGACCTAATGGCAGGCAATGTATTTCCAGCTGCAGAGACCCTTCGTCAAGCCTTAACGGCCTCCACTCCCACTGTCCAATTGTCTTGTCAGGCTATGGAATATAAGGTTGTGCTGTGAGCATGTCATGCTGGTTCCTTTCCCTGTTGCCTACTCAGTTCAGCATTTACTGTAGCTATGGCTGACATCACTGCCATAAGTAGTGTCAGCTATGGATGCCACTGTTGGACAAAAGGAAAGTACTGAGGGAGAAGCAGGACAGCAATGAGAGTGGATTTAGTCCAGGGGCAGGGACAGTTTTCAGTGATAGGAAATAGGAACATCTCTAGAGGAAAGAGGTATGTGCCCCTGTCATACATGGATTACGAAGCATAAATGCACAAAAAAATATTTAATCTAAGTTTTTTTCGCAACTACTTTTCCTTACTGCTGGCTTCTCATAAACACAAATTTTAACCACTTCCTATCCGGGCCATCGTCAATTTACGGCCTCTGGCCTCCTGCCGCTGGGGGGGCATGCGCGTGCCTGCCACGTCACTCAGGTGCCGATGCGCATGTCTGGCAGCCGCAATGTCCGCCAGGTACCCATGATCGGCAGTGACAGAGCAAGGACGTGGAGCTCTGTGTGTAAACACAGAGCTCCATGTCCTGTCAGGGAGAGGAGACCGATGGTGTGTCCCGTGTATATAGGGACACAGATCGGTCACCTTCCCCAGTCAGTCCCCTCCCCCCACAGTAAGAATCACCTAGCAGGGAACACATTTAACCTCTTGATTGCCCCCTAGTGTTAACCCCTTCCATGTCAGTCACATTTATACAGTAATCAGTGCATATTTATAGCACTGTTCACTGTATAAATGTGAATGGTCCCAAAAATGTGTCAAAAGTGTCCGATGTGTCCACCGTAATACCGCAGTCCTGACAAAAATTGCAGATCCCCGCCATTACTAGTAAAAAAAAATAATAAAAAAAAGTCATAATTCTATCCCCTATTTTGTAGGCGCTATCCCTTTGCGCAAACCAATCACGTTTTTTTTTTTACCAAAAATATGTAGAAAAATACATATCGGCCTAATCTGAGAAAAAAATCGTTTTTTCTTTTATAAATGGGATATTTACTATAGCAAAAAGTTAAAAATATTGTGTTTTTTTCCAAATTGTATATCTTTTTTTGTTTATAGCTCAAAAAATAAAAACCGCAGCGATGATCAATGCTGAAAGCTGAAATTTCGCCTGGGCAGGAAGGGGGTATTTGTGCCCAGTAAGCAAGTGGTTAAAGCTTTAGTGCAACAAATTCACTATACCAAGATATTCTTAGTTTGTAAACATTTTCAGCTGTCTACTTTCACAATAGAAAAGTAAAGGAATGTCCCAAGTTTCCATTTAAGCAATACTCGGCACTTAATTTTGTGTTTAGAAGGTGTCTAAAAATACACATTTATTGTTGGGGATGCTAATTCTTTTTTGACAAATTCTGGGATGCCATTCTTCTTTAATAACAAATGAAAGTAAAGAGAATAGAACAGTGAATGCCCAGAATTGTTTACTAATTGAAACGGATCCATTGGGAAGCTTCCAGTGGAGGAATTGCTGAAACATTTAAAGAGCGCCTTAGAAGGAAATTGTAAAATTTCACATTCCTTTACATTAGGATTATTTATTTTGGTTTGAGCTTCAAGATAATATTTATTTTAAATTACATTTTCCTAAATCACAATTTTTGCTTGCAGATTATGGTCTGTGTGGTTTGGATTAACATACCCATCTAAAAAAAAAAAAAAAAAATGATAGTCATGAACTGATTAATGTGTGTATGGCAAGAAAAGGGTTTTCTTAATTACATTTAGAAAACAATGCCACAGTTTCATTATTGAATCATTAAAACGTATGTTAACCCAATCATATTACTGATATGTGCCTGCTGTACCATATATTTGTATGAATGAAGTACAGTGGAACCTTGGTTTACGAGTAACAAGCGTTTAAAATAGTAAGCAACTTTGCAAGCAGAATTCAAGCTAATGGGGGCATACAGTACCGCATTTGTTCAGAGGTGCGGGGGCGCCGGTGACACTCGGAACGGTTTGGAGCCTTTCCGAACCATTAAGAAATACTCAGAATCACTCGGAAATACTCAGTTCACAAGTGTTTCTGAACCTTTCCGAGGGTTTCCAAGATCAACCAAGCTGTCCCAAGTATTTCCGAGGCTCACCGGCACACCCCACCTCTGGCCACATGCGATATTGCATGCCATAGAAGTCAACAAATTTATGTGTATACACAAATGTTTTGCCTTTCATTTCTTCTTTAAAACGAAATGGGTTGTTTTACAGGGTAAGGGTTCACATACTTCAACCAGTCTTCCAATATGCTAAACATCTGGGGCTAAATGATGAGCTTTACTGGGGATAAGGCAGTGTTTGCAACAGCACGATGATGTCTCTCTCTAATTTCTAAGGACATTTGTCTACAGAAATCTTTGGAATTTCTGGAACCAGCTCTACAATGAAATTCAAAATTCAAATGTAACTATTAATTAGAGTTTCTAATCTCATATTAAAAAAAAAAAAGAGTATGTATATGACAAAAGTATTGATAAGATACATGTGATAATAGATCAAAGTTTGCCACAAACAGTGTCAATTCTGATCAGGTGGATTCTTGCAGATTATTAAAAATGTGGACCATGAAATTTTCTCCTATGTTGTGGCACTATTGTGAAACTGGTGGGCCTTCCCATCATCCATAGAATCCACTGGTTGGGTGAGAAGTGGGAAGAATAGAGGCTACAGTTTGTAGGGTCTTCCACCCACTATAACAATTTTTGTCATTATTTCCTTTTTTAAAACGGATATTTCAGAAACATAGAGTTCGTAGGGTGAATATTGCCCAGCAAAGCAAGTTTTAACAATAGAGACGTTTTCTGGTTTATTCATTTCTAGTTTATAGCAATTAGCTTAGGTATCCTCAGTCTACTTACTGGGTTAATAAATATTTTAAAATGTTAAAAGTTTTGAATGGACAAGCAGTTTGGTGACGCGTACACACGGTCGTTTTTCGGCATGAAAAAAATGACATTTTTTCATCATGAAAAAAACGAAGTTCATCATTAAAAACGACGTTGCCCACACACCATCGTTTTGGAAAAATTATGAACTTGCTTCTGGGCATGCGTGGGTTTAAAACGTCATTTTAGCCCACACACGATCATTTTTACATCACGAAAAACGACATTTTAAAAAACGACATTAAAAAATGCAGCATGTTTGAATTTTTTTTTGTCGTTTTTCATAAGCCGAAAAACGATGTGAAGCCCACACACAATCATTTTAAATTACATTTTTTTATGCCGAAAAACAACCATGTGTACGCGGCATGAGATTTTCTTGTATTACAAGACAATCTAGTGAAATTTGAAGATTTCAAAAGGTACCTGCTAAAATCTCACACATGTGGTATCTATATACTCAGGTAGCAGAATGTTTTTTCTAGGTGAATAGACGTCTGTTTTCTGCTCTGCTGTTCAAGGCGTTCTGATGTTTTCTTCAATCAACAGCTGCTAGTAAATTTATGTTGGACTTTTATAGTCCTAAATAGTTTCTTTAGTTAACTATTAAGTGCAGGCTTTCCAAGATTGCATGGAAGATTCTCTGTGACAGTCCGGCAGGGTTTGCTACTGCCCCCTGGAAGTACATTGGCTCTGCTACAATGTATATGTGTCAAACCAGCAACAATGGCCAAGCCTCCAAAGAACTCAATGTATATAGATAGGGCTATCCAAACACAGCTAAACAAGAAAAATTGCCTGATTTCCCCGTCCATTAGTGTGGATGGAGGAATCTCCCCTTCTGGCTGCTGAATACCCAAAACGTGACTGCATTTAATTGGAAGCAGTCACTGTTCGACTGACAATTCTACATAGTTTTTGAGAAAGTTGCTGTTGTTGACAAGGCAAATTTTGATTATTTCAGCAGGAATCGGCTAGAATATGAGCTGTGTATGTCCAGCATAAAACTTACAGTGCAGACTGTGCCAGTGAGGATTTCCCTTAATTTTGGGTAAAGCTACACTTGTGTTGTGTGTTTTATTTTTTTAGTTTACCTAATCTCTATGCAATATAGCAGCCTTGAAGAGTTCTATCTCCTGACTGCCTGCTTGTTTTATGGTTTTACTCAGAAATATGCTCTTACCATTACAATCTTAGATTTTATTTTTAAAGCATCCCATGCTTAGCAGCAAGAGGGATGCAGACACTTCCGTTTTTTTTTTTTCATTTGAACAATGGATGATGTTGACCCTCTAATTTAGGTGAAAAACACACTTTAATACTGTAGTGCAATGCAGTAAGTTATGTTAACACACATTGCACTGCCATTCATTCTTAATGGCATCCTAATGCACTTAGGCAACAAACTCCAACATACATGCATTTCAGCATACCACATCACACCACATACTGCATTCCAAAAAATGGTGCATTTTAGTTTTTTGGACATTGTCTTGCTTTGCCAGCCCATTTTTTTATTGGGGTGCGTTAATGCAATGCACATTAACATGTGACACAACGCACGTTGTCTTGTGTGCCTTAATTCAACACACAGGAATGGAGAAGGCCCTCAAGCATCAGCCTGGTATGCTCATGGTTAATCAAACAGCTGATTTTTTTCTAACAGAGCCAGGCAGTAGGTTCAAGTTTATTTAGTTCACTTTCACTAAAGTGGATATTTGCTCCATTTTTAGACTTGAAAAACCTTGAACCCATTCCCGCTACCCCATGATTGGACCTTCTCATTCAGTGTTGCTGTGCTGTATTTTGGTGTTTTTTTGCCTTTTTAAACATCTGAAATACCTTTTATGTTTCCGAACCATCAGTCTTCTATGCTGACTGGATGCCACTGTGTTTAACAGCATGTCTGTTGATGTCCAGGTGCTTAGAGATTGAGGAACTCTGGAATTCTTTATTCCAACTATGCCTTAGGCAGGTTGTCTTTGCTACTTACTGTAAAGTGGACCACTAGACCTAATTTTATCTGCCTAGATTCTCTGTGGGACAAATCCTTTTTTTCAGTCAGAGGTGAACTAGAACCTGTCCTGTCAAATGTCCAACAAGTTATTCTTTAGATTTGTAGAATATAGTTTATCCCTTTTTGGGTAAGGTTCACTTCCCAATGGCAGTGATCTGCAGGCATCATGCATCTCTCTCAAGCCTAAGCTAGATACCATGTCTGTTATTAGGCTTACCCATCCCTCTAATATGGACTACTCTTGGATGTCTCTATATTTACTGAATTAGTTCCTGTGTCTCAACAGATAGAGAAAAAGTATTTTGTTACTTACATGTAAAAAGTAAAGGCAATATGTAAGTATTCTTAAAGCCACTGCTTTTTCCCTTCTCCCTATGCTGTATAGTGCTGGTAAAAAGATCTGTGTAAATGACTCAATTCAATCCACTCTGGTCCAGTAACTTGACGAAGAAGCTTTGGCTCCCCTCTAATATGGAGTGCTTGACAAGGGGGCAGAATTCCCGAATGTCACTTAACAGCTTCCATTGCCCATCAATTAATGCCAATCCCTCCTCTCCCCTGCAGCAGCCGCTCCCTGACACAAGGGAGCTGGAGCTTCTGGGTCATGTTACTGCACCGGACTGGAAGGAAAAATGGTACTTTACATAGATCTTTTTTTACCAGCACTACAGTTGTATAAAGCATAGGTAGAAGTAGAGGGAAATCAGTGGTTTTAAGCATATTTATATGTAGCGTTTACTTCTGCTTTAAGTCCATTGAGGGATGTGGCCCCTCCCTGCCTAGGGGTTATAAAGCCTATAAGGGATGGCTTACAATGTTGTTGCCAAGTGTCCAATTCACCTGAGCTAAATGCTCAGTGGTTACTGAATCAGATCCTGTTCCCCTCAATGGACTCACAAGAGGTAAGTACAACAAAACAGTTTTTGTTTGAGAATAGTAATGGGGGAGATTTACTAAATCTGGTGCACACAGAATCTGGTGCAGCCATGCATAGTAACCAATCAATTTCTAATTTCATCTTGTTCAATTAAGCTTTGGCCGTAAAACCTAGAAGCTGATTGGTTACTATGCTGAGCTGTTTCAGTGTCCACCGGTTTTAGTAAATCTCCCACAATGAGTCAAACGCACATATGTCAATTAATTTCACAGCTGCCAATGATCAATTATAACTGTGTATTCCCAGGTTCAATAAATCACATTTAAACTTTTGGATTCTTAATTTGAAAACAATCCTAACAAAATCAATGGGCTAATGTTTTACTTGTTGACAGTTGTAAGATTATTGCCAACTATTATTCTCTTTGCTGTTATTGCAGAATTGATATTGCCAACACATGCATGCCTTATTAAAAGTATACATCATGGATGACTGAGTTCCAGAAGATACAAATTAATTCTGCTAATTATTCAGACAAAATTGCAAATTTTTTATTTGATTTACTTTATATAGTGCAACAAAAATATTAAATTGAAATTGCTAATAACATCCAAAAGTTTGTATAAATAATTTGTTTGGAACAGGGTTATAAAAAAGTTGAAGTTTGTGAAAGAGCTATAAAATAGAGAAAGGATACTGTGTGCTATCATACAGCAAAACAAAATTAACAAACTAATAATTGCTGATATGCTACAAATCATGCACATTTGTATGCAAATATCTGGTATATCATATTTTTTTAAAAAGCTGCTTATATTTTTCCTTCCCTGGTTCAAGACCCTCATCAACATGCTAATGAAAATAGTAAATAAAACCATTCCATTTTCATTACATATTTTGTAGAGCTAATGTTTTTATTGTTAGGTCTATCTGCTTCCCTATTCAATGCAGATATATGCTGGCTGGTAAGGGTGGCCGGCTCTACATATCTTTTAAAAAAGTCACAGTACCTTGCCTCAGTACTCCTCAGATGAAAGCAGCGAGCTGGCTCTTGGGTGAAGTTATCAAATGCTTTGATTGAGTGGATGTCAGTTTGTTGGAATAAGTGTTCTTAGGCCCCGTACACACGTCCGAGAAACTCGACGGGCAAAACACATCGTTTTGCTCGTCAAGTTCCTTGTGAAGCCGCCGAGGATCTCGGCGAGCCAAGTTTCCTCATTGACTAACGAGGAAATGGAGAACATGTTCTCTATTTGGCCCGACGAGATCCTCGTCGGTTTCCTTGGCCAAAAGTGTACAGACGACCGGGTTTCTCGGCAGAATACGTCTCTGATCGAGTTTCTGGCTGAATTCTGCCGAGAAACTCGGTCGTGTGTACGGGGCCTTAGGCAGACTGATTGTGCATGTTTACCACCCTACAATACTCCCACATGTGATTCTGAGCCTCCATGATTGAAATAACCAAAAACCAATTCCTTTACAGTAGATGTGCCACAGGAAAATGCCTAGGCAATGAAACGCGCTTTCCTTATTATTGTTGGGCTGTCACAAACCAATCTCTGCCACCCTTTCTCCACCCACACTTCAGGGAGGCCTGGGGAGATATGCTAAAGTGTAAGTGACCTATTATATTAGGTCTAACTTTAAGGTGAAGGGGGAATTGCACATACTGGTGGATTGGCGGTTTCCAGGCACTGCAACACATTAATTACGGATATTTTTGTGGAAGACTCCTTGGCGTTGAATATACACATCTTTATCACAGTATTAAGGCATGAAATGAGCACAGTTTTTATTTGGACACATAATGTGATGCTTAAGAACTTTTCTATCTAAGGGCATTACTGATTTCTTGATATTTGTATATGCCACGGTCTTGAGGAAATTTGATGGTCATATGTTCTTATTAGTTTCTGTATGAGCATATCAAAGATTCCAGGTATTTTGAAGAAGTTGATCAAGGACTAATGGTTATTTTTTTTTCAATATTTTTATTGAGAAATATATTTTTCACAATACAATAAAAAATAAACATAACTAAAGAAAAGGGATGATAAACAAAAATGGTTGCCAACATATAGTAATATAGAAAAATGTAAGAGCATTTCAGATAAATATAATTTTAGGCATAAAGGGCGATATCAAAAGGAGGTTTATAGGGTTGTGGTAACCAGTTTGATCGTACCAGTTTGACCATAATTCCCATTTGTTAGAGGCGGACTTCATACAGCCTTCACAAACTGCCAGCATGTATTCATATGAGTAGTGTGTGTGTGTGTACCAGGTGCATTATCTCGTATATAGGGATGTGATCGAGGGATTTCCAGTGTCTGACGATTGAAAACCTGGCTTGCTAAAAGGATATGTACAGTTATGCATCGCATATGTGTAGGGATATTGTTGGTGCCTATGCCAAGTAACACCAGTTCAGGTGAGGACAGAATGGTGCTTCCAGTTACATTAGTAATGAGCTTGAAAACATTGTCCCAGAGGGAAGCAATATCTTTACATAACCATAGTAAATGGTAAAAATGTCCTGTTTTCCCACAATTCCTCTGTTATAGAGGTGATATGGTCGGGTAAAATGTATGTATCTGTGAGGGAGTGATGTACCATCTGAGATTGTAAGTAAGGTCCCATAGGTTGGAGAAGCGTGTCATGGCATTTTTTTATTTATTGGGAATCACTAAAAGTAATGTTTTCCCATTTAGTCATAGGAGGTAATTTGTTAAATGAAGATTTGCCTTGAAATCATTTGTAGAAAAGGGTGCTACCTTTAGCAGCTATGGTATCGGATGGTACGCCCATACTTTCCTATGAACATATTTGTGGAGGTGTGGATTGCATATTAAACAGTGGGATATTTGGATATACTTGAAGAACTCCTTGCTCGGTAATGAGAAGACTTTTGTAAGGAGGAAAATGGGATAAGGAGGTTACCTGAGTACAGGTCAGAGAGAAGTGGTATGCCCTTTTCCTCCCAAGATTTCAGAGTGATTTTGGGTATGAGAACTGATAGCACAGAGATTGAAACAGGGATTTTGCATGGACTGTCCCTTATTGTAGCATTGGCCATGTAATAGTCAAACTCTCTTATAGTGGCCATGACTGTGGGGGAGAGATTAGTGTTGCTCAGTTTCATTGCGGGAGTATCAAGTAGCCAGTTTGTCAGATTACACCCTGGGATCTAGAAGGCTTCAATACCACTCTATAAGCATGAGGGGTTAGATTGAAACCATGCTTTTACTTGCACCAGTATGGAGGCTACTTAGTAGTCTCTGAAGCATATATACCCTGTACCTCCCCACAGATCTATGTTTGATGAGACATACTTAAGAGGTTCTGTTTTTTTTTTCTTATGCCACACTATGCGTCTCAGTAGAGACTGAAGGGAATTAAAAAAAGGTTAGTGGGATTGGGGAAATTATGTTTATTTTATGTGCATATGTTGGTTGTTTCTTTAGTTGTAAAGGGACAGCGCACCACTTATCGTGTGGATATACCAGGCCACGTGCCCTAAACAACTTCCCTGACAAAACACCTTGACCACATGTTGATGAGGGTCCCAGTGGTTGTGGGAGTGCGGGGGAGGGGGGGCTGTGACTTATCAGAATCTGTAATCCCCCAAAAGCTTGATGGTGTTTTTATTTACACTTGCCATTTTTTTGGTGAATCGGTAGGGTATTTACCTCTAATAATTCACATGAGAGCTGGGATCTGGGGGCCCCCAGGCAAAGCACCCTCCACATGTTGAGGGCATGTGACCTGGTATCGTTCAGTGGGGATGCACACTCATCCTCTCCCTTTTCTTGCCTGCCAAGCTTCATGCTCAGATACGGGTCTGGTATGTGTTTTGGAGGGGAAAAACCACACACACCATTTTTTCATACCATTTCAAAATCCTGGCAGGCCTGAAGGGTCTGGTATGAATTGGGGGGGAACTGCACACTCCCCCCCCCCCCATTTACTGTATGCTGTTTTCTTTACATTTTCTTTTCTTTACATTTTGATGACTCACTGGCTGTTAAGGATGCTAGTTCCTTAATAACCCGCTAGTAACTGAATACATTCATTTAATAGCACATTTGTTGACATTTTTTTTTTTAGAGAATTGACTTTTGATTGGGGTAATTACTAGTGTTGAGCAGAATACGCCATATTCGATTTCGCGATATATCTCGAATATATAGTCGAATATTCAAGATATATTCGCTAAATTCGAATATTCGTGATATTTTATCGAAATTAAATGATTGCGAATTTTCGCTATTGCGAATGCGAAAATAATTGTGAATTTTCGATAACTGCGGTAGGAGCACTCTGATTGGCTCAGAATATTCGTGATATTTTACAATACAAAATAATTGCGAATATTCGGCAAATGCGGAAGGAGCACTCTGATTGGCTCAGAATATTCTTGATATTTTACAATACAAAATAATTGCGAATATTCGGCAAATGCGGAAGGAGCACTCTGATTGGCTCAGAATATTCTTGATATTTTACAATACAAAATAATTGCGAATATTCGGCAAATGCGGAAGGAGCACTCTGATTGGCTCAGAATATTCTTGATATTTTACAATACAAAATAATTGCGAATATTCGGCAAATGCGGAAGGAGCACTCTGATTGGCTCAGAATATTCTTGATATTTTACAATACAAAATAATTGCGAATATTCGGCAAATGCGGAAGGAGCACTCTGATTGGCTCAGAATATTCTTGATATTTTACAATAGAAAATAAAAAGTGTTTTGCATTGGTGGTGATTCTTTACTCTATCCATCTGTCACAGCCGTTTGTCAATCAAACACCTTGAAGATTGAACACGTTCATGCTGCATGCTTTGGACTTTTTTTCACTTCACATATCAAAGACATTTTTATGAAAGATTATTTTTCTATTATTGGGACTATATTTCTTTATATATTTGTTTCACTGTGTATTTCACAAGTTATTTGCGCTTGCTTATTTTATAATTTGCCCACATGTCTTGTCACTAGACATATTTTTTATTCTTGTAGAGCGACTCCATTTTCTGTCTTGTATTAATTTATGTTGTATAACATTTTTGAGTTGCTGCTGTATTCTCCCCTTTTTTTAAGGTATGCGCAATTTTTTCCTTCTTACAAAAAAAAATAATATCAAACATACAAATATTCATAACAGAAACATACACAAAGCCCCCCCCCTTTTGCATCAGAGACAATCAGAGTTCTCCTACCACAGTTATCGAAAATTCGCAATCATTTTCGCATTCGCATTAGCGAAAATTCGCATTTTTTTTTTTTTATATTCGGCAACATAAAAGGATCGCCTCAGCTTAGCTACTCGGCCCAGGGTCTCTAATCATACCAGCAATGCTTTTAGACGTCGATAGGATGTGATCTGTTTTAAAACTAAAATTGAAAAAATGCGAATATTCGGAATTGCGAATATTCATTGCGAAATTCGAAATATATCGCGAATACTCGAATATGCCATATTCGAGCCGAATATTCGCAATACGAATATTCGTGAGCAACACTAGTAATTACCGAATGTTTCTTCGTTTTGAGGGGTATACCACATAAACCTATAGTGAATGGAGCTTTTCCATATCGCAATGGATATTTGGATACATGACCAAAATATTGCACACAATATCTTTTAGCGAATTGGGCCATATATCTCTGAGTCTGCTGATTGATGATATGATGATATGGTCAGGTTGAATTGCCCAGCTTTGGTGACAGGCTCACTTTAAAATTGGACTCGTGAGAGAAAGAATTTTTTTTGTCCCTGACCTGTTTTATCTAAACACCGAATACTCTCTCTTTCTAATTATGCTTTGGGCATAACATGAAACCATAATACAGATTATGTTGTTTGTTAGTTCTATACATCTTCCCTGTTTGCATTTATCTTTGTTCTTGTTCACTGCAAAAAACAAACATTTAGGAATTAAAGCTATAGATTTTCTGCTCTAATTGTTTAAATAAATTAAGGATAATTACACCACCATGTGTTTCATCTTATGGAGAGTATACTTTACACTTGACTAAATACCCATATGTATAACCTTGTTGGCACTGATTATTTTATGGTATATGTTGTACTGTAAACAGAATGCATTCATACCATGTGTCTATTTTTTTAACTGAAGGCTTAATTTTTTTCTTTATGCGTTATAATATATATCATATGACTTATGGTGCAATGGTTTTGTAAGTAAATCTTACATTCATATATGTACCAGTGCATCATCAAAGTAAAATGTGGGCTGCCACTGCTGACCTACTTCCAAACGGCTACCTGCTTAGCTGTTTTGCTGAGCAACTGACTTTAGTATCTAGAATCAGTGACCTGGAACAAGTATTGGTGATCAGGAAAATTAGAGTATTATTATACAGGATTTATATAGCGCCAACAGTTTGCGCATCACTTTACAATATAAAGGGAGACAATAGAGCAACAATACATTTCAATACAAGAGGGTTAGAAGGGCCCTGCTCCTGCGAGCTTACAATCTTAGGCCTCGTACACACGGCCGAGGAACTCGACGTGCCAAACACATCGAGTTCCTCGGCCAGTTCAGCACTGAAGCCGCCGAGGAGCTCGGCGGGACGAGAGCTCCCATAGAACAACGAGGAAATAGAGAACATGTTCTCTATTTCCTCGCCGAGCTCCTCGTCGGCTTCCTCGGCCAAAAGTGTACACACGGCCGGGTTTCTCGGCAGAATTCAGCCAGAAACTCGGTCGGAAGCTGAATTCTGCCGAGGAAACTGGTCGTGTGTACGGGGCCTTAGAGGGAAGGGCTGGTGAAAAAAGGTAGTTACTGTGATGGATGAACTGGTAAGGGAAGTAGAAGATTTGGTTGTTAGCTGAAAGCAGGATAGGCCTCCCTAAATAGATGAGTTTTTAGGGACTGTGACAACACATAGATCGCTGTTCCTGATCACTAGGAACAGCAGATCTCAGTGTTGTCCCCTGTCAGAATGGGGATCTGCCTTGTTTTCTCTGTGAAGCGATCGCGGGTGGCCGGCGGACATCAGGTCTGCTGGGCACACGCATCGGCTCATCCCTCGCTCGCTGCACTGATCACTGTAGTAATGTCACTGGTCCCCAAAAAGTGTCACTTAGGGTCAGATTTGTCTGCCGCAATGTCGAAGTACTGCTAAAAATCGCAGATCGCCGCCATTACCAGTAAAAACAATATAAAAAATTAAAAGTCCATAAATCCATCTCCTATTTTGCATAAACCAATCAATATATGCTTATTGTATTTTTTGTAGCAAAATTATGTAGAAGAATGCATATTGGCCTGAATTGATGAAGAAATGTGTATGTGTATATATATATATATATATATATATATATATATATATATATATATATATTTGGATATGTATTACAGCAAAAAGTAAAAAAATATATATATTTTTAATTGTAATTCTTTTTTTGTTTTTAGTGCAAAAAGGAAGATGATCAAAAACCACCAAAAAAGCTCTACTTGTGGGTAAAAAGGACAGCAATTTTGTTTGGGTACAGTGCAGCACGACCACGCAATTGTCAGTTAAAGTGATGCAGTGCTGTATCGCAAACAATTGCCTGGTTATTAAGGGGGTAAATCCTTCGGGCTGATGTGGTTCATTTATAACAAACCAGTATAATGACAGTCAGAGCTAGTTTTTTTTATCACTAGCCCCTATAAACAAACGTGTGAAATGTGGGGCGTAACTAAAAACCCCAGAGCCTCAAAGCAACCCCCCCCCCCGAAAAAAAAATGTAAATGAAAAATCCATTGTTCAGTGCCCAAATTACTATGGCTAAGGTTATGAGGGTACATAGAATAGAGTGATGCAGAATATAAAATGTACAGGACAGTGTACAGAATGGATCGGCGCATAATATAAAATGTACATCACAGATTAAAGAATGGAGCACTGAGGAAAACCAAATGTACAGCACAGTGCATAGAATTGGAGCGATGTGGAACATAAAATGTTCAGCCCGATTTTTCCCCCCCGGGACCGGTTGTTATGGTCTACTTATTACTTTCTGCTATAACTGCAAATTGTTATGAACTTCCTCTAGATGCATTTGTTGTATTTATTGATATGAATTTGCTGTAACCTTATTGAAAATCTCAATAAAAACTTATTGAAATTAAAAAATGTTCAGCCTAGCATACAGAATAGATCAGCTTTAGATATAAAATGTACAGCAAAGCTTACAGAATAAGCCACTGTACAATGTAAAATGAACAGCATAGGGTACAGAGTCAAAGTAAATGTAAAATAGGAAACGTATAGCATGCCCCACAGGTTAAGACAGTGCAGAACAGGGAATTTACAGCACATCAAACAGAATGGGGTGGTGTAAAATATAACAATGTACAACCAGCCTTTTAGAAAGAGCCAGTGCAGAATAAGGAATTTATGTACTCTTTTCCACACACATCACTCTGGCATAAAGAATGATGTGTTTGAAATAAGGAGCATACAGCATGGCACAGGAAAGGTACAGAAAAAGAAACATGTAGAATGGCAAAGAGATTGAGGTGTAGCAGAAAATGGAATACACAGCATTTAGAATAAGGGAGGTACGGAATAGGGAATGTACAATATGAAATATGGAATGAGGTGGTCTGGAAAAGAGAATGTGCCGCATTGCATTTGAAATTAGACAGTGCGGAAAAGGGAATTTGCAGCAAAGTGTAACAGGCACCGTTGCGCCTGTTGTTCTTTGTAATGACTGGCGCTTTCAGCGCCATAATGCGTTCCATGCTGGAACGCATACGGCGCTCACGCGATGATGTCATTGCCCAGCGCTGTGATGCGTTCCAGCTTGGAACGCGGAAGTGTGCCGTGGAATCGGCGGTCTTTTGAATCAGCGCGATGCACTGCACCTGATCTCCAGCCTATAAAGGCATACATTTGAAACACAGACTTTGTTCTATTATTGTCAGCCTTAGCTCTGCCTACGCTACAGAGATGGGTGCTATTTCTCCCCATGCCGGAACACCGCTCCAGCCTCAACTACCATTTTAATACCATCTACACCTACTGCTACTTGGAACCATTGCTGGGGACAACCTTTCAGACCGCCCTACTGAACATCCTTCACCACAGGATCCCTAGTACCTATACTGATGCCAGCAAAATGTAACTTGTAGTGCTATAGCAAGATCTGCTACTTATATACCAGCTATACAATTGCTATTGTTTATCATGTCTTTTGCTGCTCAACATATCAAGGATATACTGTTGTGTTATAGGAATGTCTGCTAAGGAATATGTTAAAGGCTCATCTATACTCTGAGCTATATTCACCTCTCATATACAACTATTAGTTATTACTACAATTTCTAATTATTATATATACTCTCAAAGTACCTGAACCATATTCACCACTCATGTATAACTATTAGTTGTTACTACAGCTCCTAACTATTATATGTACTCACAAAGTACCTGAGCTATATTGCCTCTCATACGTTACTATTAGTTGCCAGTACAACTCGTGCATTACTATGTGAACACTCAAAGTACCTGAGCTATATTGCCTCTCATCCGCAACTGTTACTTTTTACTACAACTCATATTCACTACATGCTTGACAGAAGTATAAATTACTTATAGGCCTTGTCCTAACTGTTTGAACATGTTCACTCTAACTTTTCAATGCTAGGGGTTGATGCTATTTTATAGCATCTCCCTTAGTGGCCTAATACATCCCTATATGCTTAAGGTGATATGATGTAGAGAACCCCCAAACTCCTGTTGTGAGGAGTGACGCCTGGGGTCCCTTACTGATAATCATCTACATATAGAGGTGTATTGGAATATTGATCTTGAACTATATTTTTAAACGCTAAGCTCTGGTCGCATATCATAATGCGTCCATGCTTAGTAGCTCAACGCCTTTCTTTATGTGACACAGAGATGATGTATAAATCCCCCTAACTCCTGTTGCGAGGAGTGATGCCTAGGGCCCAATACTGAGTTGTCGCATAGAGAATCGCATTGCAATCCTTGCTAACCGCAGTTGTGGTTCACTCCATTCACCAGTGCTGTTACACAAAGTAAGAAAGTGTAGCTTATTGCTGCTGCTGCTCAGGCTGTCCCCATCCGACCTCCTACTGCCATTTTAAACACAGAAGCCAGAGGAGGAAGTCTTACAATACTCACTTCCTATGCTGTGCTCTGCATTAGATCACATCAATGGTCACAACTGCAAAGGAAGTGAATAGTGAAAGACTTCTTCTGCCAGTTTCTGTGTTTACAATTGGTGAGTTGGCACAACAGGTCCCCTGCTGATGAAGGACTTGATGGGCAGGACAGCCCATTCTAACTACGGCCCCGTACACACGATAGAATCCATCCGCAGATAAATCCCAGCAAATGGGTTTCTGCGGATAGATCCTATGGTGTGTACACGCCAGCGGATCTGTTTCCGCGGAGAAATCTCCTCTGGGATGGATTCCAGCAGATCGGATATTTGCTGTGCTGCACAACAAATCCATCTGCTGGAATCCATTCCAACGGATGGATCCGCTCGTCTGTACAGACTTACCGGATCCATTCGTCCAAAGGGATTCCCCGCACGCGTCGTAATGATTTGACGCATGCGTGGAATTCCTTATATGACAGCGTCGCGCCCGTCGCCGCGTCATAATCGCGGCGACGGCGCGACACGTCATCGGCAGAGGATTTCCGCGCGGATTTCAATGCGATGGTGTGTACACTCCATCCCATCGAAATCAGCGGAAATCTTTGAGAGGATTTATCCGTGGAAACGGTCCGCTGGACCGTATCTGCGGATAAATCCTCTCGTGTGTACGGGGCCTAACTCTTGGTGGAACAGGCAGGTAAGTCATCCTAAGGTCCCAACCACTCAGACCCTATTGCAATGTTTGGAATCCAAAGCCACAACTCTTCCATGATCATGCCTTGTACACAGAACATATTCTTGTTTTGCTAGTTCTAGGATATTGTGAGCATCTGTAAATAAGCCCATATTGATATTACGGTTCTACTACTCGTTATTAGAATAAATGTGCATCTAATAGTTACACAAATGTAATAAAAGGTGATAAGCGCTCAAAACAGTAGTTCAAAAACTACTATGGTGGTAATCCACATAAAATATATAGTGATAACATATACTATGTATTGATAACATATAAAACACTGTGGGTGATGTAAAAGTGACACAAAGTAAGTCCCCTGATGAAGTCATGAGGCACGTGACGCAACGACGTAGGGATTGGGATCACGCGAGACTGTCTCAGACCAGGAAGACATCCGAGGAGACGTAAGACGGCGCTGCGGATGCCACGTCTTGTTCAGTTTTATGCACACTTGTTTTATACCAATGTAAGAGTCCATTTTAGCCACAATAAAAATCACCCAATTTTTACGATATTTCACCATTGGAGGCATTCTTCTCTTCTCTTCCTCCCTCACATATATGGTATGTTGAGTACTGACTAGGTTCATTATTCCGTGGGACCAGTGTGATCATTCAATACAAGAAGCTGACACATAGGAGAGGACCTGGAGAGGATTGAGCTATACAGCAGCAGTAAGGTGAGAGTTCTGGGAGACCGGGGCACGGATTTTATTGCTTTACATAGATCCCCATCAAACCAGAAACCCTAGGGAAGATTTGGACACCCATTTGAATATTTATCTATCTAAAAGGACAGTTTATACCACCACCTTTAGGACATTTTGATATATATTTTTTTATTTTTTCCTTTCAGGATATACTTATTACTTTGTGTCACTTTTACATCACCCACAGTGTTTTATATGTTATCAATACATAGTATATGTTATCACTATATATTTTATGTGAATTACCACCATAGTAATTTTTGAACTACCGTTTTGAGCGCTTATCACCTTTTATTGCATTTATTTATTTGTGTACAGTGAACACTATTAGATATTGCTGCTCTTAACGCACATTGTTTACTCATTTAATATTTGTTTACTCACAGTAGCGCAGAAGTATTCACCTTTATCACAAATAGTTACACAAGAAAAAAGAAAACCATACAGCCTCATGATTAGGTCTGATAGCCACCAAAGATTAGTTGTAGTTCTTCTGTATTTGGACAGATCAGAAGATCAGTGTTTATAACCATATTAATATTTCAACCTGTTTTCAGAATCTCGCCCTTATTAATGTTACATCCCTTTTGTGAGAATCTTTACTGCACTAATTTATATCCTATATACCAGTGGTCATCAACCCTGTCCTCAGGGCCCACTAACAGGCCAGGTTTGCAAGATAACTGAAATACATCACAGGCAGGGATGGACTGGCCATTGGGACTACAGAGAGTTTCCCGGGGGGCCGATGGCTCAGTGGACCGGCTTCAGTGACGGCGGACTGCCGTCCCCCTCCGCTCCTCTGTCTCTCCCTCCCTGCAGCACTCACCTGGAGGGAACAAAGAAGCAGGGGGAGGACCAGAGGAGCAGGGGGGATGACAGAGTAGCATGGGGGGAGGGGACAGACAGCTGACTCAACAGCTTTGGCCTGGGAGTTTCTCACTTCTGCCTAATCGTGTCCCATAAGGGGGGCACCAAACTGATTCTTTGCCCCGGGTAAAATAATGTCTATCTTCCCCACTGGTACTGCCTATAAGAGTACCAGTACCAGCCGTTCTACTCTAATAAAGTAGAACGGCTAGTGGCTAGTGAAGGGTGAGAGGGGGCTTGGGTGGCTGGGGGGGGGGGCGGAAGTTGTCCGGCCACCATGGGAGAAACCTGTCAAAGTGGGCCAGTCTGGACGAAGTCCAGGGCCAAATTTCTGTCCCAGTCCAGCCCTGATCACAGGTGATATCATTTGCTGCTCAGTGATTGGCAGTATTCTAGTCTGCATCTCCCCAAGGTAATACATAAAATCTGGCCTGTTAGGTGGCCCTGAGGACAGGGTTGATGACCACTGCTATATACCATAGGATAGTGCCATTAGAATACCAAAATAAACTGTACAGCACAGTAACAAAGATAACAGAGATTATTCATAGCAAGTAGTTAATAAAAAATTTCCACCGAGATTGTTTCTTCAGAAACAAAGAAAATATTCATACTAATTTGTTGATAGAGCCACTGTGTCACAATACGGTTGTGTTGCAGCTAACTGTGTGAATTGCCTGCAGGCCTGAAATCTTGTATTGCAACATTTAAAACATATACAGTAGGAAACATTGTAAAAATAAGGAAGGCCACCACTGCAATATTTCCTGATAATTGTCATTGGAACTAAGCCAAAGTTAATGTCAAAAGTTAAGATAATCTCCTTCAAGAAACCTTGTTCATATTTTCACCATAATTCATGTAACTTAAACAATACAGAATGGAACTAGGAAAACAGACAATTTATCAAAAGTGCGCATATGATTTTATGCTTAGCCAATGACAGACCCTAGGTCACAGCATCAATTGAGCTTGCTATTAGGTCTAGAAAGTGGAGCCATCCATTATTCTCTACTTCAGTCAGCATCTGTGAAAGTGGAACTTCAGCCAAAACTTTGTAGGTATGTACACCATCAAAAAAGTAACCTTGGGAATTTTAAGGTGCCAGCAAATGAATACAATTTTTTTATTAAAAACATTTTTTATTTGTGACTTAAAACATTTAAAAAGTTACATTTTCTCCAACACAACACATCCAGAATACTTATCCGTATGGTCACTTCATCTCATACATGTTTTGCCAGTACACTGGTTTCTTCAGGAGATTTTTGAGTGCAACATAATGAGCCACAATAAATGTCCTTGAATCCTTAAGGTTGCATCAACACAAGTAAGTCTAACCTGTTCAACATGCATCCAACCGTTACACCGGGAAATAATAGTGAGCCATAGGATGGGTAAAAAGTTCACAGCCAGCTCCCAAGATAGCGTGTGTATGCTAAAGAGGACACAATCCTGCAGGATGATCAGGCTAAAAAGAAAACTCACTGGTCATGTTTTTAAATGAAATGGGTGCATAGGATATTATTTATGTAGGTATGTATCTAGCACATTAGTCTCCAAACTGCGGCCCATGTGCTGGATGCTACCCTTTGCTTGCTATTATCCAACCTTTGGAATATTATTCCTCCCACTGCTACAAAGCACTATTCCTCTCATTGGCCACCAAGAATGGAGCATACGTCCTGTCACAGGCACCGATGATGGGGCACTATCCTTCAAATTGATAACAATAATGTGGACATAAGAGCCACAGGAGCCTTAAATTGTTTTATCCCACTGACCACCAAGCTTTTTCTACTAGAAAACAACATGCAATAATGGGATGTGTGTCAGACCAAAGGATAAAATAGTCCTAATTCATGTATTAGTTTGTATTAAAAAATGTATCCAACACAGCTCCCTCTTCATCAGGGCTTCAGTTTAAATAAGAACCTTAAAAGAGTAGCTGTCTGTATCCCCATTGGTGAGATTTCACACCACTAACTGTGACAAAGATAAAAGAAGTAAGGAACTATAGGCAGTAACGAAACCCTGAAGAGGCTTCACCTTCCATTCTCCACTAATAGTTACATTTTATTGTTGTCTTTGCCCCCAGTCACACCAACCATGACATTGAAATTGCCCAGGACGTCATATGACATCCACCCAGGATGGGAGATCCCATCTGTGGACGTCATATGTCTATGGGCGGTAGGGAAGTGGTTAAGTTACACAGTTGTACTGTAATAAAGTTTCTTGTTAACCTGCCTAGCGGTATTTCCGAGTCTGGCTCGGGGTGAAATTTCAGTACCATTAGCGGTATCCCTGAGCCAGACTCTGGATCGCATTGCAGGATCCAGGCATAGTTACTTACCTTGTCCCCTGGATCCTGAAATGTCTCCCAGCTGTGTAAGCAAGTTGTCTCCTCGCTCGATTCAAACAGTGCCCGAGTGCCGCCGAGCTCCGTTCCCTGCGACTTTGCAAAGCACGGGGGCGGAGATCGGCAACAAATTAAAAAAAATAAAAGCACACAATCTTACAGATTACAGTAATGTATCAATTAATTACACATCCCCTTTGTCCCTAGTGGTCTGTCCAGTGTCCTGCATGCACTTTTATATAATAAATAAAAAAAATTCTGCCTGGAAACTGGAGATTGTCCATAGCAACCAAAAAGTGTCCCTTTATGTCAAAAGTGGTTTTAGACCAGCTAGAAAACAGCAATAATAAATTAGAATCACTTGCAGAATTGAGCAATAGCGATTTGTGGGCAAATTCGTCATCAAACACTAAAAGTAATGACAGTTATAATTTGTTATAATTATTTATAGTTATTTATTATATTATAATTTTTGACTTTGTGTTTTAAACTTTATCATACCCGGAATGCCTACTAGACTCTTGTTTGGACAGATTTAAGTGAGTTATTCCTAAGAATTACAGGCCTACAATATAAAACGCCAAATTTCCATGCAAAATAATGGTACTGCTTTCAGCATCGAAAATCTGACATAATCATACCGCCAGGGAGGTTAAGAATAGTGTGGATTTGATGTGATAGATACATAATGGGCAGCGCCATCTCTACACTCATTACAAGTGCCCAAAGAAATGTATTGCACAGATTTTTTAAAACTGGTGCACACAGAAACTGATACAGCTGTGCATAGTAACGAATCAGCTTCCAGGTTTTATTGTCAAAGCTTCATTGGACAAGCTGAAGTTAGAAGCTGATTGGTTACTTTTCACAGCTGCACCAGATTCTGTGTGCACCAATTTTAATAAATCTGTACTGTATCACAAATTACATTTAATTGCATATTTATGTGGCGCCCCTTTACTTTCAGTAAGGGCACTACGCTAAGTTAGTTGGAGAATGAGAGAGATAAGTTGCTCTCATACTTAATTATGTTAAATTTGTCTGTCGCCAAATCTGGATTGTTCTGTGGGTCAGTCTGCGCTCTAGGGATGCGGTTACATCCCTGGGCGGTAGGTGGTGCCAGAGAGGTCCAGGCGGAGCCGCTTCTTCTCAGAAGCCAATTGGAGGAGTTATCCCTCGCGGGGCATGCTGGGGAGGAGTATTTCTGTGGCGGAGGCTGTTGGTTCTTTGCGGGTTCCTGGTTCCAGGTGCGGTACCCACCTTTAGGGTGTGCGCACATCGCGGGCCCCACCACTATGGCCTACCTGGCCTGGGGTCGCGCGCCATGTGGAGTTCCAGACTCCTGGTCTGGAGCAACTGATGCTACCAAGGGGCCCCAGTGACTTACTGGGTCCCCCTTCTACTGAGGAGATCCCAGGATGTATGCTGTTTAGTGGGGGATCGGCTTGAGGAGAACCCAGAGGCAGGTTATCCAAAAGGGCTTGAACGAACCATCGGGGATCTGGTGACCGGAACATTGACAGGTACACTTCCACTGTCAACCGGTGAGCCTAGCACAATTTACTGGGAGGATTAGCTCAACCATTTAGCTCATTCAAGTACTAGGCCTGTGGCAGAGGCCCCACTAGAGCCAGGTCTGTGGCAGAGACCTGTTCCTCCCAGCAACCTTAAAGTGGCACTCTGGCTGCCAGGCCTGTGGCAGGGGCCTGTCCGGATGCACTTCACCCACTCTGGCTGGAGTGGCGACGAACTGTACTATTACTGAGAACAGGATTGCTCTCCTTCTATCCAAGCCTGATACCGCAAAGTTCCTTTATTTCATTAACCTTTTCTGTCTACCTTGAGTTGATGTTGGTTGTGTTGGGCCAAGAAATAAAGCATTCAGAAAACTTCATCTACGGACATTCGCTTATTGCTCTACTCACTACCTTCACCCCTAGACAACACATAGAGGTAACTTAATACGCCGATCCCAAAACAATCAGCGGCTCCTGAGGGGGTAGCGCTACATTTAAATGACCGAAAGGGACCAAACAAGAGTTCAGAGTCTTCGTACCCTTTTAGTATATTTCTATTTTTTAGGGATTATGTTCCATTCAGCATCAGTTTTTCTCTGCAATTGTGTACCTAGAGATAAGAATTTTGCATCAAATGGGTCTAAATGGGATGTGGTTTATTCTTACTTATTTGCACCTAGATCATCAAAACTTATGAAGAGAGCTAAAATCTGCGTAATCGATAGACAGCAGTGGACTGCTTTTGCTAGCTCTAGTCCTATAATATTCTTGAACAGGAAGAATAGCAATCTATGCCTAACACTGAAACAAAACACAACTCCACAAAAGTCTATTTATTTTAAACATTTGTTTAGTACTTATATATTTCCTGCTACCGAGAGCTGTGAAACATGTATTCCTGGATCCAAATAAGCCTACAATCTAATGTTCATACTACAATCATACACAGTAGACCAAATGTACTCTGGAGTCATGCAAACATGGGCAAAACATTCAACTCCATGCATATAGTGGTAACTTTGAACCCAGCTATTTATGTAATGCACTAATATCTGATATTACCCCTATTTAGTTTTAGCATTGTATGGTGAGAGGCAGGACCGTCTTAATAGCATCATGGGCCCCTGGGCAAAGTAATGCTCTGGGGCCCCTACAATGATGACAGTGCAGGTAAACAGACATCAAGTAGGTAAGAGGCAGACTGCCTCCCCTGTGTATCTATCACTCTCAGTGCCATCATGGGGCCCCCAATTTCAGGGCAGCGTGGGCTCAAGGACCAGCTGCTTTGGGGAAAGTGCAGGGTCCCCTATGCATCTGGGGCCCCTGGTCAGTGCCCAGGTGTGCCCTCCCATTAAGACAGCCCTGGTGAGAGGGAGTAAGGATGCATGTTTACTCACTGTTGATATTTGGAATAAAGATTTGTATTTGACAAATACTTATCAATTACCCCCGGTAACACTGCAAAAGCATTGCTTTCTTAATGCTTAATCTAAATATTATCTTTATTAATGTTATTACCATATAGCCATTCTGGAAAACACTGAAATTATTTATTGTAGTCAAGTATTAGATCTTTTTTTTAAAAATGATGTAAAATTCAAGTTGAATGTACATTTGTGCAAATGGCCACTAGAGGGAGACATTGAATCTTTTATTGAACAGATCAGATCAGCATTTTTAAATTAGTCTTTTTTTTTTTTTTTTTTTTTTTAACGTTGCATGCCAAAATAAACGCATTTTATTTATTTGATTCTGTTTGTCATAAATATTTCAACACAGTTCTGGGAAGTTGTTGTAAAATGTTTTACTTTACATTAAGTAAAAGCAGTTTTGAAAATGCAGGAGAAATCTTTGAACCCTTTGATAATGCTTCCTGTTGTTGCTTACCTTCACTTTTCCAATGCTGGAACACCTAATCCTGCCAAAATTGTGTTAGTATCAGTACCCATCTGAATGTTATAGGTCCAGCTCCAAGGCATACTTTAGGATTATGACACACTGACAATCCTGCCATTGGAAACATATTGGCAGCAACAGGATTGTTCAAAATGCTGACTGTCTATACCCTCAGTAGTCAGATACAGTGAGATGTCGCTCCATCGCTGGCCGACACACTGATGAATCCAGATCGCTAGTGATTGGAGCCACATCTCACTGTCACAGCTACAGGGGAAGTGATTCCATAGGGAAAAACAGGCAGCCTCTGCCACTGGTGATTTTGGCAAATTGTCATTAGTGGCAGAGTCATCCATGTGTCATAAATACAACAAACAGCAACTGCCCCAACCTGTAACTGGCCTTGGCAGCAAGGAGCGGATGGAAGGGTGACTCATGCCAAACAAGAACAAAGAAACATTCCCAGCTCAACTCACCAGCCAGCCTGCAACAAACCAAATTCCCCTGTTTAACAGTATACTTTGAAAACAGGAAAAGTTTGCACACATTTGCAAATACATGCGTAAGCTGCAGAGGCCACCCAAGTATTATCTGCAGTCTTAACTCTATAAATTTTGAGAGCCTCCATAGTAGGTGCACATATACAATAATGGATAGATTAAAAACGGGTGTGCCTGGAGGGAGCCACGGCCTTAGACTGCAAGAGGTTTATTTATAAATTGCAGGTCATCTTTACTGTTTTCTATTGCAGCTGGAAAATGACCAACAAATGACACTAGTCCAGTAAGGAACATATCTATAAAACTGGTGAATCTAGGTCTATAGTAAAATGACAGGGGGTCTGAGCATCCACCCAACTCACATCTAACATTCATGAGCCTCTAAGTTCCAGAGGGCCCTTGTACAACTAGACAAGCTGCAGATATGGTATATCTGCCCAAAGAGTGGAATCCAAAAAAGTAATACAGGCCTGTAAAAGCATTCTGTATATACAGAAAAATATACCCAGCTAAAACATAACAGCGCTATAAGTTGGTAGTTAGCTCTTGTTTTTGCATGCATGTCCAGGGCTGTCATATCATAAAACAAACCACCTTCTGCCAGGGCCGTCTTTAATATTGATTGGACCCTGGGCAAAACATTTCTTGAACCCGAATCCCCCCCCCCCCCCCTCACCATGCAGTTTCACTCTCCACCTGCTCTGAGACATACAATAAATAGCAGCTAGGCTCAAAATATGTTTACTGAATCAGATCAGGCCGCAATAGCGATTGGTTGCCAGAGGTTACAGTGTATCATTACCGCTCACTGACTGGTTGCTAGAGGTTACAGTACACATTACGGTTCACTGATTAGTTGCTAGAGGTTATAGCACATGATTTATGCTTGTTGATTGGCTGCTAGAGATTACTGTACATCAATACTGCTCACTGATTGGTTGCTAGAAGTTACTGCACATCATTACTGCTTACTGATTGGTCATGTTTTTTCTGTCAGTTTTTCTGTCAAGAAAAGATTGAAAGCAGGATCTCACTTTTCATGACAGGAAAAAATCATATCACGAATCGCATTCATCTGTATGCAATTACGACGCGCAAGAAAACGTGCATGCTCAGAACCAAGCAGAAAAGCCAAACTGCCTATTGAACTTCATCGATCTCTGCTTGTCATACGTGTTGTACGTCACCGCGTTCTTGACATTTGGAATTTCAGACAAGATTTGAGTGACCGTGTGTATGCAAGACAAATTTCAGTTGTTTTCCTGCTGAAAAAAAAAATGCGGTTTTCCTGTCGGAAAAACTGATCATGTGTACGAGGCATAAGTGTGTGCCTGGCTGTGGAAAATACTGTGTGCCTGGATGAAGAGTTGACGCAAGTGAGGATCCCAGCGGCTCCTAGGGAGGTGACGCTACAACTGTTAAGACACAGAACATATACTGTAAATTTCCTTTATGGGTCAGCGACTTGCCAAATAGTAGGAGGGTTGTATCAGTCTTGGGGCTTGCAGCTCCTATTTTTTAAAGCTTGACGGGTTCCCTTTACTTTACCAACTGAACCATATTTCACCTTATTTTTTATTTTTTTCAATCTGCTGAACAACAATTCTGTATAAGGTTACTGGAGCTTTCCTCTTTAGTAGTAAATAAGTGTAAGCAAGGGTTATGTTGGAGATGAGAAAACTATATATGTGTATGTAATGTAGCATGATAAGTGCTAGATGAAATAGAAATACATAAATGAAGCCTATTCTGTGGCTTTAAATATTGTTTAGCTTTCCAAGTGCAGATGATGAACCTCAAATAAATCCGCATTCCTTAAGATTAAAAGTAGACACCTGAGAAGTAGCAGGAAGAGAAAAGGTAATCTGTTTACTTCTTCCCAACGCTGGATAACAAGACACCTGTTCATTTAATTATGCCTGTACTGATTTTACCCTAATATTATTAATATAAATAAAGCAGTCAATGGGTCTCTTGTGCCTAGTAAAAAAGCAGTCTTGTAGCATATATTAAAAAACAACAAAAACTAATATTTAGATTGGTTTGTTATCAACAGGGCACATTGACGGTTATTCATCCCATCCTAACCCTTGTTTTGTGGGTTTTCATGGCGGTTTCAGCAACGATCATGTCATTAAGTTGTCCTTGCTACTTACAAAAAATACTGTCATTAAAAAAGATCTCTGCAGGCATGTTTTTTCACAGCTTGTTAAATAAGACTTGGGTCCAGCTAAAAGACAGCCAAGACATGAACAGTAAGGTTTACAAATGACTACGGTAAATAGATGGTGATTTTGTGAAAAGTACATATTAAAGGATAAACTAACCCAAGACTGAAATGCAATATGTTACAGCTTACAGTCCTTAGAGGTGGTGGTGAGGTTATTTTTTTTTTTTTAAGCTTTTCAGAAAATACCTGTTGACCTTGTCAAAAATGCTCTGCCCCCATGTAATGCAAAATGATATGGATATGTTTCTAGTTCATATTATGATAGCAGTCTAGGGTGACAACCATGGCTCCCTCCCATAGGCGTGCGCACAGGGTGTGCCAGGTGTGCCCAGGCACACCCTAATCACACTGTGCAGCACAGATTCCCCCTACTGCCCAGGCTCCCATCTCCCCCTGCAGCACTGCCAGCTTCCCTCCTCTATCGGCTGTTGCTGCGGGGATGTTTTAGGAGTGGGGAAGGGTCGGGAAATTACATATTTACCGGCCCCTTCCCTTTCTGAATGAACATGATCGGTAGTGTGTGTTTGGGCTTTGGGGTGCACACCCTAATGCAATGGCTGCGCACACCTATGCTCCCTCCCTAGATACAGTGGAGGAATGATGTTCCCACCCAGGGACGGGAGGTGTGTTACCTGCAGGATTACCAGGTGAAAAAAAGCAGAAGCTTAAAAAAAAAGAAAATAAATATTTTCTCTACTGCAGGTGGCACACATCCATAGCGGCAATGCAAGTGGAGGAGGAAGTCGACAGGAGCCTCACTCCTCTATGATCTCCTCAGTCACAGTGAGCTAGCATTTGATTCGATGATGGTGTCCCATGTGACCTTGGTGGCCATCTTGGTTCTGGCAGTTTCTATTTAAGACTAGCTCTCGGGTTTGCCAAAAACCTTTTGTTAGTGGGTAGAGTAGGGATAGTTCACCCGCCTGACAGGGATAGTGCTTAGTGTCAGGGAAAGGTTCCAGATGAGTAGGGAAAGTGCAGGGACACGCCATCCTTCCTGGAAGCCTCACCACTTGGGTATGGACCGACCCAGATGCTGTCAGCATTCAAGTACACAGCCCAACTAAAACATTTAAAACTCCAAAAAGTCCCAAAGTCGTATGTAGAACTGTAGCAGCGCTACTTTCAATCAGGTGAAATATAGGAATTCTATAATAGTGCAGATGAAAAACACACAGAAAAGTCCTTAAACAAGTGCTCCTTTTGCCAAGGGGGGCGATCACCACGTGGGGGGATGTTAACTCCCCTTTTGGGGATGCACTCACCACAAGACTAGAATTAAAGGGCCTGGATTATATATCTGTGTATATCCTGGAAGATGCACTCTCCACCAGCAGGTATGTTATGTTCAATCAAACGGCAAACACATATAATGGAAAAAAACTCATATAGTGTGACATCGTTTTAAATTATTTATTGAGCCCCGAACATCCCCTTTATAAATTGTGCGTACCACAATGTAAAAGTTTTCAAGCATAAAACGTATCAGTACTGTGCCTGTATGCCTGTCAGGACCGTTAAGGTAAGTACTCAATGAGGCCGAGATGCCGAGGGCGGCTACCTTTGCGACTCTGTGCACCTCACCCCCTGGAGGTGGTAACAGCGAGGAGGGGCACAAAGAGGCACCGGCTACCAGCAGCGGAAGATGGTAAGACGAGAATCACTGGAGATGTGATGCGAAGACACCAGGGGAGCTGTGGTAGATATAGCAGAGATGCAGGTGCAACAA
Organism: Rana temporaria; assembly: GCF_905171775.1. Classification (NCBI taxonomy): domain Eukaryota; kingdom Metazoa; phylum Chordata; class Amphibia; order Anura; family Ranidae; genus Rana; species Rana temporaria. The sequence continues at coordinate 227,908,648 of NC_053490.1, read as the reverse complement.
CTAAGTCCAGAAGGCTGGGAGCCCGTTCAGGTCAGGACAACAGGAGATCCAAGAAGCAAGCCAAATGGTCAGGGATTCCGGAAGGCAGAGAGTCCAAGTCAGTAAGCCAATGGTCAAAGGGAGTGGAGACGGCAGCAGGTCCAATAAACAATCCAGGGGTCAAGTGCAGGAGAAGGCAAAAGAGTAGTCAAGTCCAGATCCGGGTCAAACAGGTGAAGGTTCAGGTTTCTTCAAGGTGTTTCAAACAAGGTAAAGCTGACAACGAACCAGCAATTTGCAAGGAGGAAGGGGCTGGCTTAAATAGGCCGCTCAGGCCACTGATTGGTCCAAAGTAGCACAGGTTCAGAACCAGGCTCCAACGGACAGCAAGCAGAATAACACTGAGCAGTGGCTCAGAGGCAGAGATGCTGGACCTGTAATGGAGAGGTCCTGGGTTCGATTCCACCCAGAGCCAACTGGGCGATCATGACAATGCCTCTCCCTGTGAGCCTGTGAAGATGCAGATGTCTGTCAAATCTCCTGTTCCTGCTCCTGGGGGCTGTACAGTGTCTCTGGTCAGTGGATAAGCGTCACGTCCTGATGCGTTTCGTCATTGGTTAGACTTCATCTGAGGGCGCCACCTTGGTGAAAGGAGCACTTGTTTAAGGACTTTTCTATGTGTTTTTCATCTACACTATTATCGAATTCCTATATTTCACCTGATATATAGAAGAATTTCAAACGCCGGTTTGAAAGTAGCGCTGCTACAGTTCTACATAAGACTTTGGGACTTTTTGGAGTTTTAAATGTTTTAGTTGGGCTGTGTACTTGATTGTTGTTGTTTTTTAAGCAGCTGCTGCGATTCACGCATATCTAGTAGTCTGCTGCTGATTACCTTGAAAATACGGTCCTAAGCTCTGAGCTGTGCTAAATTGGAGGAAGGGCGACAGTAGCACTTAATTTTGAGATGCTGTCAGCATACCTGAGACCTGTTGTCACTACTCATCACTGTAAATTCTGTGAGTGCACCCGATCGGGTTGCCTTCCCGATGGGCTTGTTGTGTATTGCTGAACTTCAATTTCAATACAGTTCTGTTCACTACAACTGGACTATGAACGCTTACTGCTGTCACACCATGCTGCACCTCCCCACAAGTAAGCTTCAATATATTTTTGGGTTTAGATACACCTTAAAAGAGCATTAAAAGAGTGTTCTGCATTCTGCTGTCCTTCTTTATCACTTTTTTCATTGTTCTTCCCTATAGCACCGATATTCAGTCAGTAACCCAACTTAGGGGATATTCTGCAAAAGAGACCAATTCTAGTGCAGTCTCATGACAGACAAGTAAAATATCCTGATTCAATTATCCTTTCATTTTTTATTTTCTTTCATAAATACATAGGAATTTAAAGCTAAACTCCAAAAGAAAAAAAAAAAAACAAGTTTATGGCATTTGCTGTGTCACAATAAATTACCAGTAATCATGGTTGTCCCATGTGTGGCTAGATGGATGTTACACTCCATCCTTCCAACTACAGACAGCCTTGCATTCATTGAAAAGAATAAAAGTTGAGGCCATCTCTCTGGTTTCTCATGCTGAGAAAAACTTATGGAGATACCACTCCATGTTAGAGTTGTGCGGTTTACTATTTACTTTTGATTATGTAGGCCAGCGTTACTGGCTTATTGTTGCTTTTTTCTTTACCCTTTTTGTGTGTCTGAAAACTTAAATAATGAATTAACTAAAATAATAAAAATAAAAGGCCATTTCTGAATGAGAGAGGTGTACAATGAGTGACCTGCTGTAAACACTGTCATACCGTCGGAACTACAAGTGTCAAAGCTGGACTTATGGCAATTACAGTACTGTTTTACTGAACAGAGCATCAGCCAAACATGGGGCAGGCATCAAAGTATGCTTTTTTGATTTTAATTGGTGCCTGAATGGAAGGGATATACGATTAATGGTGAAACTTGCCCAATTGGAAAAGTATGCCACATGGATTTACAAAGCTATTTTAGTTTTCTGTATTAGAAGGTAAAACTAGAAGGTAAAATTAGAAGGTAAGTGCATTTTTACCAAACCCATACAGATAAAGTCATTTTGTTTCTTCTACTTATAGCAGCCCCTGTTTCCTTAAGGCCTACCCATACTTGGTTGCTCCCAGAGCTAAGAACATATGTTATAGTTCCTTGTCAGAAGGCATCAGGATTGAGCGACTGAGACCTTCCTGTAGTCCTGAGGCTGGTCAGGGAGTGGACAGTGGCTGGTAGCAGGATCCTGGCACAGTCCAAGGTCAGGTCAGGACAGGTAGCAAGCAAGCATAACCTGAAAACAGTTCAGAGAGCCAGGGTTGGTAGCAAGCAAGTGTAGTCCAGTTAAAGACTAATTTCACCTTTTGTGGACAAATAATCAATAGAAATATCTTTACAGAGGAAAAAATGTACGCTTAATATTTTTTTCCCGCAGCCCTACAGCTTTCAGCCCATACCTTTATAACATCTAGAAATGTTACTAACTAGTACTGTAAAAAATGTACCTTTTCATTGAATTGCTCCAGCAAAATAGTGATGTGATATTGCTGCATTTCTGCAGTGCGAGCTAGTGCCTTTGATTGCTAGTTTTACCAGGCAGTGAGTGAAATGTTGTTGCTGTTTGCTGGAGAGAAATCTGCACTGCATGCATCTTCCTGCTTCTGTTTCACTTATTCTGTAGATCTGTACTTTGTAAAGCTTTTTCTGCTACTTCTTGAATAATCCCAAACTAGTCATCAGATCCCAAGTTATCATGGAACAGATGCTTCATTCCTATGTCATAATTACTGTGCCCAGAGGCGTAATTAGAACCTTCAGGACATAGGTGCAAAAAAATGTAAAGGGCCCCCCTGACCCCCTTTGCAGTCTCAGCAGCACAGAATGAATGGACAGGAATTGCTCTGTACAGAGCTTCCCGTTCATGCACAAACTGAAGCAGTGGATAGAAGGGGCGGCAGGGTAGCATGTAGAGGAATTGATCCCCTCAGGAAAATGGAGGGGGTCAGTCCCTCTATATACTTCCCAATGCTATTCTCCTATCCAGGTGTACAGGGGGCGCACAGCCCCCTGGAGCATGTAGCTTGGTCACAATTGCCACCCCTGCCATCCTTGTACATATGCTCCTGGCTGTGCCCCAATAGTGCAGAACAAGGCATGGTAATGCAAGGAAGATTATCTGCATGAAATGCAATAATCTTGATTCTTGAGTAATACTTTGCCTTCTGCTTTCTTTTTTTGAGCACAGCTTTTAGAGTTCAGGTAATCTACAACCTACTATTGCAAAGCTTGTTCCTATACAGCAGATTAAATTGGACAACAATCAAATAATGTCTCAAATTCCCATGATTATACAATTGAACGAAATGTCATACTATTATATAATCCACGTCAAAGTACTTAATATTATGATCAGAACAATTTTAACTCACACATTTATCATACAATACCAGTGCATGCCCAAATTATATTGTAACCTCATACTATTAAGCCAAAACCTCTGTGTATGACACTGCTGAATATCTACTGAAGAGCAGTCATCCACTAAATCTAATCTACTGAAAGAACAGCTGTGTATTACACATACAATACCGCCCATATTCAAGTCATTATTTAACAGGGCAAAGTGCAATCTGCAAACTGTTGTAATCAATGCCAACCAAAACCTTGTCTTTTTTCTGATTACTCTAAACAGATGAAAACGGAAAGAAGATTGCTATGGATACATGCTATGAAATATAAAAAATAAAAAACAAAAAGACACTACACACCAAAATTTGTAAGCTACTTTTTACTCGTTTTGGTGTGTAGAGTTTTTTTTATTTTTTTTGTATTTCATAGCAAGTATCTTTCGACAACGCTCCCCCCCCCCCCCACACACACACACACCCTCATTTATAGGGTGAGTACTACCTTCTTCTATTAGTGGGATTTCCATTTGTTCTTCTTTGGTGCTATGGATATATCCCTATCTATTCATTAGCCATTTACAACATATTTATTAGCCACATTATTTCATGATCCAGATATAAATTGAATTACTGACAGTACACATTCATGACAACTATGTTCAGTTTATTAATATCTGAGATCCCACAATTCTCTATATGGCTCACATGCCTTTTGATTACAATAAAAAGTTTGAAATGAGTGTTTTGACTTCACTGTTAAGTTTACACTACCTAAAAAATATAATTTGGGAGTCTACCACTATGGTATGCATTCAGACAACTTCCACATATGTGGACTCTGTTGCCTGCCACACCTTCTCTCTATTTACCCCTATAGTACTTATCCTATAATTTTTCTTCTCCCCACCATACTTCTCCCCACCTTTTCTTAAACTTTCATTTTATTCAGTTAGTCTCTGTCTAAATCATGCAGTAGCACAGTTTAAAATCCTCATTACATTCTGGGCATTCCAAGACCAGGCCAGAATTAGGCCATTCTAATATAATTCTAGTTTGTAATGACTACCGTCTAACTACAGTGCATCTGATTGTGTTTCTGCTCTGTAAAACTTTTTCTCAAACAAAACTTTATTTAAAAAAAAAAAATCATATATAAGACCCTTTAATAGGAATGCTACCTGCATTTTAGACATTTACTCATATGCCATCTACAGAGAAAAACTGACTGAAAAAAAAGTAATAACCATAAAAATGTACAACATCTTTATACTTTACCTGTACAGAAAATCTGTTATTGAACAAATTAAGACTGCAGTTGCTATTGCAAATTGAGTGCTTACTAGTGAGGATTTCAAATTTCACATGATGATAAATTCAGAAAAAAAATCACAAATTCAGATAACCATATCCAAATTTTTGTGTTATTTTTGTTGGTTCGCATTTCCAAAAAAATTCTAGGAGAAAGGGAGCAAAGACTAAAGGCTGTTTTTTCCTTAATTAAATTTCTGCTTTTTCCAGTGAACCCCTAGCTTGACTGCCAGTGCCACCAGATCCAATGTGTCTATCTTAGTATTCCTGGTAGATTTTTTTTAAATAATTGCCTTGGGCTGTTTTTTGGCCTGACATCTTATCAGGCAGGACTGCCAAGAGTTTCAAATATACTCTGCACAATTGTGCATGATTTGATCTATAATATATACTTCCAGTTTGACAAAGTGGCAATTTTTTAAAATCCAACAGAACCACAACTGATTACTCTTTTTAGACATTTCATCTAGTGTCCAGCACTGACTAGGTAATGGGTATGCAGCAAATGCATTTAGATAACATCACAACCTCCCAAAATACTTGGGGCCAGATTCACAAAGAGTCACGCCAGCGTATCAGTAGATACGCCGACGTAACTCCGAATCTAAGCCCGTCTTATGTTTAAGTGTATTCTCAAACCGAGATACACTTAAACATGCCTAAGATACGACGGCCTGCGCCTTATATTTACACTGGCCGCTAGGTGGCGCTTCCATTGCGGTCGGCGTAGAATATGCAAATGAGGCGTAAAGATAAACATGCCCCCTAGGTGGCGTATCGAATGTGAAAATTGCATCGCTATTTGAAAATTTTACGTCGTTTGCGTAAGTCGTCTGTGAATGGCGCTGGACGCCATTTACGTTCACGTCGAAACCAAAGACGTCCTTGCGACGTCATTTACCGTAATGCACGTAGGGAAATTTTAGGGACGGCGCATGCGCAGTACGTTCGGCACGGGAACGCGCCTAATTTAAATGATCCACGTGCCCTACCCGGATCATTTGAATTAGGCGGGCTTGCGCCTGAGGATTTACGTTACGCCGCCGCAACTTTACAGGCAAGTGCTTTGTGAATCAAGCACTTGCCCTTAAAACTTGCAGCGGCGTAACGTAAATGTGATACGTTACACCGCCGCAGATCTACGTGAATCTGCCCCTTGGTACCTAACAGGAATAAGCAAAACAGGCCAAGGCTGGTTTGCAGGACCCAGGCAAAATCTGTTAAACCCAACCATGGTGCTGAACCCCCAGTTCCCCATGAGACCCTTGTCCCCATTTTAATGGAGGAAATGGTCACTCACACATGCTGTCCCCTAAAAGGAATGTCGGGATCTACAAGGGAAACTTATTGGAATCTGGAAGCCCTCTTTAGAATAAGGGGGCACAAGATATTCACCATTGAGTTGAATGAGTGAGAGGTACACAGTACCTCTTGTTACTTATTTCCCCAAAATTATAAATAGTAAATAAAAGTTCTGTTAAACAAGTGCTTTATTAGAAAAAAAAACATCCCGTCATATAAATCCACCATCAATTATATTGTCCAGATGTAAAGACTTGTCAATTATGATGAGCTGTAATGAACAATGTTGACCCTTTGCCACAATGATCTTCACCCGATGCCTCTCCCATCACAAATTACAGTTACAGACACTGCTGGGATGTAAACACAGTGCAAATAAATCCCAGAAGATATCATTGACCAAATATTGTCATATTTTTGTTTACAAACAGAAGCCACTCAGAATTTGTCAAGTTTATTAGCTGCACTAGTGCTACCGCTTATCAATTTTGGAGCTACAGCTACATCAGCCATTGGTACGAATGGGTAGGTGCCAATTTGTTTGGCAAAAAGTCATGTATTACGAAGTCTGGTGTTCATCCTTAGTACTTAAGTGACCTAATGCATGGTGCATGCACTATCACATAGGGGGCATGCTTATCCCTTTGCAAAGCCATAGTTCAATGCCATTAGTTTTGTCATTATTTGCATTCAGTAGCACATGAACAAGGAAAACACAAAGAATAGGTCGGAGGGAGGAGTCTGAAGATGGCGCGGTCAGTGTGAAGGAGTAGCTAGACGGAGGTGCTCGCTCTCCAGCCCGCTCTGAGGACCGGGGATGTCCAGGATGTCTAGGAGCCGGATTCTCTGTTCCTCCCGCTAGGTCGTCCCCCTCCACCCCCCCCCCCCCGGGCTGAAGTCTCGGACCCCTGGAGCGGATTGGATCGGATCCTCACCCCCCTCGATCGGGTTAGCCTGACGCGCTGCGTGTGAACACGCAGGCAGTGCGGCTTCCCCGGCTTCCTGGATCGCGCCGGCTGATTGGGTGGCGGCGGTGGTTTGCAGCGGCGTGCAGAGACGAGAGGAAGGAGACAGTGCTTGAAGTAAGGGGGGGGATTCCCAGAGGTGAGCGGGGGCCGGAGCCCCCCCTGAGGCAACAGGCTGATAAGTCTCCCTCCAACGGAGTGTACGGGTGGCTGAGCTATTGAGGTGAGCCGCACCTCCCCACCGCACCCCCCCTCCAGGCAGTAATATAGAAGAGGAGGCTGAGGGAAGGGGAGACACGGCGCCAGGCAACCCGGCAGTAAAAATCCCAGGGGAAAGGATCCAGCCCACCGCCAATGTCAGCAAAAGTAGGTCCAGAGACACAGGGAAACATATCACAGCAGTCTCTATCCTTTCCTCTCCCTGCGTGAAAATTACCAGATTGGTGAGTACATGTTTGAGCTCATTGCAAGTGGCAGAGTGGTGAGTACAAACGTCCTTTTTATGAGTTAAAGAACGAGTTAAAGAACTAAGGAAAAAAAAAAAATAAGTATACATATACATAAATCTCAATGGGACATTTTTTACAGAAGAACTGGTAACTGGAAGGGACTGATATGAAGACAGGCAATGAGGAGATACAAGGGACATGAGTGCTTTTCTGTCATTTCCTGTGCTTGTCGAGATGTGATTATAAGGATGCTGGTAATTCTAAAGCTTTGGTGACGGCCCCCCCGTTACATCCCCCCTTTGCCCATTCGGAGTGATGAGAGAGACGGGGAGAATTCCCCCCTTTTTTTTTTTTTTTTCTTCCCCTCTCTCCGTGTGCCCTAATTTTTTTTCTCCCTTCTATTAGACAACATAGATGTAATACATCTTGGACCCTTTTTATATTATACTGCAATATTTATAATATATAAGTACACGCAGGCCTGGCAGAGAACGTAATTATAAACTGACGGATATAATGGTTAAAGCACAGCAAACAGTATAATTAACCATACTAAAAAGCCCTGAAAACCTGTAAAAGGAGGTCATTGAGTGCGACGCGCACTGGTGACCGACAGAAGAAGGGGGTTAATATACGTGCTGGGTGCTCCGAAGGTCTTTAATTTAAAACCAAAGCCAAAAAGTAGAAATACCAAATCAACTTTAAAACGTGATACCAAAGGGCATTGCCCCGTGCAGCATACACCTCCCATAAGTGCAAAGGGGTCTTACTATAGAATTTGCTGTAAAGCGGTGTAGTTTAATCACAAGCGCAGCAAGAAGCACGGGTAAGCAATCAGGACTACAGCAGGACTGAAAGGGGGTGAAGGATGACCACAAGGGGAAAAGGAGTAAAAGGCGGGGCAATCCCAAAGGTCCCCCGTTTAAGTCAAAGTCCAGGCCCAATGTGCAAATTTGTGACCCATGGGACAAATGGAGAAAATCAGCAGATAGAAAAACCGTCAATAACCCGAGGAGGCCAGGTAGAAAAGGAAAAGAAGAAAGAGAAGAAAAAAGGGACTGTTAATATCTTGACAGACTCAGAAACTCTCTCAGAGTCACTATTAGAGAAAAAAACAGATCAAGATAGAGAAACAGATAAAGAGATGGACCTGGGACAGGGAGACAGAGAAGAAACGCAGGACATTACACTTTTGCCAACAAAAAAGGAAATGGAAGGAATGTTTGCCGCTCTAGAAAGATCACTTAAAACGCAAATGGAAAAAATGGAGAGAAATATGGGGCACATATTGGAAAGAGTGGAAGAAGTTGAGAAAAAAGTCGATCACAACATAACCTCAGTTAAAAAATTAGAAGATGAAATAAAAGCATTAAAAATAAATCAACGAGAACAGGCGTATAAATTAGAAGATCAAGAAAATAGGGAAAGAAGGAAGAATATAAGAATACGCGGAGTTCCAGAAACGACAGAGGCTGAGGATCTCTCAGAAACAATAAGAAAAATTTGCAATCCAATACTGGAGAGAGAAATAACTTCCCCACTAAAAATAGAACGTGCGCATAGGATAAGACGAGCTAGAGAGAGAGCACAGGAATACCCTAGAGATATTATAGTGCGATTTGAAAGTTGGGAAGAGAAGAACCAACTATGGAGAAAACTGAGAGGGAAGTCGCCATTAGAATTCGATCAGCATAATATTCAAATATACCAAGATCTATCACAAGAGACGTTAAATAGAAGAAGAAACTTAAAACCATTGTTAAGAGTCTTGCAGGAACATGATATACAATATAATTGGGGTTTCCCAGCCTGCCTGATAGGCAGGAAAAACGGTATCTCGGCAAGACTGAGGTTTATAGAGGAAGTGCCAGAATTTTGTCAGAGATTAGATATCCCAACACCAAAAAAGGACTGAAAACGTTAGATGGCGGAGTGGGGGGGGGGAAAGGGGGGGGGAGGAGGGATGGGGAGGTTCTAAACAGTAAGCTACAGGAGCGGGACTGGAGAGGGGGCGGATCCGGAGGGCACTCCTTCCCCAATTCCCCAGTATTGGGGGGTAGGAGACCGGGCTAAAATAGAACTCCACCTTAGCCCAAGGAGCAAAAGAGCGCCTGGAGCGCCAAATAGAAAAAGCTCTAAAAGACCATAGGGTCAGGGATCGATTGGGGGGAAGGGAGGGAGGGGGGAGGCGATGAGAAAGCCCCACATGAAGAACAGGGGGGCAAGAAATGACGGGAGGGGAGGGTGGGGGGGGGGGGAGACAGGAGAAGGGGAGAGGGGGGGAGGGGGGAGGGGGAAAATAGAAGGGCCTGGTGGGGGGTCTTAGATCTGTGTGTCTTGCAACGGAAAAAAATATACTTATCAGAGAAAGGTAAAAAAAAAAAAAAAAAGAGAAAGAAATGACAAATATAAATTTTATAACATATAATGTAAGAGGTCTCAGTTGCCCGGAAAAAAGGCATATGGTATTAAGAGAGGTCGAAAGGTACTCCGCTGAAATAGTTTTTTTGCAAGAGACACACATAACTTTGGACTCAAATGTTAGACTGTATTCTCGGGCAGTCCCCACTTGGTACTACGGGGACTCCCCAAAGAAAAGATCTAAGGGGGTTGCTATAGGAATAGGGAAGAACATCACTTTTACAATAGAAGATAGGAAAGTTGACCCAGATGGACGTTATTTGTTTCTGAGAGGGGTACTCCAAGGGAAAAAATATACGCTCGCAAACATATACTGTCCAAATAGACAACCTCATAAATATCTGAGGGGGCTCTTGAACGTTTTAATGGACTTCAAGCAAGGTCAAGTAATTTTAGCAGGAGACCTCAATCTTTCAATGGACTATCATCTAGATAATATGTCTGGAGCACAGAGACGAAATATTAAACAGCTAAGAATATTGGGAAAAAAAATGCATAGTCACTGTTTAATAGATCCTTGGAGGATTACATATCCAAACAAAAAGGACTATACATATTACTCTTCTGTGCACGGAACATATTCAAGATTGGATTATATAATGGTAGACCATGAGTCGTTGGAAGACGTAGTTAAAACATCAATAGGGGTAACCACAATCTCAGATTACGCTCCGGTAATAGTGAAAATAAGATTCAAAGAGATAGAGCAAAGAAAAGGAACGTGGAACTTAAACGAAGAACTCATAGAGGATACAGAGGTAAACAATACAGTAAAAATCGACTTGGAACAATATTTCACTCTTAATAATACACCAGAAGTAAAGATGGCAACTGTTTGGGAGGCCCATAAGGCATACATTAGAGGGAAATTAATTGCAATTGGAGCAGGGAAAAAAAAGATAAGAAAATTAAACATGGAAAAATTAATATCTGAATTATTTGAACTGGAACAAACGCATAAAGAGCGAGGAGAAAATGAGGTATATCAAGAAATTGTGATAAAGAGGGCCCAGCTCAGAGACTTGATGAAGGTAGAAACAAGGAAAATATTCAAAAATGTCAGAAAAGAGAGGTATAAATGGGGGAACAAACCAGGGAAATATCTAGCCAGAATATCAAGGGAAAAAAAAATAAAAAATTACATAGAAAAAATAAAAAACCAAGACGGTCTTATGAAATATAAGACATCGGAAATTGCGGAAGCTTTTCAGACTTATTATAGTACATTATATTCAATAAGAATTAACGAAACTCAAGAGCAGCAAAATATTAGAATAAGGAAAATCAAGGAATACCTAAAAGAAGTGAACTTACCTAAAATAACTCAAAACGACAGGGAATCCCTGGATGCCTCTATAACTCAAGAGGAGATTTATAGAGCCCTCCAGGAAACACCGGGTGGTAAGAGTCCAGGCCCCGACGGTTTGCCGATTAAATATTATAAAAAATTTAGAGAACTTTTGGTCCCTGAGATGTGTAATTACTTCAATAAAATAGGAGAGGAAGAGGAAATAAGAAAAGAATCTCTGCTAGCAAGTATTTCTATAATCCCTAAAACAGGAAAAGATGGAACGTTGTGTTCAAACTATCGACCAATAGCATTGTTAAATGCAGATCTAAAGGTTTATGCGAAAATACTAGCAACTAGGATAAAAAGTTTAATGCCAGAATTAATAAATATAGATCAGGCAGGCTTTGTAGCGGGCAGAGAGGGGAGAGATAATAGCATAAGGACCCTGCTGCTGCTACAACAGGATCCAAAAAAGAAACCCCCAGTCGTACTCATGTCTCTAGATGCTGAAAAAGCATTCGACAGAGTCGACTGGGGGTTTATGATGGAAACTCTACAAAATATAGGTCTGGGACCAAGATTTTTGAAATGGGTAAAAAACCTATATAGCCACCCGACGGCAAGGGTAAAGGTCAATGGGAGTATGTCGTCTGCGTTCGAAATGAAAAATGGTACCAGACAGGGGTGCCCGCTCTCACCCCTCCTATATGTAATAGCATTGGAACCACTGTTAGCAAAAATCCGGGAAAACCCGGACATAGGAGGGGTGAGAGTGGGAGATGACGAACACAAGGTGGCGGCATACGCAGACGACATACTCCTATACCTGACTAAACCTAGAGTTTCCCTCCCTAACGTTATAAAGGAAATAAAAAGATACGGTGAACTTTCCAACTTTAAAATAAACCCGATAAAAACAGTAATTCTAAATGTGGGGATAGAAAAAAAAGAAGCAGAAGAGCTGCAGAAGGATTTCCCATTTACATGGGAAAAGGAAGCTATTACATATTTAGGAATAAAGATCACACCAACAGTTGAAAAACTCTACATAGCCAACTTCGTCCCCTTAATTAATGACATTAACCAAGACTTGAAAAATCTCGCAAGAAAACACATCTCCTGGATAGGAAAGATAAATGCGTTTAAAATGATGATACTACCGAAGATAACATATAAACTCCAAATGCTCCCAATAAAGATACCGCAAAGCTTCTTTAAGGTAATTAAAACAATAATCTCGAAATATATATGGGCAGGTAAAAAGGCCAGAATAAGCTACACACAACTGAGCCTGAAAAAAAAAGGAGGCGGGTTGGGACTCCCCGACATAAAAAGATATTATTTTGCCGTTAATTTAGCTAGGTTAGTAGAATGGACAAATACACATACCAAAAAAAAATGGGCACGTATGGAAGAGAAAATAAGTAATGCACAATTAAACAGAAACATTTGGATACCACCTAAGACGAGGAAATTGGGCACAAACACACATAGTATAACAAAAAATGTTTTTAAAATATGGGACACTTTATTTAGACGGGAAAAATGGGAGTATAACTCTCCATTAATCCCATTAGCAGGCACAAAGTTCTTCCCACCAGGTAATGGAACACGTTTCGGCAAGCAATTGGGTGAGAAAAAATTAAAAGATATTGTCACACGGGGAAAAATAAAAGCAAGACAGGATATAATAGTGGGAGAAGGGGAGCAACGGATGAGTGAATGGGAGTATTTACAGTTAAAACACTTTGTGAGCACACTACCACAACTGATTCGTGAAGAAAAAACATTAAACCCAATAGAAAAAATATGCAGTATAGATGGGCCACTGACACATGGTATATCAAAAGCATATGGAATATTAACGGAGCTCGAGACCCAGGAAACACTGCCCTGCCTAGAAAAATGGGAAAGCGATTTGGGTAAAAAGATTGACAAATCACAAATGATAGGTGCAGTTTATAATTATGCCTCAGATATAACTTCAATAGAAGCAAATTATAAGTGTATGGTTCGATGGCACTTGACCCCATCAAGAATGAATAAAATCCATCCAAAAAACTCAGAGCTTTGTTGGAGGAATTGTAAGCAAAAAGGGACAACTATGCACATATGGTGGGATTGCCCGAGAATACAGGAGTATTGGAAAGAAGCCCTGGAATATATCGAAAAAATAACAGGGGAGAGGATCCCGTGTAGCCCACTGCCCTGTCTATTTCATGGAACCGAAAAAACAAAAAAACAATACGCAATAACCCTGGTTCCAGTGCTGCTAAATGCAGCAAAGGCCCTGATTCCAAAAAACTGGCTACACCCAAAAAGGCCATCAATTAAAGAATTGATGGAAAGGGTGGAATACATAGAAGAGATGGAGTACCTGGCCTGTGGAGAGACAGGAGGAGTGGATAGATATAATGAGGTGTGGGAAAAATGGAAAGTTTTTAAATCTTCGGAAAAGTTTGTTCAAGGAATGACAGAAGTGGATAAGTGAGAAAACAAAAAAAAAAAAAAAAAAAAAAAAAAAAAGATTGCAAGGCACACAGACAGGGGGGGGGGGGGGAGGGGGTCTGGGGGGAAAGAAAAGAAAAAAAGAAGGAAAAGAGGGGAGGGAAAAGGGAAAGAGAAAGAAGGAGAAAAAAAAAAAAAAAAAAAAAGACAAATCTGCAACTGTTAAAAAAAAAAAAAAAAAAAAAAACCCCACGCATGATGCGAAGCCACTAGAGAGACGTTAAGGGCGGTCTAACCGTGAGCAAGTCTCGTTGTCAAGTATGAGCGGAGTCTGAAGTGGGGAAAAGGAAGAAAAAAAAAAAAAAAAAAAAAGTAGCACATGAACACATACAAGGCTGCAATGTGTGTTTTGTACTTCCTCTGGCTTGAGTAGGCTGAAGTGTCAGCGTTCATGCTGGAACTTGAATAATAATGGCCTTGTATGTGCTACTGAGTTTGAAGGAGAGTAACAGAGGGACTTACACCTGTGACTGGATGAAAGGGCTTGTGGGCCAGTAATGGTATGCAAACTGTAAGTGAACTAGCCATTATCTGCATGATATATTCAGGGGGCTGCAGAGATGTACTGGTGCAGTAGGTATGCAGTCTTATGCCGCATACACATGATCGGAACTTCCGACAAGAAATGTTCGATGTGAGCTTTTAGTCGGAAATTCTGACCGTCTGTATACAATTCCAATGCACAAAAAAACATGCATGCTCTGAATCAATTCAACGCATGCTCGGAATCATTGAACTTAAATTTTCTTGGCTCGTCGTAGTGTTGTACGTCACTGCGTTCTTGACGTTTAGAATTTCCGACAACATTTGTGTGACCGTGTTTATGCAACACAAGTTTGAGCCGACATTCCGTTGGAAAAATATCCACGGTTTTGTTGTTGGAATTTCCGATCATGTGTACGTGGCATAAAAGCTTCATTTGTTGTGTTAACACAGTTTATTTTAAGAATGCATGTCATCTTCATAAAGCCTTGTAATCATTTAAAAAAAAAAAAATCTGAACATATATGTTTAAGAAGTATAGAGTACCACTTCTACTGTTTTGTAGAAAGATAGTTTACAGATTTAATACTTATAGTGTACTTTGTTATCTGACAGCCATTCTTCATCTAAGAACAGTAACCCCTGCCTTGTAAGATGATACTATAGTTTTAAGGATATTTTAAGTTTCTTCCCAGCTTAAGTTCTTTAGGAGATTTAGGCATTCAATCCACACAAGACTTGGCAGTCGTTCAAGCTTCACCTCTGATGAACGTGATCTCATTCTTAGTGTCACACACAAATCTCAGCCTCGATTATCAAGGACAATATAGGCCAATGTGTCAAGAAAAGCTTCCATATTTCACTCACTTAAAGTCAGAATGACCATTTGACAGCTCAAGTTGATTTGTTGCTGCTGATTCTATTCTTCAGTACTCATTCCACCCAGTTCTTTTATTGTCAACACAAATAAAGGAAACAAAAGGGCAACAATGTAGAAACAAAACTATACGTTTTTTAAAGTTAGCTACACAATAGATTATTATTTGCAAGAGTGGGTTTTTATACATCTAATCTATCATTATTGAGTCGGTCTAAGGGCTCGCTTACGTGTGTGTTGATTATGAAGAATGAAGCAATGCTCATTAACGCGTCTTTAACATTTATGACTTGTTTATGACGTGTTATCATTGTGTTTACAAAGTGTTAAAAAAGCTTCAATAATATTTGATAAATGTTTGATAATATTTGATAACGTTTGGTAAATGCCCATGAAAGTGTTGCTTTTCTGGTGGGAAGTTATGTAGAGGAAATGATCTATGGATTTAGGCGGGCTTAGGTTTTGGTGTTATAGCAGGCATTTTTGTGAATTCTCTGCAAGATTGATTTGTATACTTTGATCTATTTGACACTTGGCTTGGTCTTGCTTGCTCAAACAGCTTTGCCACTGACAATAATGTCTCTGCTCCCACGTGTCAGTATTTCTGGCTGGGGTGATTCTTTTACCTGCACACAGAAGAAAATGATGTTACCAAACAGGTGCTCTGTGCAAGGAGGTGGCTGGAGCTTCTCTGTCCTAGTTCTCTATTATTTGTCATAGGGATACAGGACTCTCCACTGCCTCTCGCCCAGTACCCAGCTGACCTTTTATAAATTCTTCAGTAACATACCATACATGCTATAGGTGCTATTGAGGTGCAGTTACAGAGAAATCAATGGAGGTGGCTGACAAGCATCGTTGCCTCTTGCATGCAATATGCTGTTTCGTTTTTAACAAAACACTCCAGCTTGGCCTAGGAGAGTATGGTACAGCAGCATCATGAACTTGGCAGTGGATTGTTCTCGAGCACTGCTGGTACGGCCAGATATTCTGTCTCAGGGCCCAATATTGCATCCTGCTTTACAGCCACTGGGCTTGAAGGCTTGGCTATTGAGATCTAAGTTCTGAAGGATCAGGGAGTTTCTGGTATGGTCATTGCCATATTGTTGAAGGCCAGGAAGACTTCCTCCAGAAAGATTAATCATAAGACCTGGAGGTTTTATGAGGCCTTTGAAGTTTATTTCCAGAGACCAATCGCCTCTCGTTCATTGATATGCACTTTGGTGCAGATGGTAAATCAACACATGTTATGACTCCCCTGTGTCCAT